>NW_023458561.1:16407788-16413726 GCF_013731165.1 Rhagoletis pomonella | reverse complement strand
TCACTGATATTCTGCTTATGTAATTTACGAAACTGACTTTTTATTTATTGTCGCTTTTGACACACGTAACTATGTATGCAAACATATGAATGTGGTAAAAAATCCGAGATAGCGTTCGGGACACTTTCGAAAATTTTTCCTCTTGCCGAAAGAGGGGCTGGCACCAAACTTAAATTTCTAAGTATAATTTTAGAGGATGCTCAGAAATGTTTATATTTTACTCTAGAAGAATTTTGTACATACATATATTAATGAAACAATTGGTTAAGCAACCTAGGAACATCTCAAATTTAAATTAGCTGCAAAAATATTACAAGCTATATTGGTTACAGTAGAAAATTAAAAGTTTGTATAGGTATTACAAATACTAAAAGGGAAAAACTCAGGGGATGCCCCGTTCTCTACAAAGAAATCCTAACGTATGAGCAGCAATTAATTTCACTTTAGGAAATGAATACCCGGTAAAAAATTTGGGTTTAATTTTTAAACTACGCTGGAACTATTGCCTTTTTAATCTTTTATAGACTACTTTTTAAACCAGTCAATAGTTTTAAGCAACTTTTAACATAATCTGGTTTACATTTTAGTCCAGGTAGCCGAGAAACTGATGGTTTGCTATGAGTGGTTTAAAATTAAAACCAAAAAGTTCGTGGTTTGAAAATCAAACCAAAATATTTTAAATCGAGTTTCTAGGTTTCAGATATAGAAAATTTGGTTTAAAATTCAAACCGAAATAGAAAATGTCTGCCTTAGTATGCCTTATTATATGTCTCTCAGAGAGAGAGAGAGAGTAAATCTTATGAACTGACGGCATCAACACAGCGAAATGTGGTGTTGATTCAAACTCAATATCTGAAAGCACATTTACATGCATGGCTGTACCTGAGTGTGCCAAGATTCTTGATACAATCAGTGTTGCCGTTGTGTGACTAAAGGGACAATTTGAAATTTTTTAAGCGCCAATACACTTTGACTCGACTTTTTGAATATTTTGATTTTTTGACCCTTTTCCAAAATTATGTGCGACTTTTGCCTCCTTTCAGAGATTTTTTAGGAAACGTTAACAGAACCATGCTATTGGAAAATATTTCCTCCTGTAAGTACGAAAAAATGCATCACTTAAAATTCTAAAGGAAATGCATTTCTTCTCCTTGCATCAACTACATTTATTTGTACACTGAGGGAAATAATGCATAGTAAAAATGAATACTTTATATTTGATTATCATTTAAAAATGTTTGAATTTAAAAATAATATTTTCATACAAAATTTATTACGCACGTATTTGACAGATCACATCTGAGTATATATAAGAGTGTACATACGCACCCCAAGCATGCAGAGCGCCGCTCTGAGAGCGGTGACAACACACACATTCATACATAGTATATGTTTATCCGCACAAATCGCGTGCTGTACTGTTGGATATTCAACATTTGAAAGCAAATTTAAATGCCTGGGTGTAGCTGAGTGCGCAAAGATGCATGCCACAATTTGCTGATATCCAGAGATGGTCAGGGTTTGAATTCCACTGCAGGAACATGGAAGTTAAATATTTGTTTTTTTTTGTAGTTTTTCTCTTGATTATTCACTTCACGGATGCTTTTTCCGAACGAGCGCGGTCATTTTAATACGCGCGTAATTGAATTGAATATTTACCAATATACAGTACCAGGGAACGGATTTTTAGGACCTAAAACCCTATAAAAAAGGCAAAATAAAATAACGAAATAGGCTGGAAAAGACAAAATAAAATAGCGAAAAAGGCAGGAAAAGGCACTAGGTATTGCAAAAAAGGCAAAATAAGGCACTAAAAAAAGACAGAAAATACGAAGAACAATCAAAAAATACATTTATTTTAGAAATGTTTATATCACCAGTAAAAAGAGAAAAACTATGAAGTAGTTTCACTATATGAAAAATTTGTACGTTGAATCTTTGACTATTTTATCCTTTCGAGTTTCTAACTCATAAAACTTTAATCTGTATAGTTGTAGCAACATTGAACCACAAGATGCATTTTGAAGTTTTCTGGCAGCATTTTCATTCGATTTTCGCGAAGAAAGACTTGAATGTACTAAATGTGCGCTCGACGTAAGTTTGTACAAGTGGAGCCCAATTTAAATATGGAACGTTTGAAACGTTCATATTATCAGGAATAAGGGCGTTTTCCTCGCCCTTTACAATTTTATCCACACCCCTTATTGTCTCCAAGCCATATTTTTTCCCCTCAGTGTATGTTTGCAACCCTGTTTTGGGTAAAGCTTGTCCCGCTATTTTCTTTTTGAATTCAACAGATTTATTCTTCTACTAGTAAATAAAAGCAAAAATAATATGGTGATCCTTTTTTTCGTCAATGACCCCTTTTTGAATACAATTGGTTGCTACCAATGCTGTCCGGGTTCAATCCCCATCAGACGGAGCATGATATTTAAGATTTTTTTTTATTCTTAATTGTGAAAAAGCTTTCGTGTAGTTAATGTGAAGCAAACGAAATAGAAAATGTTTGGGTTTAAAATTTAATACCGAACTGTTTAAATTCTAAACTCAACATATGTGCTCTCTTTTTTTTTAAACTTGGAAACTAAATTTAGTTTGGTCATATATGTAGTCCAAAAAGTTTAAAATTAAAACGTAAATTTTTAACCGTGTACAAACCACGGCACATTGAACAGGTAGTATCAGTAGAGTAGCTGATTTGATTCGTTTTAAATTATTTGGTCTCGAAAATGTCAAACAGTTTTAATGTCAAATAGCTTTAAGTTCTTCTGTTGTTAAGATCTATTTGCATATGAAACCTTTTTCAATACACAACAAGTGATTGAATAGCATTTGTTGGAACGTTAGCCCAACTCTGCAGCATAACCGCTGATTACTGGGCCTTGTAAACGATGGACCAATGCTTCGAGAAGCAAATAAAATTTCTAAGAAAGAAGGTTGCAAAAATTTGTATTTTTTTCAATTTCAAGTTTTTATTTTTTTTTGTATTTCACATGGCACGCTTTGATTTAGAAAAAAAAATACACGAAAATGTTGCTTTTATTCTAATGCTACTACCTGTTTGATGTGCCTTGAGACAAAGATAGTATGAATTATGATACAAAATAGAAGGTAGTTTCAATAAACAACTTTTGACGGATAATACAATTTTTTGAAGTTTCATAGATTGTGAGCACGATAAAAAATAGCAAAGTAAAACCGTTCTCTCAATTCGTCGGCCATAATTTTTTTTTTGAAGTTTGCAAACATTTTAAAATCATATAAAACTGAGAGTAAAGAAAAGGAATTGTTCAAAGTTGTTGTTGTTTTAGATTGAAAATGAGAATGTGTGTGAAAGTTTGTGTGTAAAATTTTAAAACTAAATTGCTTGCAAACGACAATAATTTGAAAAATTCCTCTCAGCTGTTTACCTTCTTATTTTTTTTACATGATTGTGAGTATTATCATCGGCCTTGCCACTTTGATGATTATAAAATAATAAATTGGAGTATTTTCCTTTCCATATTTATACCAATGTAATAATATGTACTAGAGTGCCAGTTACTGTCGAAATTCGACAGTTTTTCTAGTTTTAGAACCTTGGAAAGGTTTTCTAACTTAACACGTAGCAAAACTTATACGGTACAAATTAACTAACCGGAAAATCTTCTGCTAAAACGTAACTAAATTTTTTTTTATCTGAGAAGGTCTTTGGAGGACTTCGGCAGGACTTGGAATTGACCCGATACATTCAAGTTTATTGATAAATTTCAATGATTTGATACATATTGATAGTTCGATGAATTTCAAGAACACTAAAATTCGATAACTCAACAAAATTCGTTAACTCGACCAAATTCGATAACTGTTAAATTCGATGGCTCGATAAATTTCGATAACTCAAAAATGTAAAAACTTTGGATACCTTTATAAATTTTTACTTTTGACATCTCCACATTTTTGGAAAACTATCTAAACATTTTGATAACTCGATACACTCTGTTAAGACGATTAAATTCGATAAGCAGTTATAAATCGATAAGCTTATATAACCTTGAAATTTCGATAAATCGATATATTTTGAAAATTCCAAACCTTCGCTTCGTTGAACCAACCAATTTCAGTATATCAATAATTATCGATAACTCTGTAAGTTGAAAGAACTCCATGGATTACGACACCTCGATATATTTCGTTAAGTCTATGAATAATGATAATTCAATAAATATCGATAACTTGATACATTTCTTTAACTTGAAAAATTTCGTTAATACCACACGTTTTTATAGCTCGATAACTATCCGTAAATTTGGACAACTAAGTTTCTGTGCCTATAAATTTCGACAACTCAGTAAACATTGATCAGTTTGAATAATTCGATACGTTGCTATAACTTAATAAGCATGGATAAATTTCGATAATTATAAACTTCGATGATTCGATAAATTTCAGTAACCTTTATGGCTGATTTTATTTCGATTCCCATCGGAAATTTCAGCTCTGTTAACCTAATTCTTATGTATTTCTCATTGTCTCCATTTTCGCCTTTATCTCAACTTTCGCCTTTATCTTCACTTTTGCCTTTTTTTGTCTTTATCGTTATCACTTGTTTCTTCATCTTCATATTTATCTTTATTTCAAAGTTTAATTTCAAATACGAAGTAAAACAAAATTCGAAACGCTTGAATTGAACAGGTTGAAAAAACAACCATTAACGAATATGGAAATTTTTAAACGACGATTTTCAACCAATTTCGAAACTAAAAACTCTCCTCATCTACAGAAAATTACTTTCCAACGGTGTTGAAATCGGTAACTTTACCTCGGTCTTCATCTTTGTTTTTATCTTTCACATTTTTGCTTATATCCTTTTCTTTTTTTATTCACGTAGATGAGATGAGGTGCGATGTTGTGATAAGATGTGACGTGATTTTATGTGATGTGATAGGATGTCATGTCATGTTTTGTCATATCCTGTGATGTCATGTCATATGATGTCATAGCATACGATGTCATATCATGTGATGCCACGTCTTGTAATGCCATGTCGTGTCATAGGATGCCATATCATGTGATGTCAAGTCATGTGATATCATGCCATATAATGTGATGTCATACCATATAATATCATGTCACGTGATATCGTGTGATGTGATATCATATTATGTGATGTAATATCATGTGATGTCTCTTCATATCATGTGATAAAATGTGATGTGATGATCTAAAAATACCGATAAAAATATCCATAAACATATAGAAAAATACAACGATTGTAAAATCGATTAATTCATCGATAAATATAACAATCATCAGTATCGATTATTATACATATCGTTAACAATATAAATGACTAAATCGATAACCAAATGAATTATTTAATCGATTATTATACCGATAACAATATCCATTATTGTATCGATAACAATATCGATTATTATATTGATTATTATATCGATTACAATAGTGGTTATTTAATCAATAACAGTATCGATAATAATATCGATTATTTTATCGATAGCAATATCGATTATTATATCGATAAAAATATCGAGTTTTATATCGATAACAATATCGATCTTCATCCTCATCCTTTTCTTCATATTTATCTTTATTTTTGCATATTCCTCTTCACCTTTACCTAAAGTGTTTAAATTTACTTTGATCTTCGTTTTTGCCTGTAACTCTAGGTATCTTTGTTTTTATTTTTATTCTCAAACCGCTATACCGCTGAAAACCATTTCCATGTGCATTATTCCCCTTGAATTTGACAATTTACTACCAAGCAACCAACTGCCGCTAAAGAAGTTTCACTTCATAAATTCAAGAAATGGTCTTACCCCTTCAGTTACCCTAATTCTTATGTATCTGTCATTGTCTCCATTTTCGTCTTTATCTTCACTTTTGCCTTCTGTTTTTTTGACTTCATCGTTATCATTTATTTCTTCATCTTCATATT
>NW_023458561.1:16407372-16407688 GCF_013731165.1 Rhagoletis pomonella | reverse complement strand
GGGAGTACTCACCGAGCAATCGTACGATGCTCCCAAGTTCTACTGGGATCTTAAAACAAAATTGCTTGCAAACAACAATAATTTGAAAAATTCCTCTCAGCTGTTTACCTTCCTATTTTTTTTACATGATTGTGAGTATTATCATCGGCCTTGCCACTTTGATAATTATAAAATAACAAATTGGAGTATTTTCCTTTCCATATTTATACCAATGTAATAATATGTATTTCAAATCAAAAACCATCATCAGTGCTTGGTATTTTTATACCCGAGCGCACTTGTGCACAAGGGTATATTAACTTTGTTCACATAACGG
>NW_023458561.1:16383464-16407362 GCF_013731165.1 Rhagoletis pomonella | reverse complement strand
AAAAAATGCAAAAAACCTGAAGTCGGCTTGAACAGACCACCCTCCGATAAACAATTAGCATATCGTCGTATAAAGTACAAAACCGCGTGTCAACAAAATGCAAAACTGCCTATGTGAGGTTGCATAAATTATTTGCTAGAGAGTAAAAACACTCATATTTCAAAATGGTTCACTTTTTTATAAAGCAAACCTAGTCATCAACTCCATTTTCGAAATTATGTAGCCGGCATAATTTTCAAGTCCATTATATTCCACATCTTTGAATGTACTGATAAAATCTTCTGCTTAAAAAAAAATATTTCTTCGAGTGATCAGGTAGCATGAATTTGATGAAATGTCATAATTTATTAAAAGTCGAATGGTTAACAACAACAACGAATGTCATTAACTACCTTCTTTTTTGTATCATGGTATGAAAATTTTAGATCAAACCAAACTACACTGCAGCGGAACTTTTTACAAGAGACTTCAACAGAATAAAATCAGTTAAAACCAACAACCTATTTGTTTAAAATATATATTTTTGAAAACAATTGTTTCACTACACCACATTTTTGCCTAGTTCGTCAACTTTGCTCTTTATGAATCTGAAATCAATTCAAAATCGGATCCATATTCACTCCACAATTATCACGGAAAAGTTAAATTCCAACGTAAGTACAAGACGTATGACTTATAGCCCAGTTATGCACACATAGCTTTAAATGAGAGTTGTCACATAAAAATCTGTTAAATGGACTTTGCGTGTAAGCGGTTACCCAACGCATAGCACTTAGCATGTAGAATTCTGTTGGGTTTTGATTTTTACGTAAAAATGGTGTAGCAGTGCAAGTATGCATAACTGGGCTACAACCCGGACGAGATGAGAATATTACTCATACGCCATGTACGTACATTCGAATGTGACTTCAGATTTGTAACCATCGACCTTAAGAACCCCCAAGTGTACAGTCTTAAGCGAATCCAATCAATTTGATTTTTTTTTTGGCCGCCATATTCGGTCTGCAATTTTCAAATTTTCCAATCTGACTTCAAATTCGCAATCCCATAACCCCGAGTAACGAATTCTAAGTGAACACGATAAATTATTAAAAAATCTTCCGCGGATCTAATACGCCCTTTTGAATTAAAAAAAGTGATTTCAAATTCGTAATCAACGACCGCGAAGACTATAGAATGAGTCGTGATCTAGCTTTCTGTCATAATTTGCAGAAGGAAATTAATAAGTATGCATATTTGGTTATTCGCTATATTGCTCTAATCGTTATTTTAAATGACGCTAGTTTTTTTTTTAAATAAGTGATCCCCAATAGCCGCTGAATCCGCAATACCCTTCGTTACCCTAATTGGAAGGAAAAAAAATGTTGTCACCATTAGGCTGCCTCAACAAAAAAGTTTCACAGAGATCTTAAGTATTTTTTCCCCTTATTATCGTAAACTAAATTATGGAGAATTTTTGTGGATATTTCAATCCAAAGGGGGGCGCGGCTTAAACCCCCAAAATACCCACCTTGCGGCCGACCCTGTACAAACCTATTATAAAGTCAGTATTTTACAACTAATGCAATTTCAAAGTACTCCAATAAAAGTATAAAGTGAAGGTAAAAGTATTATTTTTTCAAGTATACATACTTGATAGCACTGGATCACAAATTTGTCTTTTTTTTTGTTCACCGGATGCCACATTCCAATTCAAATCAAGTTAATATATTTTCTATGGATAACTTTTTAAGATTTTTGAAATTTACCGTTAGTCAGCTTAAAGAATTAGTGGTTCCACTTAATCACGTATATTTTACGAAAAAATCAAACAATCGTAATACGAAATACAGCAAATTAAACGTAATGAGTTCAACTCAGGTGTACATGGCGTATGGGTAACATTCATTAATGCAAATTTTTCATACAAAAACTATTTGTGCATTTTCATTTGACCACTCGTTCTTCTTGACAGGGCTTCGGGGCAAAGTTTTTTTTTTGTCGCCGCTCCTCTCAAGCACAGCTCCGGTATTTTATTTCGGTCCGAGCTCCGCTCTCGCTTCCAATAAATTTTTATTTTTTAACCGACTTCAAAAAAAGGAAATTACCAATTCGCGGAAATATTTTTCTATGTATGCTACCGGATAGCTTGGACCACGTTAACCGATTGCGATAATTCGAAGGGTGGTTGCAAACTAATTTGGTTTAGATCCGATCATTGGATCATGAACAAATTAACAGTAATCTAAAATATTTTCGTGAGAATTAAAGGCGGTTGTGTTGTTTGCTTGAAAATTACTTGTTATTTATTTTTGTATTTACTTACATGTCGAGCCCAAACCAGCAAAAAAACGTAAGTGAAATTTTTTTGAAAATCTGCTCTAAGTGCACTTTATTATCCAAACGAAAATTAAAGCAAAAAATTTTTAATACGCTTTTTTGGCGGTTAGGGCTCCATATACAAATGTATGTATGTATGTATGTATGTATGTATGTATGTACATTTTTTGTGGGTTGACATACATATCGTCGTTTAAAGTACAAAACCGCGTATTGTCATTCTGCAAAACCGCGTAACTGACATTGGCTTGCTCACATAAGCTCTTGGCTCAATCCTTATCCATTCGCCCTGAAATGTACCAGGCAGAAATGCGATTTCTTTATAAAAAAAAAGAGAACCATGTTGAAATATGAGTGTTTTTAACTCTAGAAAATAATTTGTAAAACTTCAATACGCGGTTTTGTATTTTGCTGATAAGCGGTTTTGCATTTTGTTGATAAGCGGTTTTGCACTTTAAACGACGATATGTACATATGTATGTGCCGCTACATATTTTTATGATCCCAATGTATTTTGTCTCGTAATTAAAGTGAGATGTTAAGTCATCGGTTTTCCATGGAATTGTATTTAACTAGGTTGTTTTCTAAGTTCGCTAAGGAGCAAATGAATTGTTTTATACCTTTGCTCCAGCTCCTTCTTCTTCTTCTTATTTGGCGCTGTCACCGCCTAAGCGATTTTGGCCGATTTAAACAAAGCACGTCTGTGTCTCTTCTGTGCCAACTGACGCTAATTGGAAACGCCAAGCCAAGCCAAGTTCCCACCTGATCTTTCCTCTTCCCCCGCTACCACCAGCGGGTTACAAGTTGAATACTTTCAGAGCAGGAGCGTCGGTGTCCATTCGAACGACATGGCCAAGCCAGCGGAGCCGCTGTATTTTAATTCGCTGCATTATGTCCATGTCATTGTAAAGCTCATACAGCTCATCGTTCAATCGTCTGCGGTACTCGCCATCGCCAACGCGTAAGGGCCCGTAAATCTTCCGCAAAATCCTTCTCTCGAACACTCCAAGAGCCGCCTCATCGGATGTTGTCATTGTCCATGCTTCTGCGCCATATACCATGAGGGCATGAAGAGTGACTTATAGAGTGCGGTTTTCGTACGTCGAGAGAGGACTTTACTCCTGAATTGCCAACGCAGTCGAAAGTAGCACTTGTTGGCATAATCGATTCTGCGTTGGATTTCCATGCTGAGATTATTATCGGTGTTAATGCTGGTTCCCAAATAAACGAAATTCTCTACTTTCTCGAAATTATACATAACTATCAACAGTGACATGGGTGCCAAGGCGCGAATGTGCTGACTGTTTGTTTGATAACAGGAGATAATTCCTCTTGTCCTCGTTTACCACCAGCCCCATTCGCTATGCTTCCTTATCCAAATTGGAAAAGGCAGAACAGGCTTCACGGCTTTTGCTACCGATGATGTCGATGTCATCGGCATACGCCAGCAATTGCACGCTCTTGTAGTAAATTGTTCCTAAGCGGTTCAGTTCTGCAGCTTCTATTATCTTCTCCAACACCAAATTAAAAAGTCACACGTGAGTGAGTCGCCCTGTCTGAAACCTCATTTGACGGCGAACGGCTCTGGCGGAGCTGGTGGTATTGCTCAACGTCATTTTACACTGCCGTATGAGTTTTGGCGGGATGCCAAATTCAGACATAACGGCGTATAGGCAACTACTTCTAGTGCTGTCGAAAGCGGCTTTAAAATCCACAAATATGAGGCGAGTGTCGACCCTTTTCTCGCCTGTCTTCTCCATCATTTGGCGTATTGTGAATACCTGGTCTATGGTGGATTTGCCAGGTCTTAAGCCACACTGATAAGACCCAACCAGTTCATTGACGGTAGGCTTCAGTCTTTTACACAATACACTCGATAAGACCTAGTAACCTATGCTTAGGAGGCTGGTCCCGCGGTAGTTGTCGCGAATGGCGGGGTCGCCTTTCTTGTGGATTGGGCAGAGCACACTTAAATTCCATTCGTCTGGCATGCGTTCATCCTACCGTACACAAGAGTTGATGCATGCATTTTATCAACTCCTCGCCGCCGTACTTGAATAGCGGCATCTATTTTCTTTGCAGCTTCCTGTTCTTTCGGGCTCGCTGAAATCCGACTACTGCTCGCAATAGTCGGTTTGTTGAACAGTGCTCTCTGAGATCAGGTGTGAGAGTCGAGTAGCGAAAGCACTGGCTGTCTGTTGTGATTGCAGCTTTTCGACGTTAAGCTTTCGTTGCATATTTATGTCGGAGTGTGCCTACGTCTAAAACACTGGAAGCGTTCTTTCCGTCTATCACAACATGATCGATTTGGTTTCTCGTTTTTCGATACGGGGACAGCCACGTAGCTTGATGCATATTTTTGTGCTTTAACCTAGTACTGCATACTACCATGTTTCGCGCCCCGGGGAAGTCGATCAGCCTCAATCCGTTGTCGGACGTTTCGTCGTAGAGACTGAATTTTCCGACGGTGGTTCCAAAGATCCCTTCCTTGCCCTCCCTGTCATTGAATTCGCCAAGCACGATTTTGATATCATGACGGGGGCAGCGCTCATAGACGAGATCTTTGGATGCCTCATCTTTCTCTTCTGTTGGGGCAAGGGCACAGATGAGTGAGATGTTGAAGAATCTTTTTTTTTCCTTTGATGCGGATTGTGGCTAGACGCTCGTCCTCCGAGATGAACGGCCGTACTCGGCGACGGAGTCTCTCTCCCACCACAAATCCAACTCCGAATTTGTGCTCCTTTATATGGCAGCCGTAGTAGAAGTCGCAAGGCCCCAGGCTTACCTTGTCCCGTCCATTTCTTGCTCGCAATCAAATACACTTTTATATAGCGAGCCGTTTGTTCTAAGAAGACACCCGCTTGCAGCCGCACCTACTGGTGAACAGAGGCTGCAGACTTCAGTGAGCCCTTTAACCGAATAAGTCGGAGTGGCTTCACCGAAGATCTGTCTCTTTCTGCCGTGACCCAAGGCTGCACTCGGATTCGTTACAGCATTTCGCACATGGGATGCTCACGTTGCTCAGAGTGCGCAAACGAGGACGGAAGAGTGGGGATTGAGTATAGCCGTGCAACTGTAACTGCATACCCAGCGGACCGACTATTCGCCATTGCAGCTCCGCTCCAGCTAGAATCCTTCGCTCCTTGCTCCTTTGCTCCGCTCCGAAACCCTGTTTCTTTATTAATCCACCGATTTGGTTCGTTAGTAGCTTGATTTTTTTTATAACCGAACAGGCTTTAAAACAAATGAAAAAAATTTAATGTTTAAATTTTTTTAATTTTTACATAAAAAACAAAAAAAATTTGGAATGATCAATTTCTCAGAAACTATCAGGACTATCGAGAAGTGAAGTTTATAAGCTGAATAACGGTAAACTAAAAATATTTCGAAAAAAATAAGCTCGGTTTTCGGAATCGGATAGTGGCATCCATAATAAAGTTTTGGTGTACACCAGTGTAACTTAAAAAAGAGTATTTACGTTGGCATTTTTGCTCAATATTTTTGGTTGTTCTTGCTAGTCGCATATTTGTTTTTTCAAAAGTCCCAGGATTATCGATTGAAACTTGAAACATCCATAGAGAAAATATAACGCTACACTCCGTAACCTCTTATTGCTAATTAATTTTTTATTCAACCTAATACCATCAAGGGCAACTCCCATAAAATTGACAAATAAAAAGTTTAGAATCTGTAGTCTCTAGCTCCTCGGGGAGTTGCTTTAAAATCGACTGCAAGATTTGACTTAAACATTTTATAAGTTTAATAAAAGCTTGTAAAAACTATAATGCTTTCGATAATGCGAAACCGCTTGGCGAATTTTCACTCATGTGCGATGTGGTTGTATCAAATATTGCACAACCTTAATTTAATTACATGCATACATATCGTTACCTTACTACAAAATGACCTATCTAACATTTTTGTTTTTTTACAGAGTACTTAAAAACTTTATACAAACTAAAGTTCTTCAGTTGCGGTTTTACTCGTTATATTGGTTTTTAATAAACATTTAAACTGATTTTTTGATGTAGTAATTGATTGTAGATTCTATTAAGTCTTTAGTGAGTTATCTACCAACTTTTTGTTTGTATAAAAATTAAAATGGCGTTCGTCGTGGAAAATCGGGATTTCATCGAGCGTGCAGCCAGGATTTATAGCATCGGCAAGAACGATAATGCTAGTGACCACATTCATAACAGCACGGAAAACTGCAATGATGACTGCGCCGAAGCAGATTATCCAGCCATTTTGAAGGAAACGCTTACCACATTCACATGCACCGAGCGCATTGCGTTCGGCACAGTAGTGTGGATTTTGTTTGTGATTTCATTGTGCGGTAATGTTGGTACTTTGCATGTGAATTTCCGGCGTAAAATACGACCCTTTCATCGGGCTTCCCTTATTTCGTTGGCGGTTAGTGATTTGATGAATACCATTTTCCTGGCAGTGCCTTACATGAGTAAATTTTCGACACAATTTGTGGAGCTTTGGGTAAGTTAAATAAAAACTTGGCTGTTAGCGAAGTTCTCTAAAACTATTTGATTTTTTAGTATATGTAGGTACATACTAGAGGGCTGCACGATTACATAAAAAGGTAACATAATCGGCGATGCCAACGCAGCGAGTACACGATACATAATTGTAAATTGAGCATAGCAGAATCGCCGAATCGTTGTGATCGTCAAGATAGTTACACGTTATTAACATATTACCGCAACATCTTAATTAGAAACCTTTGGATGTTGAACTTGGCGGGGCATATTCTAACTTAAGTTTATATAAAGTAGGAACCTAATAGTCTTTTTAAAAAAGTGTGATAGGTATATTCTACTATATATGAAATACCCATAATTACCAACATCCATATGCAAAATATTATTCTTACATTGATTTACGTTTCTAATTTTGAATGAATCGAAAATATTTAAGTAAATTTCTTACTAATCAGTTAAGGTGACCTTCTTAATTACTTTTTCATTCGAAAAATTGGGTTTCGTCCGGATTTTTAGGTTGACTTCCTTCATCGACTTGCAGTCTGAACATTGGCCGCACTGCTATAGAAGATGCCCACTTATTAGCACAGTTATTACTTGACTGCGGATTTTTATGCAAAATACGTAACTTAGAAATATGTACCACATAGCTACAAGCAAAATATATAAATTTGTATACAATTTGTTTATATTTAAGTGTAGGGATGTGCCGGCTATCCGGTCGATTATCCGGCCGTTTTTTTGTTATCCGAGTATCCGGCCGGTTTCCGGATTTCGATTATGAAAGATTCAATTTAAAAATCTAGTTCAGAAATTATTATTTTTTTTTGTATTTTTTTAATCCAATTTAATGTTAGATACCATTGGTAATTAAAGTTAACAATTTTAATATTTTTCTTTATGAAAAGAAGCATTTCCGAATTATCGGGCAAAAATCTATTTATATTTTCAACATAAATGCTACCATGCACTAAACACACTTTCTGAGTTCACTGAGGAAGGTGGTGCGTAGAGATGCATACTTTATTGCCACTGTAAACAAATTCTTTGCGGTTATACTTCCACCTTATTTAAGGATCTGCTTGTCTAGGTATATGGGGTAGCTGTTAATATTTCTCCATTTCTAAATCGCTGCCTTTTGTCTTGTACGGTCTTGTCTACCCATCGTTTGCCAATCCACATCACTACAAAAACTGGAATTAGCATCAGAGTCGTTGGCGATTTCCTCAAAGCATTGCCCAGTTTTTTAACTGACTTCCAAAAAAGGAGGAGGTTATCAGTTCGTCGGAATATTCCGATCATTGGATCATGAAATATATATATATTTTTGTTTTTAATTATTTTTTTTGCTAAAAATTACTTGTTAGCTTTGGGTCACAAAATATTGCGTTAACAGTAGGATACGGGAAGCGGACGACAAACATGCATGCATGATAGTAATTTTCATCACATCTATATATATAAAAATGAAATGTCTTTCGTATGACGGCGATGCCAGACCAAACGGTTGAACCGATTTCAATTAAAAGCACATTTTTGGACGTTCTGTGTGGAAAGTTCTTTGATTTAAATAAATTTGAAATTTTTTGTTGTTGTTGCCGAAAAATGAAGAAAGCTGAGACGTCACGATTTCACAATTTCACAGAGTTTTCCGTATATGGAATGTTACTAAACTACTAAACGGCTGTACCGATTTCGTTTATATTTGGAACATATTTCAGCACCTTGAAGGGAAATATTTCGGATAAAAATTTAATCGCTAGGTGGCGCTGGGTTCGGGATATTCATAAAAATCGCACTTACTTGCTGATTTGGCTCATATTTAGAAAACAATTTAGCCAATTTAAAAGAAATATTTGGACTTGAAACTTATACGATAGGTGGCCCTGTGGCCGAGACATCCCCAAAAACTATTTTACGCTAAGAGAAGGATATATCTACTATATATTTGTGGAAGTATGTATGCATGTATGTATGTGCCAGGTTGCAGCCTAAACGGACGGACAGAATCGAACAAAATTTTGACAGAGTATTACCATGACACCTGGGCCTACAATAGGGTAAAAAATTGGGATTCGACAAGGGGGCGTGGCACCTCCCATAGGCGTGAAATTTTTAATCAGCCATAACTTCGAAACTATAAGTCACATGAACTTGAAATTTGGTATGCAGTCATATATATGGATGGTGCTTACAGTAGAGTATATATAAATGACTTTGTAAAAGTTGGCGTGGCACATCCCATAGGCGTGAAATTTGTTATCAATCATAACTTCGGAACCATAAGTCACATGAACTTGAAATTTGGTATACAGTCATATATATGGTGGGTGCTTATAGTATGGTATAAATAAATGAGTTTGTAGACGTGGGCGTGGCCCATCCAATAGGCGTGGAATATTTTATCAGCTATAGATCCGAAACTATAAGTCATATGAACTTGAAATTTGTTATTCAGTCATACATATGGTAGGTGCTTATAGTAGGGTATATATGAATGAGGTTGTACAAGTGGGAGTGGCACATCCCATAGGAATATTTTATCAGCTATAACTCCGGAACTATAAGCCACATGAACTTGAAATTTGGTATGCAGACATAACTATGGTAGGTGCTTACAGTAAAGTATATATAAAGGGGTTCGTAAAAGGGGGCGTGGAACGTCCCATAGGCGTGGAAATTTCTATCAGCTTTAATTTCACAACCATCTGTCACAAGAAATTGAAATTATGTATGCAGACATATCTGCGGTAGGTGCTTACAGTAGGCTATATATACATGAGTTTGTAAAAAGGGGCGTGGCACATCCCATAGGCGTGAACCCTTTTATCAGCTATACCTTGGGAACCATAAGTCCCAAGAACTACAAATTTGGTGTGCGGGCATATCTACGGTAGGCGCTTTAAGTAAGGAACATGCCATATGCGTGAAAAATTCGGAATCATATGTCACTTGAAATTGAAATTCGGTACGCAGACGTATCTATAGTAGTGTAAGCACCTATCGCATACTCATGGAGATAAATTGTGGTTGTCGGAAAAGGAGGCGTGGCACTTCCCATACACATCGAATTTTTCATACTGCATATCTCTGAATGTGTTCATGGAAGAGTACTGGAACTTGGTATGTACAAGATATATAAAACGCGACTGGTCATGAAGAAAAGTTGGGGCTATTGGAAAAAGGGACGTGGCACCTCCCATGGTAAATTACTCTAAAATGGTATAGAGATATATGAAACCAATCCCATGCTCTTAGAGAAAATTGGGGTTATTTGAAAAGGGGACGTGGCGCCTTTCAAACGCACTGAAACTATTACGTATCTTTATATGCATGTACAGTTTTGCTAAGTTATTTAAGACGGCAAATATGCCTTCTGACAACCACCAAACCGTAATATTAGAAGACAAATGCGTCACTAAAAATCATGAACGTGAACTCTTGGTGAAAATGTTGGACCAAAATGTTTCAATACACGGTTAAAAATTTCGGTTTCATTTTAAACTTTTTGGACTACATATATGACCAAACTACATATGTAAATTCAGTTTCAAATACAAACCTTCTAAATTTAAAATAAAGAGGGTACATATGTTGGGTTTAGAATTTAAACAGTTCGGTTTAAATTTTAAACCCAAACATTTTCATAATTAAGAATAAAAAATAAAAATAAAATTTCATGCTCCGTCTGATGAGGATTGAACCCGAACAGTCTTAGTAGCAACCAAATGTATCAAGCAGCTTTGCACACTCAGCTACAGCCATGCATGTAAATGTGCTTTCATATGTTGAGTTTGAATCAATACCACATTTCGCTGTGTGCAAACATTTTCTATTTTTCGGTTTAAATTTTAAACCAAATTTGCTATATAAAAAATATATGCCTACAAAAATATATGTACACGGTCAAAAATTTGGGTTTAATTTCTAAACCACGCTGGGACTACTGCCTTTTTTAATCTTTTATAGTCTACTTTTTAAACCAGTCAATGTGCATGTCCAATTAAAGACATACAAAAATATATTTTCTTCTTATTTGGCACTACAACCGTTTGTCAGTTCGGGCCGAGACCAAAAAGCTTTTCCGATTGCCTCTCTCCTGTGCGAATTTGCGCCGTTCGGTTATCCCGAGCGCAGACAGATCCTTCTGCACTTAGTTCTTCCATTGCGTTCGTGGGCGCCCTTGCTTTCGTTGTGCACCCATGGGTGCGGAGTCGAAGGATCTTTTCACCGGAGCATCGTCATCCATGCGTACAACATGTCCAAGCCAGCGCAATCGCTGTGCTATTATAGTAGCACAATGCCACTAAGCGCATTTTAAAATTTTCAGGCAATAGCCTCATGCGATTATCGATTATATTTTTTGCTACTTGTGTGAAATATTTTATTTTTATCAGTATTTTTCTTTTAATCAAATTATGTTGAAATAAAAGTCAAACTAAAAAATAAATTGCCAGAACCCCCCCGAAAAAAAATCTTGGCTACGGGCCTGCTAAGTACTATAGAATTCGCCTTTCTGTGCTGCCAGAAAAGAGGGGCGGAAGAATTTTTTGCGCAGAACTTCTATTTGTGTAGGCGGCCTTCGGAATTTTTTTATTAATAATTTTCACAATAGATTAAAATATAGTTTTTATAAAAAAATACCGCTGGCGAAATCGATTAAAACACGGTGTTTAAAAAAGGGGCCGCAGGCGAAAATTTAGAATAACAAGTGGCGCGATTTTTGTTCCGAATTTGCAAAATATACATATTAAAATATTGTGTTATATTAAAACAAGTAAGATAGTCTAAGTTCGGGCGGAGCCGAAAATTAAATACCCGGCACAAGTATTAAATATATATTTTTCACCTTTACGAAGCCTACCGCTACATGGTAAGCTGGGGTGTATCAATTTTGAGTAAATTAGCGTCCTTAAATTTCGAAATATTGAAGTTTCAAGCATTTCTGAAATTGACCGTCATATGAAAAGCGGCCGTAATTTTAGTCCGAGTCAATAATTTTCAACATTTTGCTTTTATGTGGCAAGCACAATAACCATACCGAGTTTGGTACAAATTGGTGGAACGGTTACCGAGATACATATGCATATGTGATCATAAGTGGGCGGTGCCACGCCCATTTTCCAAAATTTTATCATAAACGTGTTTCTTGGTACAGAATTGTTGCAAGCATCAATTTTGAATAAATTAGCTTTAATATTTACTGATTTATCGAAGATTTTGTATTTCTCTAAATTACCGTTATATGGGATGTGGGCGTGGTTATTGTCCGAAATTTTTCGGCAATTTGGTATGCTGTACTAAGGCCAACAACTGTGCCAAGTTTGGAAGAAATTGGTGCAGCGGTTACCAAGCTATACACATGTAACCATAAGTGGGCGTGCCTACGCCCATTTTCCAAAAATTTATAATATTCTTATTTCGCGTCTAAAAATTATAGTAAATATTAATTTTGAGTGCATAATCTTCAGTAGTTACCAAGATATCGCATTTTCGTATTTCTGAAAATGACCGTTATATGGGAGGTAGGCGTAGTTATTGTCCGATTTTGTCCATTTTCAATATCGGATATCCTACGCCAGAAAGAAATGCACGTAACAAGTTTCGTTAAGATATCTCAATTTTCAGTCGAGTTATCGTGTATATCGTATACAAGCAACCGTTATGTGAACAAAGTTATAATACTGTTGTGCACAAGTGCGTTCAAGTATAAAAAGTGAAGTTTAATATCCAAGTTTTCCAATTTTTAAGCTTAGTTCACAGCTGAAGAAAAGTTACAAGAAATGTTTTTCATTATTTCTTTCGATTGCAAAAAATACTTTGCCATTGTTTTACATTTCCTTAAAGAAATATTTATATACATAACAATTTTAATACAAAATTTCTTTTTCATTTCTTGAGCGTGTTTTTATATGCTTTTTTTTCTTGAGAGCTTTAAAATATGCTTTAGGTTCAAAAGTAACATTATGCCAAATGGGGTTAAGACACCTTATATTTAAGAAGTGACATAACCCCAAGTACAAAAATTGGCCTTCTATCACTGTATAAGGAACCACTTAAGGTAATGTCATGGTACCGTGCGAAAATTATTCGAAGTTAACTACTTTAGCTTGGTGAATATTCAACATAAAATAGGTGAACTGCATAGGCGGAATGTGAACGAGTTCACACAAAAAATTCATGATAAGGCTGAATATTAGGCATATAACAAATGTTGACGAAAAATTTGGCATAGCACCACGTGGTGGCAAATATTGTACAAGTAATGAACATCACTTTTTTAGGTGATTTCGGTTCAAAAACGTTCCGCGCAAAAATGGATTTCTAAAAAAAGTCAGATTTTTTTTAAATTTTTTTTAATATTTTTATTTTTACATTTTTGTCAATTGTTATATGAAATAAGTTATAAGTTTAAAGTATGTGATGATTTACACAATGGTAAAATGTCTTGCACAATTTTAATTGCACGCTCTGCGCAGATGTTACTTCGCTGAACTTCCTCAATAGCTGATGGTTTATTTACCCAATGTCTGAGAAAACATTCATTTGCTTTTGTGAAGCCGGCCAATGATTTCTGTAGTGTGGCGAAATTATTTTTGTTGAAAGTATGATCGGAAAACCAGATTTCGCTCCAAGCACCGCACACAAACTTACAAATAGGATATAATTGCAAACGATATTCAGGAATAAGTATAAGGGCTAAAAGTGCCAAAATAGCTCTAGAATTCCAACGGGCATTATTGAGTGCTGGTATTGTTTTAAATTTTATGTTGGGAAAACGTTCATTTTTCTCGAAGTATTTAAAAGATTCGACCAATTCATATAAGTATTGCATGTCATTTCGCCATTTAATGCTTTTAACCTTAATACACTCTTTATTTTGTTCATGCTCTTTTTTTAGATCATCGTAATTTTCTATTAAATTTGGAATAAAATTGTATGAAATATTGGGCGATGATGTTTTTCCCTCTAAAAGCTCATCCATGACATGTTTTAACATCAAATCTAGCACATGATGTTGACAACCAATATACTGTGGAGCGGGCAATGAAAAGGATTACAAAAAATTTTGTTGGCGAGTGACAACACCATGGTGTCTGCCAGTATTCACACTGGTTGTTCTTGCATAGAGAACATTAAATAAAAGAGAAGAAGTATGTAACTACGCTCTCGTCTCGTTAGATGTAAAGACATTGTCGCGCGCACAGCTGTGTTATTATTATTTGACTATCGAGTTCTTGAATAACTTGCTTTTTCTTTTTTAAATTTTTTAATATTGAATCAGAATTTTCTGAAGAAAAATTAGTTTGGGGTGGGTGGGGCACTTCCCTTAGGTCCATTAAAAGGCGTTTGGAATAATAGGAAGATTATTAGTTAAATAAATATCTATTATTATGAAGAAAAACGTGTACACTGTACAAAACTTTTTTTGTTTTTTTCAGCAGTTCTGATAAAAAAGTAATTTCGTTTTGCGCGGAAACTTTTTTGCAATTTATAAAAAAAAAAAAAATTATGGGGGTTCATACCTTTTTATGCTCTATTCGACTACGGTATGCCGTTTTTCGTATTTGCAAAAATTGTAAAAAGTTATATGCCTACTGAATATAACAATATTGTGTAATTTATAAAGCGTAGTCTATCGGATATTAGATAGATAGAATATTCGAATCCGAATCGTATTTTTTTACATGGTATCCGGAATCCGGTTATTCGGCAAAATCTCTATCCGGCACATCACTAGATAACTGGTACATATTTTGAAGCTCCGTTTTCGGCATTAATATCCGCAGTCTAGTTATTACACCGCTAAGCTATTACAAATCGACGATGCTGTTAGTAATCACAAGTAGCTATGCTACTTTCGCATCGTGGTAATCGTCAAAAGTGTTAGTTAATAACCAGGGCTCGGAATCTCATGCACTAAAAAATCGAAAATATGCGCATATAGTGTGTATTCAAAATTCAAAAATATGCGCTATAAACAAGTAAAATATACAATTAGAAATATTTTCCTAATATTTTATTGCCGGTACAAAAACAAATAACAAATATATTTTAACAAGATAATAACGAAAACAATTAACTTCTAAATACAATACATATTTATGCATAAAATTAGTTTATAATTTTAGCAGACAGTCACAATCTTGTGGAAATAGAAACATTGACAGTTTAACAGTGGTTCAGATGAATATTCTGTTGGTTTAAGTGGTGACAAGCTATTAGTAAGTTTGCCATTTATATTCCACAACTTGTACTACCTACAGCCGTTTAGCGACTTAAATGAATTTCAGTACGTCATACAGAGAGAGGCAGCTACACTCCAAAACATTTTGCAGGAATGGCTTGCCGAGTGTCTTAAGCCTCATCCTTGCGAGAGCTGGACACTCGCACGGTAAGTGTTGAACTGTCTCTTTTGAGCCAGAATTATCGCGACTGTGACAAAACCTGTTGAAGGGTAATGCAATCCTTTCGGCATGCACATCACCGGGACAGTACCCTGTGCTCACTGCAGTAAGTTTGTAGGTATCTTCTTTGTTCATTCTTAAGAGAGCTTTGGCTGTAAGTGGTTCGTAGGAAACCCAGAACTGCCGGGTAATCCTATACGATCATTCACAGTTCCACCCCTTCTTGGCCTTCGAGTGTTATATTTCGGTAATTTTTGTGTGTGACGCATTCAGTGCGGAGCCGCACCTTGCCAGTTCGTCCACGCCTTAATGGCCGCTTGGCTATCCGAGAATATATTCAGATGAATATTAGGAAAAAATTATAGGCAATTTTATGTCGAGAGTTTTCGCACTAAATTTAAATGGTTGTAAATCAAAAAAATGCGGATATATGCAAAACTATATGCTTTTATTATAAAATATACTAAAATATGCGCACTAAATATGCAGAAACAGGTATTTTTTGCAATATATGCAAAACTTTGCATTTACTGCAAAATATGCAAAAAAACACTAACGATTGAATGCCATTTTAAAGGAAATCTCATGATTCGTAAAGAAAACTTAACCATTTCCGTTGAAGATGCCCAATAAAAACATGCATTTGCATGAAAAAGTACTCGTATGATACTATTGTAATCGTGCAGGCTACTGGTACACACATACATATTTATATACTGAGAAAAGAGTTTCTCTCAACACATGATTTTGATATAGTTACATTATTTGGTTATAGTTACCAAATCATGTGTTGGGAGAAATATATTTAGCTGACTTTTTTCTGAGTGTACAGGGTGTCCTTGACCACCCCTCTCCATTCCCTCCATTTTAGAGCGGGTGGACGGGTGGGCTGGTCGTCTGGGACATCCTGTATACATAGATATGTACATATCTGTGCCGTTCAATTCAAATAGCCTAAGTCAATTCAATTAAAGTTTCCCTTTAAAGCCACATTTGATTGGGTTCCTAAACAATGTTTTAACGTTTCACTAGCCGAAGAGGTGTAGTTCATGATGCCCTTTTAATAAATATATAAACATTTTCAAGGGAAACTGATTATTTTTTAATTCAAAGTCAAGCATTCTAAAGTCACTTAAGCTACTTTAATTGAACGGCACAGATATATTACCACTCTTTATATACTCATTCATATCTTCATCTTTGTTTTTCTTCCATTTCTCACAGATACTTGGTAGTACCATGTGCCATTTGGTGCCATTCTTAACCACCGTAGCTATATTGGTCAGTTCGATGACGCTTGTGGGCATCGCTTTGGATCGTTATTTTGCAGTCATGAGAGCCGTAATTAGTTTTTGGAATCCTGGTGCCATTTTCTGCGTGCTCAGCATGCTCACTATTTGGGCAACATCCATGGGCATCTCTTATCCAGCGTTACGCGTTTATAACTTATATCCCGTTTACATTCTTACTGTTGCTACAGACGCTAACGTTGATGGCTCACTGGAAAACTTCACTACAGATTCATCAGCAACGTTGTCGTCAACCGAAACTACATTTACGTCTTCACCCATTGTCGCAATAGATACACAATCTGGCTGGGAACAAGAGGCCTTCAACAAAAATGTGTCATACATACCGGTGACACAGGATGCGCTTGTGATTATGTGCGCTTGCGCCAAGGTAAGAATAGTTGGTGCTTTTTACAAAGCGTATGGGGGGTGGGGGGGTTTGATGGTTGATGCAATATTTGTGTGAACTGTGGCAATTGACGAAGCTGCTTATCTATCTTTTCTGTCCACTGCCGATACATGGAGCTGCTTTTTCCCGGCAAAATAGATCGATTGCTCTAATTAGTGTTTCTGGCGATGTATCTACCGCTTGTCAGCACGCAACACAATTATTAGTAACGATTTTTTGCTATTTTAGCCTGGCAGCTATTGCTCCGTTTATTAGCATTGCTGATGATAACCGTGATAACAACTCTTTAATTCGTATACGTAATATTTTTCCTTTCTTTCAGTCAACTATCATAACATACTACTTCATTGTGTTCTACATAATTTTCCTACCTTCAATAATTGCCTTTGTATGGATCAATGCAGTTATTGCCAAACAGCTATGGAATAGACGTCATACTGCCGCCGCCATTGATGAGAAACAATCAAATGAGGCGAAACATTTTCGAAAACGCCAACAGATCCAAAGTGGTGGTGTTTATTTGAAAAAATCTGATGACAAAGAAGACACAAAGGAACCAGCCATTTTCAATTTAGCAACTATATCTAGTAGTGTAGCGGCTGTCGAATATGCCCGCGTCAATGGACCCAATCCAAGGGATCCAAGCCACATTAGCGCAAAACCATATATTTTAACATGTACACCAGCGCAATTAGTGCCAACCAAACCCTACAACAATCGCGAAGCGCGTCACATTCGAATGTTCATCGTCATTATTGTGTTAATTTCCACATTCCTCTGTCTCCGCTTACCCGCGTGGATTTTCCTTCTAATACGCCTGCATGGCTATGACGCCCCACATATGGAATCCTGCCTTAACTTTGCCTTTGGTATTCTAAATCTAACCAGTTCGATGTTGAATCCGTTCTTGTATACCTACCTGTCAGAGACAATTAAAATTGCACATACTATTAAGAGAACTGTGCGCAAAGTAGTTTGTGGATGCGGGTTGCGTCAGCAGAAGCATAATCATGCCGCCACGCGGCCAACAGCGACTTATGGCGGTTGTGATTGTGGTGGCATACCTTTGGAACATTCTACACGGATCTGTTGTGGGAGCCGTTGGCTGGATAAGTTCGGTTTTTGTACTCAGAAACTACTTTGCGAATTCCTTTGGAGCAATAGTAATAATAACAAAGAGCCAATACACCTAATCTCGGATGATGGACCAAAAGTAAATAGCTCGATGGATGCTAATGAGAAGGACGAGGGTATCGATTGTGGTGCTGAAAGCATTGACTCCGATAAACAGATTTCTCCTGGGCTGTTGATGTCTTCTTCGGTAAAAATACCAATGTAATCGATGTCATGACAGTGCAATTGTGTATAAAGGTTCCGTTTGTCTAAACTTAACCTACGTAAGAAATCGTCAATGATTAGTCAATGTGTCAATTTAGAAAGAAGCAAAAATATTTTGTTTTTCAGATGATTATCACTTTGCCGCCTATAAGCTATATCAAGAAATTCCTGAAAAATAATATATTGCGTTGGCCAATATATTTATTAGGTTACGTTACGTGAATTACGCTAGAACTAACTTAGCCTTAAAAAGTGTTTCTTATTTACAAGTGTGACTTTGTTTTGTAGTTTGGAATCGTAGAAAACTGTAAAACATATATAGATATGTGTGTATAATGGATATGAATATCGTCGTTTTAAGTACAAAACCGCGTATCAAGAAAATGCAAAACTCCGTATGTGAGATTGCCATGATTTTGTAGGAGATTGTAAAGCTAGTCATATTTCAAAACGATTCTCTCTTTTATCCCTAATTATCTCTTCTTTTTATATATAAGTATCGATATTTAATTATAAATGGATAAGGGCTTTTTTGGCACAAATGTCAGTTACGAGGTTTGGCAGAACGACGATACGCGGTTTTGTATTTTAAACGACGATATATGGGTAATTCCGTGTCAAATCGACGTGTTAGATTCGACCACTATAATGAAGTTTTACCAGCAGAAAAAAAAAATATTTGCAAAAGTTTTGCGAAATTCAAAATTTCAAAATTTATTCCAGCTTTTCAAGTTTATTTTGTTAATATCTCAAAAATTATTATAGCTGCAAAAAACGTCTTGGACTCATTTTAAAAAGAGGATACCTGGGGCTACAAAAATATATGTATTCAAAAAATAAATTTGGAAAATGCGAAAAATTGGAAAATTGCTAAATTTTCAAAATTGAATAAATCAAAAACCAATATTTTTTTGGGAAAATTTTTTATGCAAGGCACATCTGCATGTTTTTAACATAAACTTCCATGGAGGTGTTTTTGCTTTCGCATTCTATTAATAAAATATTATCAAATTAATACTCAATTTTAGTATTTTGAGTCATAAGTGTTAAGTGTAAGGCGATTGGAGGACAAATTAATCTATATGAATTAAAGCTTCATCTAGCGAAGGAAAGGGATTTCAAATAAAACATATGTATTAACATCAACGAGTTTAATATCCTGTATTGCAAAAATCGTAAAAGCATACCCAGGAAAAATCGGCAATCGTTTTTATTGGTAACGTGTTCTAGAAGGCATAGCGATGTAATGCCTTCGAATTTTTTCGCTTCTTTTAGGCATTGCCGGTAATGCAAAGTAGTATGTCCTACAATATTTTTTTTATTTCGCTTCTTTGCTTCATTTCGGGGAATGCAAAGTAGAATGCTGCATCGCACTCAGCTGAAAAATAGAATGAATATCCAAAAAATCTTTTTCTACCGTTACTTTCTGTGGAAATTTGTCTCGCATAAAAATCGTGTTTTGCTTTGTTCAATTTGCAACGAAGTACAATTTTAAGCTTAATTAAATATGCATGTATGTACATACCGATTTTTAAGTAAAATATAAATACCTAAATACATACATATGTATTTATGAAAAATGATTTATAAAAATTTGAATCTTTTAAGATATTTTCTGATTTCAATTTAATATAAATAAGTATGTACTAATCTGCGAAGTCTACATTAATTTCTCTGTAAGGCAATCTTTATTCGCTTCTCTGGATTCTGTTTATTCATGCGTTCTCCCTTCGTTCGAAGGTAATGCTGCGGGTAAAGGCTTACGGCCAATGACATGCCCATGTTAAAATAATGCCTTCTTGCAGCGAAAGGGTAAGCGATTCCCATCGCCAAGCTCGTTTCCACTTTCGTTTCTGTGTTAATAGTGTTTTTTGCTGGGTACTGGCAAATAAAAAAGGGCACTGGTTAGATTTATCCAAATGGTTTTCCTATTTTTCCATACAGTAAAGCAAATATACAGATATAAAATTTATATTAACGTAATTCATTAAATTATAACTAATGTTTGAAAAAAATATATATATTTGGAGACAAATCTCAGCCAAAATTTTGGTCAACAAGTATCCATTTCCCTAGAACGCAAAACAATGTTAATTCTTGATATCGGCTAAAAGTTATCGTTAGGAGACGAGATTCAGGGTTGTATAAACTTATCAATGGTTTGTGAGGCGAGTTGGTTTATGCGACAACTTAATTCACGACAATTCAAAATGGCCAAAAAATACCCCAAAAGATAAAAGCTGTAAAAGAGTAAAAATTTGTGAAGGGGGCCACCATTTTTTCGAAGTTCGAGCTTTTGTTGTGCAATTATATGTTTAAGCATCAGAACTATAAAAGAAAAATACAAGTTCTACATTGTTTCGAAGCTCGAATTATTTTGGAAGTTATAGCTATTAACATTTTTCGAAATGGATTAGATTTTAATTGTTTTCTCGCGATTGGAAATACCAATTCTGCTCACATTTTAAACCGTTGAGAATTATGGTGTTTTCTTTTCATTTTGATTTTTTATTTGGCCATAAATTTAAAATATAAACAATTACTAATAGAACGTACAACAATATTAGCCCAAAACGCGACTTTAAAGCCATTGAGATGTCAGTAATATATAAAAAATTTTAATAACTTCCATAAAAAAGAATTACGGCCAAATAAAAAATAAAAATGGGAAGAAAACACCATCATTTTCAACTGTTTAAAATATGAGCAGAATCGGTGTTGCCAACCGCGAGAAAATAATTAAAATCTAAACAACTTCGAAAAATGTTAATAGCTATTACTTCCAAAATAATAGCTCGACCTTCGAAAAAATGGTGGCCCATTTCACAAATTTTTACTCAAAAGCATATAGAAAAATTAAAATAATGAAAAAAGTCTAAACTTAAGTCATATTTGTGTTCTAAAATGAATTGCTAAAAATTTAATTGTATGTTAATTTCTTTTCATGTTTTTATTTAAATAAGTTAATAGTAAAAAAAAACACTTTTAAAACAAACTTTTTAAGTATGAACCAAATCGGACCATAGATACTGGATTCCCAAATATCTGCCCCTGCGCAACCTCGCATTGCATTGTCATCGGGTTACGAGCTAAGTTTAAAGTTTGAAGTCTCTAGCTCATCGGAAGTTCGTGAAATATTGATTGCGAAATTCCGAGACATACATGCATAGTAAAGTTGAATAAAAGCTTGTGAAAACAGCAGAATTTTTGCCCAAGTAATTTTGAATTCACAATTTTACTTTCCAAAATTTTAGCTCCCCATCATTTGAATCTTACTGAATTTAGACCCGAAATAATTTTAACTGCAAAGAATTTTTTCACATTTTTTCCGCTCCCAGATATAAAAATTATTATTCAGTTTTATTTTTCCACTTAAAAATAATTATTATTTATAAAATTGAAAAGGACATACAGACGCATTATCTATGCTCAAATTTTGACCCGAAAATTTTGGGATTTAATCCTTTTATTAGGGTGTCTCTGCCTCTGAAACGAATACGCCGGAAATCTCGCTGGTATAGCATTCGAGTATTTTGAATGCTCATTATTCTTAAGTGAAAGAATAAAACGAAATAATAATTATTATCTTTGAGCGAAAAAATAAAAATCTTCAAACAATCATTATTTTCGATCGAAAAATATTAAATATTATTTTTAATCTTTATTGACTAAACTCGAACAATAAAATCGTTGTAAATTACAGTAGAATGTACGAACAAAAATAAGTGAGAACTGTTAAAATTGTTTTACGACGATAACAACGTGTTGATTTTTTTGGTTAATCTTTAAAAAATAATGATTATTTTACATCCCTGGTTTTATTTGAAACCCCTCTATTTAGGTTAATTGGTCCTGTAACCGCCTTATAAGTAATACTTATTGCTCAAAATACTAAAATTGAGTCTTAATTTAAAAAAAAAGAAAAAAATTCGAGTCCAACATTTATTTTTTAATACATATACTTTTGAGATATAAACGAAATAAACTCGAAAAACTTTAGCAAATAATTTTTTTCCGTTGGTAGAACTTCATTACAGGTTGAAAGAAAACTTCTAACCGAATTTCAGATACATAGATTGAAAGGGGTCGATTCTAGAGGTGTACGCCGCCGAGTTACGAAAATATTAGTGCGGCGGCGGCGTTCGGCGCCTAAGGAATTTTGTACAAAATTTTCACGATGTATGCACATTGAAATACATCGTTTGAAGGAACTAAATACTACTCGTATAAAAACACTAAGTATTTTACGAAATGAAAATTACATTTTTAAAAAAGTTTTTTTTTTTTGCATAATTTGGGCCACTGAACATTTCCAAAAAAAAGCATAACTCAGAAGAAACATATATAGGTAACACGTTTTTCGATTCAAAGGGTTTATTACAGTTAAATTAGGGTCGAATACTGGTAATCCGCAGTAGAAACTATTTTTCAAAACTACAACAATACTACTTTGTATATACTACAACAACAAGAAAGTTATAACACATAAAAAACTTTAATGCCAATATCTCAGAAAGCAGTTTTAACAGAAGCACCGTTATTGCATCTAACTCCTCAATTTCTTATTGGAGATAAAACAAAGACAAATTGGGTTTTCTGTGTATTCTCTTTAATTTTAAACAGACTTTTAATAAAAAGCAAACACTCTTTTTTGCTAATTTCAAATTCGTAAGTTATTTTATTCTGGGGTCCAACGGATGTATATAAGAACTAGGTGGCTGTGTGAAACTTACGTTAGCATTGCTAAGTGGTTGTCAAACCCCAGGAAGGTTTTTGCGCCCGCGCAACGCAATGTTTTCTACACAGGGCTAAAGTCCCCTTTTTTGGTAAAAATTGCTATTATTTTTCATTTACATTTACATTCGGTTCTCCTAAGAAAAGTTTAGCGCTTAATATTTTAGTGGAAATTTGAACCATCTATAAGCCATTTTTTAAACAGTGGGTCAAAAAGGCCCGTTCTGGTGGGCTTGTTGGGGTAAACTTTTGGAAAAAAGTAGACCAACCTTGTTTTCAATATATAGCCCGCAAAAAATTTTACGAACTCCGCAATTTAACATAACGGTTGATAAGATTTTTGCAAAAATTCATCAATAGCGACATGAATAATATCATGAAGCAGACATTCGCACAAAACAAATTGAAACACAAAACTTGATTCGAAAAAATATTCAAAATCAAAAGTTTTCATTGTTGTGTGCGAATTTGTTTTGCGCGTTTCAATTTGTTTTGTGCGAATGTGTACTTCATGATATTAACGCATACGGATTACTTAGAGACTTCAAAATGTTTAGTTGGATGCACTATTTACATACATACATACAATTTTGATATTTTTTGAGTTTTTAATTTTTAGTATTTTTCAGAATATAAATTTTTGAACGTTGGCGTGTCAAATGCAAGCTTTTGAGTCTTTCTGATGGGTCGGAGCAGAAAGCTTTCTGATACAACTCTGCGCTGAACTGGTTTTCAAACGAGTTAAATGATTTAACTGGCTCAATTTTCCAACTAGAATTGATCCCTAAAGCAAGGAACACTCGGTAAAAGGTTTATTTAACGGGTGATTTTTTAAGAGCTTGATACCTTTTTTTTAAAAAAAAACGCATAAAATTTGCAAAATCTCATCGGTTCTTTATTTGAAACGT
>NW_023458561.1:16335894-16383454 GCF_013731165.1 Rhagoletis pomonella | reverse complement strand
ATTTAGCTTGCGAGAGTCTGCAATTTACTTGAGCTTTTAGTTTATTAGTTGGTTAGTTGGACAAAATTATTTTATTAGTTTATTAGGTAGATAAGGTTGAAACTAAGGTATCACCTTTCCTTTAAAGAAAAAATTATAGAAATGTGTTAACGTGGTCCGAGTAATGCGGTAATATACATAAAAAAATAACGAATAACGAATTTAACCTCCTCCTTTCCTAGAAGTCGGTTAAAAACAAAAGTTTAGTTTGAAAATTAACGGTTTTAAGTCATAAAATAATATGTAGATACATACATATGTATATACAAATTTTTTAAAATTCAGAAAACTACAAATTTCTTAAATTAACAATAAATATTACATGGGCAACTCATTAAAACATAAAATGTAAATGCATTTTAAAAGATTCACTCTCAGTATTAAAAAAACCAGTATCCATCATGTTCATCACTTTCTAAATCTTTATAACCTTCATCGTCCTCTACATCTTCTTCATTTTTTTTTTTTAATTTACGCTATTTATAATTCATGGTGTAATGAGTAACTTAAGTATTTCTTCAGAAAATATTGAAAGTTTTGTTTAATAATTTCTCAAACTATTTATGAGAGGATCTGAGGTAATCAATAGCATTGACCACAGGTCTTTGTTAGTATCTACGCGAGCACTTTCTAGTCTTATGTAGCCGATACCTTCTGCAATCCTTATTTCTAGCATTTTGAGCCTCTTCTGACAGTTAACCTGTTGGAAAAAGCACGTAAAATATCTCATGGCTGAAACAAAATTTTCTGCAACGTTGCAGGGATGTAGAACCAAGAGTATTGTTTTAAATATCATCTTTTATTTTACTAATCACTTCTTGCACCCTTTCCATATTTATGTCATAGCCAGAAGATAGGGCTCTTAATAAGGTACCTAAAAATCATCTCTACCTTAACGAATTTAAAAAATTTAAAAAATAAAAACATTTTGACCGAATCAACTTTTGCCCACAAATTCTTCATATAAATTCAAGTTCACTTGAAAATACTATTTTTAACCAATATAAAACTTTATTTCACAAGACGTTCTATTTCGATCGGTTTTCGTGAATTCGCAACTGCAGCTGATTTAGCTTTCTGGGCTAACTATTATTTGTTGACTGATATTTCACGAAAACAATCTGCATTTATGACACTTTGGGAGTATTGCTCGCGCAAATGTACTATTATTCCTTTGAAATTTATAACAAGTTTCTCTGTTCGCTTTGAAGCACTCTTCGGCTTTCTCCAAACCAAATTTGACAATCGATGACGGAAAATCGTTCCAAAATACATAATTTTCCAACAGTATTTCAGAAAAACACAAATAGACAAAAAGTTTTTTAAATTCTCCTATGAACAGTGTAAAAATTTATTTGGATTTAAACGGACAACAAAATAATTTAATGCTAGCTTTCTAATAGGCCTTTATATTTTTTGCATTGTCTAAAGGTAAAATGACGCCTACGATATTTTTACTGAACAAGCTGAGAGGTAAGTTATCAAAGAATTTGCGCTTGCAATAGTTTTTATGTGGAATAATCTGGATTTTTATAAACGAAAGAAATGCGGATACTTTAGGATTGCTTGGAAAAACTGAATTTTAAGTCAATTAAATATAAGCACTGCCAATCAGCAGAATAAGCTCAACATATTTTCGACTTTAGCTGTTTGGTTCATCTATTAGATTATCGACAAGTTTTCTTCGTAGATGCAGCGTTGCAAAATCTTCATATTAGGAGATCAGTTGTTATATTTCTCGACTCATCGTGTGTTTGAAACCTAGTTATTGGAGAAAAAATTGCTAAACGAGAACTTTTAATCTAGAGATTAAAATGAAAGACTGCAATTTTATAAAGCGAAAACTGAAGTGCAAAAGTTATAATAAGTAAAACTGATAAAAACAAATGGCTTTATTCATAAAAAATAAAGTAGCTTTAAAAAGGTTTATAAACTGGAAAATGTATGAAAACGTCATTTTATAAAGCTCTTTAAACCTACTTTATTTTTTATGAATAAGGCCAAAAGTCTTTTAAGCAATTTGATAAGAGATAAACGGCAAAATGAGATAACTTCGTAGGAGTGAATCCACATGACCGTATAAGCTAATGTTAAGATGGCAATTTTGAATTCAGTTGAAATTTGTTCCATACCAGTGCATATAACAGGTGTCTGTGTTTCATCTTTGTGATATGCTTTTATATCTTATAACCCCTTGGCAAAGCAAGAGTTTCAAAAAAGACCCCACTACACCTTTTCTAACAGTATTTCAGAAAAACACAAATGTATTTCAGAAAACCTCAAATGTATTTCAGAAAAGGGCAAATGTATTTCATAAAAGCTCAAATGCATTTCAGAAAATGCCAAATGTATTTCAGAAAAATCCAAATGACATTCAGAAAAACACAATAGTATTTCAGAAAAGTTCAAATGATTTTCAGAAAAATGCAAATGCATTTCAGAAAAGGGAAAATGTATTTCAGAAAATAGTTTGAAAATATTTTTAACTAGCAAAACTTTTGTAATGGCAAACCTCCGAGCGTATTTCTGCTTCAAATGGTCAAATGAGCTCCGTCGAATGGGTTCGGGGGCTTTTAGAAAAATGGACTAGTATGCGCAACGTACTTTGAATTTAGTGTTGATCTGCGTTAACACAGCAGCCATGCTGGACTTGGGCAGTAATGGGTCACCCACCCTCTTTGCGCCTCTCGCCGATGCTGAACCCCACTGAGAATGTATGGGCAAAGGTAAAAAATATGCTAAAACTAATATGGGCGTTCCATCTATGGACGGACCGGGAGTGGTAGAAAGGCGACTGCAGTACATGGATCAAAAAATACAGCAAGCGAAAGAAACTATGTATATCTACTGCAGATTGTGCTCGTGCTATTGAGTACTCATTTAGTAATGCATATGTACACTCGGAGGTTTGCCATTGCAATTGTTTTCCTGCTTAAAAATATTCCAAAAGTATTTTTCTGAAATACATTTGTGTTTTTCTCAAATACATTTGCCCTTTTATGAATTACATTTGTATTTTTTTTAAAACCATTTGAGCTTTTCTGAAATACGATTGTGGTTTTCTGAATTTCCTTTGGCTTTTTCTGAAATACATATGAGAAATTCATTTGGCCTTTTCCGAAATATATTTGTGCTTTTCTGGAACACTGTTGGAAAAGATGTAGACAAGCCGCGCTGCGCTTAAATAGTGATGACAGCTGAGGGAAAGAAGCTTATTTTGAAGCATTCAGTTGTAGCAAGTGCTGATGGAACTTTGGTTAAAACTACAGTTCAAACTGCTATTTATAATAAAGTTCTGTACACACAGTGTCGCTTACGAAAATTGCAAGAACGCAAAATCAAACGCATATTCAAAGTCTGTTATTTTGTAGGAAGTTGAAATTTGTATTTTTAATCTATTTGCAACAAAAAATTGTTTTCGCTTACGATAAAATCGCAAATAGGGGCGAAATGTATTTCAGAAAAAGCTCAAATGTATTTCAGAAAAGGGCAAATGTATTTAAGAAAAACTCAAATATATTTTAGAAAAGGCCAAATGTTTTTCAGAAAAAGCCAAATGTATTTCGGATAAACCGAATGAAATTCAAAAAAACACAATTGCATTTCAGAAAAGTTGAAATGATTTCCAGAAAAAAACACAAACGTAGTTTAGAAAAGGGTAAATGAATTTGAGAAAAGGGCACATGTATTTCAGAAAAACACAAATATATTTCAGAAAATATTTTTAGAATATCGGCGCTTGGCGTGCAGTGCCTCGTATCTACCAAATCTAATACCATGAGCATGAAATGGTTATAACTTTGGTCCCATGTTTGTAGGTGCCAGAGTAAGAAGAGATAGACTCATTATTAACAGAATACTTAAAGTGAAAATAAAAAAGATCGGGGGACTATAACATATATCTCCCATACAACTGATTGTTCAGATATGAGAGTTTTTGTTGTAACTCCTCCATGTATTCATCTGGGAATATTTCTATTTTCTATTTGCACCCATTATCAAAAGAATACTTACAGTGAAAATGGCGAAGGTCGGGTCCCTATAACCTATAGCCTCCATACAACTGATTGTTCAGATATGAAAATTTTCGTTATAACTCCTCCATTTATACAGCTAGGAACATGAAATTTCACACTATTTTCACTCATTATTAACAGAATACTTAAAGTGGAAATAACAAAGATCGGAGGACTATAACATATATCTCCCACAACTGATTGTTCAGATATCACAGTTTTCGTTATAACTCCTCCATTTATACAGCTAAGAACATGATAACTCCTCCATGTATGCATTTGGGATCATAAAATTTAGTACTATTTTTGCCCATTATCAAAAGAATACTTGCAGCGAAAATGGCGTAGATCGGGTCGCTATAACCTATAGCCTCCATACAACTGACTGTTCAGATATGAGATTTTTGGTTGCAACTTCTCCATTTATGCACTAAATATTTTCACTCATTTCAGAAAGTTTACAGTAAAATGAACAAAGATCGGGTCACATAACCTATTTATTGCCTCCATACAACTTATTGTTCAGACATGGGTTTTTACTATAAAACTCCTTTATTTGGACAGCTAATAATACAAGGTCTACTGACAAAATCGCCAAAAGCTATGCTGTATATGCTATATCTCCTATACCACTGATTGTTCAGATAGCAGTTTTTGCGATATATATCCTTTATGCAGGAAGCTTAACCCATTAGATTGTGTTATCGGTTTACATACCGATCACACAGCAGTGAAAATCACTTAGATTGGTGCTATATAAGGTATATCTTCCATACCTCTGATTGTTTAGATATGATTTTTTATGTATGTAACTCCTCTATGGATGTATGCTGTAAATATTTTAATTTTTTTCAATCCAGTAATATATTAAAGTAAAATTTTAAGATGTTTATGAAAGTTATGAAGCCTTCGGCATAGCCGAAGGCAGCGCTGCTCTTGTTTTTTTTTTGTGCCTAGTCGTGGAAACAGGAGTTTGTTAATGGTGATTTCGTTTGTACCAAAAAATGTTGCCCTTGCACGGTGCAAAATGTGTTTGATGTTACACTCAACCCTGTAAAATGGCGTGTTTTTGCCTTTTTGCCTTTGTCCAGATCACAGATTCCTTAGTTTATAGTTTTAAGCAACAATCTGATTTTCAGGGCAACCATCTCCCCTGAAAGAAGCTTCAAAGAGCAGAAAATGTGTCTTTTTTGCTTGCAAGCGTATGACATTTTAAGAAACGAACACAAAATTTTCTAACACTTTGCCTTTAATTTAGAATCGAACACGAAAACAGAAAAGGACAATGAAGATGCGAAATTTTTTGGTAGAAATGAAATCACCATAAGTGTCGGGATCTAAAACTATTCAGCTACTGATTCCAATTCATCTACTGATTGGACATTAAATATAAAGATAGTTTTATAAGTAGGCCGATTCCACCGTCACGGGTTGGACATTTGTACAGAAAAAAAATTTTCTTTCTTGTTTAAATTTAAGCATAAAGTACTTAACAACTCTACTTTTTGATAAAACTACACCTAATTGACTATTATATGAGTTATTACAAAATACGAAAAAAATTCCAGCTTACTTTTATACGGAAAAAATCTGATTTATTTCTTCTGTCACGGGTGGGACAAAAAAAAGAACCTGCTTTTTGGAGCAGATATATTTTACGGAAACTCTGCGAATTTATTTCACTTTTCTGTGTGAACTTGATGCCTTATAATAAAACAAAGAACAAGGAACACAAACAAAGCAAAAACTACAAAAAATATTTATTTTACAGTTTTTTTTTACAGATTTTGAGATTTTCAAAATTTGGAACTCCTTGAGGCTCGTCAGAAATATTTTTGTTGGAATTTTCCTTAGAAACCTCGATCAAGTCATCATCCAATTAATCCTCAATTTCAATTCGTCTTCTTCATCGTTTCTTAATGAAGTTTTCTCGATTAGCTATTCTAAAGCCAATTTCGATAAAAATTAGTCGATATTTATTTGGTCTTCGAACAATAACTTGGAGGCTTTATCGATTTCAGAATCCATACAGAACGTCACTTACTCATCAGCCCTTCCGTGGCATCATAGATACAACTGTATCAATTCGCATTTTTAAAACGTTTCATGTGTACGTTTAAGAATGAATTAGTGGAATTTTTTACTTGTTACAATTCGTCGGTGGGAGTGGCCAAGGTACTTCTAGACCTTCATTGGCATCGTTGATACAATTGTATCACCAACATATTCATGGAAAATGTAGGAACTTGTTACATAATTTTGTAACTTCAAAACTGCTACCCCGCAAACATATGTATTTTGGGCGTTCACGAAAGGAGCTAATCAGAATGTAGTACCACAGTCACAGGCTATTTCGCTAACTACATCACCAACATAAGTAATAATCAGGGAACGGATTTTATGGAAATTGCCTTTTTTTCTGCTAAAGAGATAGAGTATATTCGATTATGAATGTCCACGATTTAGCTTTCCCTGATTCCATATATACACAATTCATGTTGCCTTTTTTAAGATATTTGCCTTTTTTTTGCCTTTTTTAAAATATTTGCCTTTTTTTGCCTTTTCCACCTTTAAAAAAGTGATTATAGCATTTACATTTTTTTTTAAGATTAAAAAATATACACATTGCCCATGCGGCTTATAGAAGCGCAGAGACCTCTTGCCAAATTGGTGTTGGTAAAATTCAAAGCCGTTTTCTCAGCTAACGAAGGCTTGGAGACAATAAGGGGTGTGGATAAAATTATAAAGAGCGAGGAAAACGCCCTTATTCCTGATGATATGAACGTTTCAAACGTTCCATATTTAAATTGGGCGCCGCTTGTATCAACTTACGTCGAGCACACATTTAGTACATTCAAGGCTTTTCTTCGCGAAAATAGAATGAAAATGCTGCCAGAAAACTTCAAAATGCATCTTGTGGTTCAATGTTACTACAACTACAGATTAAAGTTTTATGAGTTAGAAACTCGAAAGGATAAAATAGTCAAAGATTCAAAGTACAAATTTTTCATATAATGAAACTAGTTCATAGTTTTTCTCTTTTTACTTGTTATATAAACATTTCTAAAATAAATTTATTTTTTGATTGTTCTTCGTATTTTCTGTCTTTTTTAGAGCCTTTTTTTTGCCTTTTTTGCAACACCTAGTGCCTTTTCCTGCCTTTTTCGCTATTTTATTTTGCCTTTTCCAGCCTATTTCGTTACTTTATTTTGCCTTTTTTATAGGTTTTTAGGTCCTAAAAATCCGTTCCCTGGTAATAATACACCACAACCACAGCTAAATATTGTGGGCAGTTTCGAGAATTTAGAATATTTTAAAATTTTGACAGCTCTTGCTAAATTCCCCTGCCTCGCCATTCTGGTTAGCCAGTAAGAAATATGAGATTCAAAAACATGTCAAAGCCTAACTATACAGATATGGAAAATTTTTTGGAAACAAAAAATTAACAAATGTATATATGTACAGAGGTATGTATTTATTCACATAAGTATGTATGGTATTGGCCAGAAAGTTTTTCACCTTTGCAAATACGGCTCTAAATTGAGTTCAATGAGAATTATATAACGAGGCAAATAAGACTCAAAGAACAACCTAAAATAAGAGTCCGATCGTAGCCATTTATGAGGCCAATAAGAGTCAATTAAGAGCCTCAAAAAGAGACTGGAATTACTCTTATTTGGCGCCAAAATTTGTCTTAAAAAGTCCAAAATGAGCCGCATATGAGGAGAATAAGGGTCCGATATGACTCATATTCAGGCTAAGTCGACCTTAATAGAAAGGCAAAATAAAGCTCCCAAATAGGACTTAAAATGTTTTCTGGGTAAAATTAAAATACGCATACATATGTACATTCTATAATGCTCGATAGAAAAGTAGAATATTTTGTATAGTATTTTGTATAATAATAATAGTGCCCAACAAAATTCTGTTGAGTAAAATATTGTACCCGATCCTTACAGGATTTTTCCCATAGAATCTCTTTTCTTCTCTTGTTTTGCCTTTTTTTGATCACTTATGTTAAATGAATCTGAGGCGCTGGAAATTACTAAAGAGGCTGAAATTGAAACTCAAAACTTCATCTAAGAAAACAGGCCCACTAAATTTATTTTGACTAAAATATAACAGCCGATCCTTATAGAATTTTTCCCGTTGAGGCCGAATCTGATCTTGAAAATTTTTAATTGGCTCTAGTTTTTAAGCAACTTGTGTGTTTTAAGCAAGGGTGTCTTCCTCATCTTCATTTCCACTGCTAGAGTCAGTGTCCATCGGTATTTCGTGATTAATCCATGAAACCTCGAGTTGTACTTCAAAGATCGGTACAGGAATTTCTGCAGCATGTGGATAAAGGCCGTTAACCGTTTAACCATTATTTTTTTACTTTTTTTTTGAGTATTAAAGGGCAGTGATAAGCCTTTCATATCTTCCCACACACACAAATATATTGCATTAATTTATTGTTTTACAGAGGCTCAAAAAAGTCCAAAAACGAGTTTCTCGGCACACTTAAACCTAAGTTGCTCAAAAACTAGAGCCAATCTAATATATTTAGGGTCAGATTCGGGTTCTACGGGAAAAAACCTATAAGAATCGGCTGAAATATTTTAGTCAACGTAACACTGTTTAGATCTTGTAGGCCTGTCTAATTGACTATGGTCCAAACCAGGTTATTTGTAACTCGCATTTATTTCCCTGCGATTTCAGCGGATTTTTTTTTTAAGGTATGTGAAAATGCTAAAATATCATTGGTCAATTCGCTCAATTAAGATCAATCGCTGAGTTAAACCGAAAAAAAATGTCTACAAGAAATATGATACATTTTAACTTTATGGAGAGCATTTGCTGTGTGGGTAATTACCCACCTACAAAATTCCCTATGGGTATAACTACCCACCTTACCCACATAATTTTCCAGGCCTGGATACATATCTCACGTTTGATAATATTACGAAGTATTTCAAAGTTTCAATTTTTGGGAAAAGGCAATCAAAGTTTTATCAGTTCCTACAGTTGGTATACAAAAAGACATATTTTCGCCATATTTGGGAAGTTTGGTTATCTGTTAGACCGAACATATTCTACTTATCAAGCTTTTTAATTGCAAAATGAAATCTTCAAAAACGTTAATTTAAAGTTAAATTTCTATATTATTAATCGTGCGATATGTACATAATTATGTATAAGAAATAACTTTTTTTATACATTTCCATTTTCAATGAAATTTTTATTAAATTAATTACTGTCACTTACGAAATTTAGTATACGGTAAGTGTTTTAAATATTCACAACTGCTTTCAAGATAAGAAGTTGTTAATTTTTTATTAAAATATGGCTTGTAATTTAACAAATACCATATTAATCTAAATTTTCAAAGTCTGGACGAAATTTATACAAATTCTGCAGATTTTATCAAAAAACTACAAACTTTTAATAAGATTATCAAGTTAATTAATTAATTAATACAAAAAATCCGAAATTCCTCTGTCACGGGTGGGACAACGTTGGTCACGGGTAGGACACGTACGATTTTGTATATGAAAATGAGCTTTTAGTGTGGTCCATATATAAAGATTAGTTATTAAAAAATATAAGAAGCCAAGTGGGGGTTAAATTCACTCACGTTTTATCTTAGGATGGTGCCTTTTATATAGAAGAAAATGCTTAGCACCATCAACCAAAAAAATTATTAAAAATGAACGCGATTTCCTAGCGTCTTGAAATTTTCATTTGAACCTACTTAAATTTAATGCACTACAAAACTGCATACCTAAAAATTCTTAACTAAAAGTTTAAAATTTTTGGGTGTAATTGTTAAAGTTTATTGAATTTTTATAATTTTTGTAGGAACTTTGAAATGTAGATTTATTTGGTTGTGGTTAGGTAATGTGCTAGACTTTTATAAAAAAAAATGTATAAATAATTGACGAGTCCGCGCATCCCCCCTCCTCCCCTGCGTCCACCTCAACAAACAAATAAAGCTTATTAGCCCTGTAAAACTAACTCTGACAACTGTCGCACATACAGCTGTCACGGGTAGGACATGCTTCTCTGTTGAATTATTCTTATTTAACTACGTGGAAACGACAATGCAATTGTGGTAAATATTTGCAATGAATTTCTAACATTATGTAACAAACACGAAACACAACCTCAACTTCTCTAATTAAATATAACAACTTTTAGCTTTTTTTGTCACGGGTGGGACAGTACCAATACTACTTAATAAGAACTCATAATATAGTTAAAGCAGTCACACAATTTAATAAATAACACAATTTTATTAAAAGGAGATGAGTTGCACTATATATTTTTCTTACCAACCACTTGACCACAGTGCATTCAATACAACTTACTTTAAACTCAATCAAAAAATTTACTTAGAACTTGATTTCAAAACGTAAAAAAAGATAATACAAATGTATTTAAAGCTTTAATTTGTTATTTTTTGGTTGATTCAAGATTTTTACAAATGTCTTATCCACACGTTTGTTTGTTTTATAAAGAAACTAATTTTTACACTGAGGTTCACTTTCCCATGGAACCCCCCAGCAAATATCGCACGTTCAATAATATAACGAAGTATTTCAAAATTTAAATTTTGTGGCAAAACACAATCAAAGTTTTATCAACTCATACAGTTGGTATAGAAAAAGACAGATGGAAAGAAACATATCTTCGCCATATTTTGGCACTCGCACTTTCCCCGAGTATTTTGGTAGCCGAGAAATCGACCAACCGAGTTCTCAATACAATCTCGGATATCGCTATTCTCACGAGCACTTGCAAGTAGTTATCGAGGTATACGAATATATCGAGAGTTTCACAAGAAGAATGCATATAGAAGACTTAACAATTTATGTTTTGTATTCTACTATGAAAAAACGTTTGCATAAATCGAACTTAATGCTGATATGATATGATATTTGCGTTTGATCGTAACATGAAAAACGTCGATTGGAGAACAGTGGCACCTGGTATTTGCAAAATGGCTCTTCAAGGGGTACTTTGATTGTAAGAAATTCGATATTTATGTTTTATATTGTACTATTAAAAAACGTTTGCATAAATCGAACATAATGCTGATATGATATGATATTTGCGTTTGATCATAATATGAAAAACGTCGATTGGAGAACAGTGGCACCTGGTATTTGCAAAATGGCTCTTCAACGGGTACTTTGATTGTAAGAAATTCGATATTTTATGGTTTAAATACCCAAAACTAAACACAAGACCTTAAATTGGATATCGGGAAGCTTGCGAGCACCCATGGTTTTCAATAAACGAGATTTTCGTGAGAACGCGATCCTCGCAAAATGTTTTTTCTCGATAAATCTCGGGAAATCGAAGGCTCTAGTACATACATACATACAAAACTTCAATTAAAGTAGGTTAAGTGTATATAGGAAGTGTATATAGGAAGTTTGACTTTGGATTAAAAAATAATAAGTTTCCCTGGATTTTTTTTATATATTTATTAACCTTCTTTCAAAAGGGCATCTTAAATTATACCTATGGCTAGCTAATGTTTAAAATATTGTTTCGGAACTAATGAGATTTTACTTTAATCGGAAAATTGCCTAGCGCGACAGACGTTATTTAATTGGCCTACACAGATATGTAATGATGGCTACACACGAGGCAACCTGGTTTCCTTGTTCGCTACAACACGGCAACTGTAGAAGCAATCACAGTAATGTGTGATATGTTATGAAATGAACATATGAAAGAAAATTGTGTTTTCTGCCAAAATACCTTTCCAGCGCACTTGTTTGCAACGAACTAAGTTATGAAAAGCAATACACAACGATATATACACAGCAACCGGCACAAAATATCAATTTTTTTTATCTTAGGGTGACGCACAAAGGGGCTAAGTCCAGGTATATTTTCAAAAATTATAAAAATTATGAATATATTATTATTATTAAAAATAAATAAAATGTACTACAATTTAGAAAACAATAAAATGAAGTAAAAATATTTGTTTTAATATTTTAATGATATTTTAATGTTATTGAAAAAAATCCTATAATTTAGAAAATACTAAAAATTAAAGAATATGTGTACATATGTATTTATTAAGTTTGCTATATTTTGAGGTTCAAACCCTTCCCTATTTAAAAAGAAAGAACGACAAAAAGCGCAAACAAGCGCAGGTTTTTATCAGTGTTCTCCGAAGAGCACTTAATACACTATTCAGCAACTGTTATGGCATTTTCACTAGTGAAACCTTAGATTAAAAAATCAATGAAATTATTCTAAAAAACTCCCTATATTTAAGATAGTTTTAAAATTGTTATCCACTAGCATAACAACAAATATTTATCAAACAAATGATCAACTAGCCTGTGGGTATTAACTTTACATTAAAACAAAAAGAAGACTAAACAAAAGCACTGTTCAATATCTTCGATAAATACTCGACGGTGTTTTTGCCTTACCCACAGTCGACAAACCACCCACTAAATAAAAGAAAGTTGGGCGGCTACAAATTTTTTTTTTTAGTTTCTGCAAATTTCTGTTTCAACGGTTTAGTTTAGACTTAATTAGTCTCAAATTAAAAAAAAACTGCATAAAACTTCATTTAGTAAATAATTTAGGTCGAAAACCACATACAAGTAAACAATCCCCCCAAATTTACAAATTAGAGCTTGCTTAGTAGATATTTATATTTAAATTTATACAGGGTGTCCCAGAAGTAACGTGCCAAACTTTAGGTGAAGGTAAGTGAGGGGGTGAGCTCCCTGATAAACAAAAAATTTTCAGGTAATAGTGTCACCGTTTTTGAAATATTTACATTTTTTCGAATTTAAAAAAAATCGTGCCTTTTCATGTGTTTTCTTTAACTGCAACTACAAACCGGGCAATACTTAGTAAATTTTTTATGTAAAATACTTCCAGATAGTTGCCTCTCCATACTCAAATGCAATGTAGTCAAAATATGTTAAGGAACCATCATAAAATTAGGACTATTTCTGGATTTTTAACTTTTTGATATTTTCTTCCCCAACTTTGACTATCTCGGGTGAAAAAAATGTACTGAGCTATAACTTTACATTACATAAAAAAATTGCTAATTTAATAAAGATTTCAGAAAGGTGCCACTCTTACTGTTTTGAATAGAAAAAAAAAAGTTATAGCCGCTTTTGTGGGCAAAGGACTGAGACACGCTAGAATGTATTTAATAGATTTAAATTGAATATGCTCTTATTACCGTCAAATGACATGCTAAATAGTACAAAGGTACATTATTACCTGCTCCTGACATTATTTTGTGATACTTACCGGAATTAGTGAAAGTGGATTTTGTGAAATTGGACCCTTCGAACATTGTGTTATTAATACTATGACAGAGAACACGCAGTATACGTCGCATGAATATGCGGATATTCACCTAATTTACGGTGAAGCTTGCTGTAATACCAGAGCTGCTCAAAGACTATGCAGAGCGATACCCCAATCGTCGACATCCGGGTCGTGAAGTATTCGCCCGGACCCATAGAGAAATATATGAGGGTAAGTTATTTTTACACCTTTCTTGTTTGCTTGCTTGTTAACTATCATTTTTCACTTTTTTAAGGTCGCATACCTGGAAGGCGTGGCGGCGAAACAGGACGTCCTGCAACGGTAGATGTTGAAGCTGTGTTAGAGGAAGTGGAACTAGGTCCATCGACTTTAGTGAGAAGATGGAAAAACGGACGGGAATACCAAAAACTACAGTTCACAAAGCTTTAAAAGACCATCGATTTCTTCCAAACCACATTTAACGTGTTCAGGCTCTACAAGAAAGAGATTACCTGTCGAGAGTTAGATTTTGCCGTGAAATGTTGCGAATGCATGAATCAGACCCCAACTTTTTTAATAAAATAATTTGGAGCGATGAATCATCATGCAAACGTGATGGTTATTTTAATTTACGTAACCTTCACAGTTGGCAGATAGAAAATCCTTACGAAATGAGAGAAGATCGTTCGCAGTACCGGTACAAAATAAATTTATGGTGCGGTAGTTTTAATTGTCAGATATTGGGACCTGTGGAACTGCCGCCAACGCTCAACTCTCACAGTTATTTAGAGTTCCTTCAGGAACGGCTTCGAACTCTTTTGGAAGATGTACCCTTAAACCTGCGGCGAAGACTATTGCTGCAAAATGACGGGTGCCCTGCTCACAACGGGCGTGAAGTAAGAGCTCATTTAGACGAAACTTATCCTTGCCAATGGATTGGACGATACGGGCCAATCACGTGGCCCGCTCGATCGCCAGACCTGAATCCATTAGATCCATTAGATTTTTTCTACTGGGGCTGTCTTAAGGACAAAATTTATTCAAAAACAATTCAAAACGAAGAGCATTTGCGGGAACAAATAAATGGAGCTGCTGCTGAGATAGCCCAATTGAGTTTAAGATCTCTAAAAGCGTCTTTTCTTAAAAGGTGCCGAGCTTGTATTAGAGTAAAAGGTCGCCAATTTGAGCATATTTTATCAATAAATGAATAAATTTTTCTTCAAACAACTCATGTATATCTTATTTCACGTGAACCCATCCTTCACACAAAATATTGATAGATATAGCCCTTGTTATAGACTCTAGTCCGAATTCCGGTAAGTAACACAAAATAATCTCAGGAGCAGGTAATAATGTACCTTTGTACTATTTTGCATGTCATTTGACGGTAACAAGAGCAAATTCAATTTAAATCTATTAAATACATTCTAGCGTGTCTCAGTCCTTTGCCCACAAAAGCGGCTATAACTTTTTTTGTTCTATTCAAAACAGTAAGTGTGGCACCTTTCTGAAATCTTTATTAAATGAGCAATTTTTTTATGTAATGTAAAGTTATAGCTCAGTACATTTTTTTTTCACCCGAGATAGTCAAAGTTGGGGAAGAAAATATCAAAAACTTAAAAATCTCAATATAGTCCTAATTTTATAATGGCTCCTTAATATATTTTAACTACATTGCATTTGAGTATGGAGAAGCAACTATCTGAAAGTATGTTACATAAAAAATTTACTAAGTATAGCCTTTTTTGTAGATGGAGTTAAAGAAAATACATGAAAAGGCACGATTTTTCTTTAATTCAAAAAAATTTAAATATTTCAAAAACGGTGACACTTTTACCTGAAAATTTTTTGTTTATCAGAGAGCTCACCACTCCACCTGCCTTCTCCTCAAGTTTGGCACGTTACTTCTGGGACACCCTGTATAATAGGGTGATTCTATTTTTTTCCTCTGAACCATGCTCAAAAATTTTGTTAAGACACCAAAATAAGTCTCAGAAAATATGAGCCCTTAATATTAATATTTATTTATTTTTTTTATAATTTTTATTTAATATTAAGAATGTCCGTATCGCATTTCGATTTCCCATAAGATAACACACGAAAAATTTTATTTTTTTAATTCTGATTTCTGTATTTAACGAACGACACGTTGTACTGTAAAGGTCTTGGAGTATTTTTCTTATCTTTAAGTATTTTTGTAGAGAATTGAACGCTCTACAAAAAAGGTATGAAGTCATTTTTCGATAAACACCGAAAATATCGAATTCACCATTCTTTCGACTTTGACCTCGAATAACTTTTGACCGAGCTGACTTGTCGAAAATTGACTGCACACATTTTTTGTAGAGCGTTCAATTCTTTACAAAAATACTTAAGGATCTTTACAATACAACGTATCATTCGATAAGTATAAAAATCGGAAATAAAAGACAATCTTTCCTGTGTTATTCTTATCGGAAATCGAAAACTGCGATATGGACATTCTTAATTTTAATGTAAAGGGTTCATATTTTCTGAGAGTTTTTTTGGCGTCTAAACGAAACTGTTGAGCATGGTTCCGAGAAAATAAAATTTTTTTTTTCTGAATCACCCTAATGCATGTACGATATGCCTAGTACTAGAGATGTCATAAATGCATCAATGTATCGAAATATCGAGTTTTTGCTTCGGTGCATCGAATATTGTTCACTCAGTGTATAAATAGTCGATGTATCGATGAATCAATGCATCGAAGTTTTTTGAAAACTGACATCTCTAGCACATCGAACAGCCATTTCAGTTTTTCAATTGTGCAAAAACGAGAAGTGAGTTTGAACAAAAAAACAAATAGTATCCAAAAAGTTCCGTTAGAAACATTATCAGCTCAATAACAGTAATTAATTTTTAATCGTACACTTCTGCTAGTAACATATTTCGTAGTGAAATTTTATCTGAAAATTCATATGAAAATCGATGTATGCTTTTCGGTAATATCGATGTACATTTCGATGCATCGAATCAAAGAAATACATCGATGCAATTTTGCCACTGGCATCCCTACCTGGTACATGTGAATTTTCTTACATACATACGTTGCATTTGCATGTTTTGATGTTTCCGGCGAAAATTGGAGAAATTAATCACAAATATTGTACACCATAGCAATGGTTGGCGGTAATTGGAATTTTGCTGTAACTGCAATAAGCAGTTGGTGTTGCGCTCATAAATATTGCTGTTGTTGCGGTCGCTTCGATTTAAAGAGCTACATATTGTGATTTTTCGACAGTATACTCCTATAGTTTTGCATACAGTGGCAAAAAAATAAATTTCTTAGTTTGTTTTCGGACCATTGGAATGAGCTTATGAAAAATTGCATTTCGGTTGAAATATTCATCAGGCTCTTAGTGATTTGCAAATAATACAATTCGTTATACGTTGGAAACAGTGTGCAAATATTTATATGCGGTAGAATTGAGAAAAAGATGCGCTAGATTCGAGTAAAATGCGGTAGATTATAATCTATTCAACAAAACAATATACATATCTGTGCTCGTCAAATAAAGTAACCTACTTTGAGATAGGCCATAATATTTCAACGACTAACTAGCCATAGGTGTAATTCAAGATGCCATCTAGAAACCTCATAAAAATATAAAAAATTTCACAGTTATGTACATACCAGGGTTGTTGCGAATATTCGAATTCGCATTCGCAATCGCGGAGCTTCCGCATTAATTTTAACATTCGCTTTCGCATTCGCAATAATCAATGCAGAGCTTTTGCGAATGCGAATATTTTGCAAGTGGGCCGATAAAACGTATATATGGCAAACAAAAATTACATATTGTAGCCAATATTTTTGCCTGTGGTCGTAGGAGTATTTGTGTAGCAAAACTGGTCAAATGTCATACTTATCAACTTTGATAAAAATTTCTAAAATATTATTTCTTAAGCTATATAACCGAGCTATCAATGGCCAGCCATACAAGTTCCCACTTCTACTTGACCTTTGATGCACGTCAAAGAGAACATAGTCCTTTTAATAATATTTTTTTGTGCTTTAAATACCTGTTTTGGCTTCTTTCTTTATTGTGATTTTTTTGGACCAATCTTAAAAAAAACAAGTAAGAAAGTCTAAGTTCGGGCGGAGCCGAACATTAAATACCCGGCGCAATTATTAAATATATGTTTTCCACCTTTCCGAAAACTACCGTTACACGATAAGCCGGGGTGTATAAATTTTAAGTAAATTAGCGTCCTTAAATTTCGAAATATTGAAGTTTCAAGCATTACTGAAATATACCGTTATATGTAAAGCGGTCGTAATTTAGTCCGATTTCAATAATTTTCAACGCTTTGCTTTTATGTGGCAAGCACAATAACCATACCGAGTTTGGTTCAAATTGCTAGAACGGTTAGCGAGATACATATATGTGATCATAAGTGGGCGGTGCCACGCCCTTTTCCAAAATTGTATCATAAGCGTATTTCTTGGTAAAAAATTGTTCCAACCATCAATTTTGAATAAATTAGCTTTAATATTTACTGATTTATCGAGGATTTCGTATTTTTCTAAATTACCGTTATATGGGATGTGGGCGTGGTAATTGTCCGATTTTAAAAATTTTCGGCCATTTGGTATGTTGTAGCAGGACCAACAACTGTGCCAAGTTTGGAAGAAATTGGTGCAGCGGTTACCAAGATATACGCATGTAACCATAAGTAGGCGTGGCTACGCCCATTTGCCAAAATTTTTTAATATTCTTATTTTTCGTCTAAAACTCATTGTAAATATCAATTTTGAGTGAATTATCTTCAGTAGTTACTAAAATATCGCACTTTTCGTATTTCTGAAAATTACCGTTATATGGGAGGTAGGCGTGGTTATTGTCCGATTTCGCCCATTTTCAATACCATCCGTCCCATGCCCAAAAGAAGTCCACGTACCAAGTTTCGTTAAGATATCTCAATTTTTACTCGAGTTATCGTGTACACAGATGGACGGACGGACGGACGGACAGACAGTCACCGCTTAATCGATTTCTCTTTTCATTCTGATCATTTATGTATACATTTGTCTATATCTATCTCGATTCGTTTTGCCTGTTACAAACAACCGTTATGTGAACAAAGTTATAATACCCTTGTGCACAAGTGCGCTCGGGTATAAAAACTACTCGACACAAAAGAAGAAAGTGTGTACTGTAATTCTTAACAAAATTTTCGTGATTGGCTTCTGATGTTATAGGCGGCATTCACGGTGCGTTTGACACGTGAGTCGGTTTGGATGTATTTGTGAAAATAATTATGTGTTAGTTACACCAACATGACTCCCGGCATGACCCTGAATGATTCAACTGTGTGTGGTCGAAGGCGAGTCAACACGTACACAAATGACTCGCGAGTCAGACGTACCCCGTATGCCACCTATTACATATATTCGTTTGAATAATTTCAAATGGATCTCTTTGGGGAATTTATTTTTAGCAAACATTTTAAAAATAGTAGTTTTGTTTACTTGTTGGATAATATTTTTTTTCATAGGGATATATGTACATTGGATCCTTGGCTAAAAACTTCTGTGGTAAAACTGGCCCTTTGCTATTTAAAGTCAATGAGTAAGCTCCTCCAATAGGGATTTCCAGTAGAAATGATCAACGTCTAGCTATAAAGAGTATCGATGCTCAAATAAATAAAAAGCTTTAGGTCTGACCTTTAATTAGATAAGAATTACGTAACTATCTGTTATTCAAATGCTTATAAAAAAAAGGGGGTGCTTTAAAAAAAAACATAACAATATTCTGATCCGATTCGTCTGGCAGCCAGGACTTTGAAAACAGAATTTTGTTCAAAAATAATAATCTATATATAAATAAATAAATAAATAAATAAATTAATAAATTTTCCATATCCACCTATTTAGCTCGCTATAAGCACAAATTTTTCAAAGCAGTCGCGGAAGAAAGTATAATGAATTACAAAAACTAAAATCGAAAAGTGCAGATAAAGCTACAGGTTCTCCAAATTCTGAAACAACATTACGTATGTATCTGGTTTGGCTTGTAAGCGCTGTTTAAGATTTAGATTCTAATTGGTTTTTAAAAATACATACTTGACATCCGCATTCGCAGCCGCATCCGCGGATGTTAGCTGTTAGATATGCGCATTCGCATTCGCATCCGCGGATGTCTGAAATTCCACATCCGGAACATCCCTAGTACATACATATCGCACATCTATGTAGATCTTTAAATCCAATCAACTCAAAAAATTTCGCCCATTTGTTTTTGGTAAATCAGTCTTTAGGACTTACCTCCAATGAATAAAAATACTTTTTTCTTCCTGATTATATACACTAACTAATAAACTACTGTTACACCTGTTTTTATATTAATTGCGATCCACAAGCAACTATATTTCCCGATCTTAATTTTCAGTTAGCTCACTTTAAATCTAAGTGTGCGATATGTATGTACTAGAGTGGTTAAAAAGATTTTTTTTGGAAATTCATAAACGCTACCTCATGTTATTGTTATTTGTGATAAAAAAAGAGAAACGTGTTTTTTTATTTTGAAAAAAAAAAGTTTTCTTAGAGGTCGCGCTGGTCGGTTTTTTATAAAAACGCTGATGTTCTAAATTTTTTTATTTTCTTGGCATGTTAAAATGCAGCTAAAAATTTGGTTTTTTACATATAATTACTCTGGTTTATTGGGGAACATTCCCTTAATTACATACCTGTCTTGGGCAGTTCGAATGGGCCTAGTCCCCGAAAACATGCTCTCGAAAAGAGACTAGTAAAAATAAAACGTTGATACTGAACGATTTGCGCATTGCCATGGGTTGGAACTTGTTACCAGGGGGTTTCTGGGGTTGCTAATTAGGAATATGAAGTCAGTTTTTCGAAATTCAAAATGGCGGTCTATTAAAAAAAAAATGATTGGATTTGTTCGAAACCCGGCACCCGAGAGTTTTTGTGGTCGCCGATTACGAATCTGAAGTCAATTTTTTTAAATTCAAAATGGCGGATCCAATATGGCGATCAAATGAAAAAAAAGTACTAAAATTAAAACTTTGATACTGGACGTTTTAAACATTGTCAATGGTTAAAACACGTTTCCAGTGGGTTTCTGGGGTTGCTGATTAAGAACCTCATGTCAGAATTTCAAAATTCAAAATGGCGGTTAAGAGTTTCAAACAAATCCAATTATTTTTTTTAAAGTTGGTCGCCATTTTGGGATTTTGTTGCCGGTGTTACGCTCAGACAAAGTATGTTCGAAATTTTTTTTAAAAGAGAAGCAAAGGAGCAGCACTTGAACTTTATTTTATTCAATTCTAATGAGCTATAAAACTGGGCATGAATCACATATGACGATAATCTTGATTTTGTAATGTAATCACAAATATTTTGGAGACCGCTAGATAAAGTATAGGAATCTATATATTAATACGCTAACATAAATTTTGTCTCCGTTCGTTTGGCGATTCTACCGAACCGATTTCAAAACCAAGAACCCCGTATGATTTCACAATTGGTTGAAAATTACGGCCAAAACCGTCGTTTAAACATTTTCGTATTTGTGTATAGATGTTGCTGCAACATGTTCAATTTGCCATGTTTCGCATGTTGTTTCACTTCACATTTGAAATCAAGCTTTGAAATAAAGATAAATATGAAGATGAAGAAATAAATGATAACGATGAAGTAAAAAAAAAGAAGACAAAAGTGAGGATAAAGACGAAAATGGAGACAATGACAGATACACAAGAATTAGGGTAAGAAAATTTCTTGACTTTTTGAAGTGAAACTTCTTTAGCAGTTGGTTGGTTGGGAGTAAATTGTCAAATTCAAGGGGAATAATGCACACGGAAATGGTTCTCAGCGGTTTACCGGTTTGAGAATAAAAAAAAAACAAAGATGACTAGAGGTACAGGCAAAAACGAAGATCAAAGTAAATTTAAACACTTTAAGGTAAAGCTGAAAACGAATATGCAAAAATAAAGATAAATATGAAGAATAGGATGAGGATGAAGATCGATATTGTTATCGATATAAAACTCGATATTTTTATATTTCTATCGATAAAATAATCGATATTGTTATCGATACAATATTGGATATTGTTATCGGTATACTAATCGATTAAATAATTGATTTTGTTATCGATTTAGTCATTTATATTGTTAACGATATGTACAATAATTATTGTAGAGTGCACCCCATAACATTATACTTAAATATGCGTAATACTCAGAGCTAGCATTGTGATTTTTTCCAATTTTTTTTGAGATGGCATATTTTCAAAAACTATTTTTTTTATCGAAAAATTTGTATGTTGAAACTTTTTCAAGAAAAAAATTTTAAAATATTTTTTTCTTAGGAAATTTAGATGTGTGTATGTGTGATTTTATCGATAGAAACGTTTTAATTGCGTATGCATGTTCACTTTGAGCAAATTGTGAGCACTGGTTGGGAAATCTTCGGTAGATTGGGCAAATCGCTATTTGGGCCAAAATTAGAGCCCATTGGGAAAAAATTTTGGCTCTGATCGGGCAACCTCAAAATATTTCCAGCAAGGAAACTTTATCATAATGGGCAACAATTTTTGTGCCCTCAACTGGCACGAAAATCTGCTAGCATCATATAAGTGCATTTTCAAAAAAAAAATCATAGCTCGAAAACGATGAATTTTAGCATATTGCTACTCGTACTGAAAATAGTTTATACTATTCCCTAATAAGTAGACTAAAAAGTTTGCGAGAAAAAAAGATGTGGCAATTTGAAAAAAAAATTAATTTGAAAAAAAATTTTTTTTTGTTTATAAACAATAACTAATTATTACTTAACAATTACTAATGTTTAGTTCACTAGATGGATTCAATAGAGCAATATCTGCAATTTAAAACAAAAATCGTTAAAATCCTTGCGGCAGTTATAACGATTTCATCAAAAGTTGCTATTAAGAGAGGGAAAAGGAAGCGTTCGTACTCAAAAAGAAAAAAAGTCATTATTCGAAAAATTCGCATTTCTGAGCAAAAAGAAAAAATATGTGTCTCCTTAAATTGTTCAAGGAACAATCCCTGTGAGTTTTATCGCAAACTTAAATTCACTTTCCCTCGGCCTGGGTGATTTGAGATGGAATGAGCCTAATTGAAAACGCATCCATTCAGCCCAGTAGCTATCGACACAGCAAGGGAAGTATGAATCCTTGAATTTTTTTCAAAATTTGTATTTTATTAAAATTTCAAATACCTATAGAAGGTTCGGAAAAAAATATAGTGATTTTCAAACTGTTGACGACGCTATGATAGTCGACATGATCCACAGTGGTCTAATGTGCAAAGCTAGGGTAGTTTAATTAAATTTTCTGTTTGTTATTTTTCAATAAAATTTGTATCAAATATGCAAGAATGTTGTCTACTTAAGAGTAAATTATAACTTTGTTTGAAAAAATTTCGCTACATATAAAAATAACGGTATCCAAAAAGTCATAGTAAGCAATAAGTGAAAAAGGAAATTGTGCGTGCAACGAAAACTGAATATTTTTAAGACTAATAACTTGTTTGTTGTGTTGTTGTTAAACTTTGTTTTAACTTCATTTATTTCTCCGTCATTGTTTTAGGTAAGAAAATTCAGGAAATGTAAAAATTATTACCGAAGTGGACGCACATATTTTTTTTGGAGCTGATAAAGTTTTAATCTTTTTGGTGAGTACTAAATTATTATTATTATTTTTTTTTTGTAGACGAAAACTAAAATCGAAATGTGCTGATAAAGTTAATGGTTCTCCAAATTCTGAAACAACATGACATATGTATCTGGTTTGGCTTATAAGCGCTGTTTAAACAACGATCTCGCCATTATGCTAGATTCGAATTGTTTTTTAAAAATACTTGACATCCGCATTCGCATCCACATCCGATGTTAGCTGTTAGATATTCGCATCCGCGGATGTCTATAATTCCACATCCGCAACATGCCTAATACCAACATCACTTAAAACTGGTTTATAGGCATGCCATTTTAGTGAGCTGTTAAGGCTTCGAAATACCGAACACCGAATATCGGGCAAATACAGGACATTAAACTAAAATCCAGAACATTTGGCGTCGCGCATAAAATAAATAAATTACCAGGACAATGGGCCAAAAAAGAGGACTATTATACAGAATGGTTGGTCACCGTATCTATGGTCGAAGTAGGAAATATTTTATTCCACTTCGTTTAATTAAATGAGGCATACCCGCGACCTGTTTGTGTTTGCTGGTATTTGCGCCGTACTTGATGGAGTGGAGCCCTAGCGCTCCGCCGGTGCGGCTGCGTGGAGACCTAGCGCTCCGTCAGGGCGGCTGCTGTGGTACGCCGTATTTGATGGCGTTGCCGCCACTTACCCAAAAAGGAGTTGCTACTGGGGCCCCTGGTTGGCACTTGACTTGTAGCCAACAGGTCGCGGAAATAAAAATTCGAAGGACGTCTTTACGTTTTAAAATGCGCGCAATGAGTGACGCTAATTTATTTTCCATTTATATCTTAAACCTAGCAACCTAGCTGCTTTCTTACATACGTCAGGGTTGCATTTTCAATATCGTAAATTCTTACGTACTAATTAACTTTAAGGCGAATTCATATAAGGTAATTTATAAAAGTTTTGTAGGGTTGCAAATTGTCTGCTTTTATCGCATTACACTATAACTAACAATGCTACCAAAGTTTTTTTTAACTTTATTCCATGTTATTAAAAAGTTTAGTACTTTGAATAAAAGGAAACAAATTGTACACCTTAGAGCTGTCAAACTATCGATAGTCGAGTCCATCGATGTTTTACGATAGTCTTAAGGGTGACTATCGATACTATCGACCAGTTTCATCGGCGTGAAACGGTAGGTCCATCCCCTTTGTGTGACCACATCAAGGCGCACGCCACAATCGGAGGAGAAGCTCGGCCAAACACTAACATACATATGTGTAAACGCCAATCTATCTTCTATACATATGTACATATAATGGGCGAAGGGGTTTTTTGTTCAGGAAAAAAAGATCTGTACCGTTGTGCCAGCGCTTGGTCTGTAGATGTGCAAACTGGTTTTAGTTTTTCGAAAAACGTTGCCACCTGTTGAAAAATTAAATTCAAATTATTTAATAATCAATGCCATCAAATCCGCACCGTTCGTTCGATTTTCCAAAATGAGTCGTCAAACTAAAAGTCTTGGACTGTAGATGTGCAGTAAGGTTTTACTTTTTTGAAAAGAGTTGCCAACTTTTATAAAATTGTATTCAATTTTGTTTTTTAGCTGAACTATAGGAGGGTTGCCACCTGTTTAAAAAATCATATCAGGGAAGACAAATATATACCACCATATGGGCGCCTAACGAAAGGGGTTTCAGAATGTAGTATATAATAATATTGGGAAGAAGGTTGCCACCTGCTTGAAATGTTGTATTTAGTTTACTTATGCCTACGCAAGTTATACGAAATATAAAAATATGGATGTCAAGCGAAGGAGTGTTAAGAGATCTTTAGTTTGAACCCTAAGAATATTTTTGAGGTGTTGAAAGAGGGTTGGCACCTATTTGAAAAGTTAAATTCAAATTACTTTATAAGTGAATAAATGAATTAATAAAATATGGGTATCAATCGAAGGGGGTTGAAATTTATTTATTTTTTGACTGTATTTAGCAGGGTTGTCACATGTTTGAAAATTAAAATTCCACTTAATTCATCAGTTAATTAAAATATGTATCTCAGTGTCCGGCGAAGGAGAGTTAACAATTATTAAGCTTGAAAATACTTTTGCAGAAGGCTGCCACCTATTTGAAAGGCCTAACTCAATTAACTAACTCAAAAAGTATATTAAATATAGAAATACCGCAGTCAAACAAAATAATGTTAAGAAATGTTTAGTTTGAACATTTCGAACGTTTGAAAAGAGTTGCCACATGTTTAAAAAGTTACATTCAAATTATTGAGTAAGTTGGATGAATTATTAAAAGATAGGTATACATCGATAAGGGTTTAAAAGGGAATAATTCCTGACCTTTACTTAGGAGGGTTGCCATTTGATCGAACAATCAAATTCGAATTAGTTCATCCGTTTATTGAAATACATGGATATCAAATGTCAGAATATATCAGTTTGAGAAAAATTTTGAAAAGGAATTTAAAAAATGATAGCTCAACTGGAAGACCTTAGCCTGTAGATGTATGATAAAGTTTTATGTTTTTAATTACGAACTTTTCTCATCGGTATACGGTGATTTGAAATTCGATGAAAATAAAAACATGCACTATGCGAGACTGTTCTTCACTCAGAAACGGCTGCAAGGTTTTGATGAAATATGGCACTAGGATCTCTTTTAACTCTGACTAAAATTTGGAATATTTTTTAATTTTTTTAAATTCCTTTTTGGGCGTTTTAACGCCATGTGGGTTCACTACTTATTATTATTAGATGGTGAAACCAAATACAGAAATTGGAATAACTTGGCTCTGGAGCCACCTATCGCGTCCATTTTCGCTGGTATAATTCTCTTGATGTTACTAACGCGTATTTTGAATTTTAAACACCTTTCGAAAATAGGAGCAGTAGGGAGGAATAGATTTGTATGGGATTTCCTTAGCGTATTAATATATAGGACCAATTCCATCTCAAATCATGCAAGCCGACTGAACCTATACCTCCGAATCAGTTGAAATTTCAGTATATTATTCTACTCGGAAAATAAGCGCATAAGTATTTTTTTATTTGTCCATATCACAAAAACCCAAAACACAAAAAGGTGTGGAACTAAAAGAAAACAAACCTGTCTATGCGGCGTCCGGTTGAGTCTTGCTACAAAATCCATTTTCCAGGCGTTATTTTAGATAAAAAGCCGAGCTGGAAAGAGAATATAGTGCAGCATTATGAGAAGGCTTCTGAAGCCCTCTATACTTGTAAAAGGGCCATAGTCAAGAAAAGGGGGCTCAGTCACCGGATTTGTCGATGGATATTTGTAGCAGTCGTTAGATCTTTCCTCCTGTATGGAGTGCATTAGGTATGGTGGCCTGCATTAGGTAAAAAGATCAACCTCAGGCTTCTCATCAAGGTGCAAAGATTGCTATGATCTATAGAAGCTAAGCGCCCACGCCAAACGATGCTCTGAACGTTATTTTAGATTTTCTGCTACTTAACATGGCAGGACAACAGATGGCAGCACTCGCTCTTCGCTTAAGAGAGGCATGCCAATCGCAACCTGAAGCGAAGGTAAACTCTTGTATCTTAAGTAAATTTTGCTGCATTCCGAACAGCACGGACCGCAGCGCTTCGATATCGGTTCCGAAAAGCAACTTTAGCCCAAGAATCCAAAGCAGGGAGGAGTAGAAAGAGGATTATAACGCAATGGGGTGGGCATTGTCATGTACACAGATGGCTCGAAACACGACGGTAAGGTAGTAGGGGCGTTTTCGCAAGGAACCCATCTCTAAAAATATCTTTTAGGTTACAAGACTATTGCAGCGTATTCCAAGCTGAAATTTCAGCTATCATGGAGGCTGCTGGCATGCTAGGAAACAAATGATGGGATGGGACGTCCATCTTTAGTGATAGGGAGGCTGCAATTAAATCTCTGAGCTTTTTCACATTTTATTCAAAGATTACGCTGGACTGTCGCCTATCTCTACAGGAGATGGCCTAGCAGAACAGACTTCACCTCACTTGAATCGCAGGTCACAGAGCCATAGAGGGAAACTGCATGGCAGATGAACTTGCAAGCCAAGGCACAACCAAGCAGATTCTTCTTGGTAAAAAACGCATAGGTATGCATTTCGGCACTTGCTAGCTGCTACTTAGTGAATTTGTATACAAACAAGCTGAAGAAAGATGGATTCAAAGTACGACTTGTCGAATTTCCTGGCATACGTGCCTTAAATGCGATCGGAAGCGGTTACGAAGGGTATTCTCTCTTAGAAGAGAGCGTTGTGGGGGCTCTAACCGGGCACTGTGTATGCGGTAAGCATGCATAAAGGCTTAGCGGGTCTTTCCCAAGATATTGCAGAAGCTGCAAGGACTACGAAGATGAGGAAACAGTCTTGCATCCCTTGTGTAAATGCCCTGCACTGTGTAGAAGTAGGCTGCGTCATCTGGGTTCACCGTTCCTGTCGATATTAGGGAGGTAAGGTGCGTGATGAGATTTATCAGCGACACAAAGTGCTTCAACAGGAAGGATAATTGAATGGTGTTAAACCGTGGTAAAACATTGGGCCTTCTATTTAGGGCCGCTAAGGCGGAAGCCACTTCTACCTACATACTAGGGATGTTGCGAATGCGCGGATGCGGATGTTTAAAAGCGAACATCCGCGGATGCGGATGCGAATGCGGATGTCAAGTATCTTTAAGAAATAATTTAATTGAGGACATTAGGTGATTTAGGTAAATAATAAATGGAAAAGTTAGTAAATTTTAATATTTTTTTTATTTAGTACTTCAATTTAAAAATTGGAACATTGTATTTAATAAAGAGTAATTTTTCGGTGTACAGCCTGTTTCTTAACGTAAAGCAAACCTGCGCCACTCGCTCAAGGCGAAAAACTTGAAACTTGACAAGATTGTAAATTCTTTTCGATTGACGCTGCACTTCTTGAGAGGACTTTCAGTTATATTTCTTTTTTTATTGCGGTGCAATAATTCACCACGTTTTTTATAATGATTGGAATTATTGGAATCACGGGCGATTAGGTCTCAAATTTGCTTAGTTTCCGGGTGACTTCTTGGAAAGTTTCACCTGTAATGAATAGCTTGTAATTGGTTTTTTATTAGCTGAGTTCGACTTTTCCTAGTTACAGGCAGTCACAATTAATTACTCACCGCTGTCGGTACCATAAGCCATCAAATCCGTCTTGTTGTTCTATTCAATGCGCTCAATGTGCTTTGATATTTTGAGCCGAATGAACGCAAATTTTCAACATATCGCTAATATAGTACGGATAGGGCGTATTTCATGCAAAAAAGCTACAACTAACGAAAATCTTGTTATTGCATAAGACGATGTGGGGACTTATGATTCGATGAAATGCATCATAATCGATCAAAAAGTGAATTTTGGATTTTTAGTTAGTTACGGCTTTTTGTATTTCAGCGGCGATGTGAGTTACGCCCTTTCCCTGTAATACTGACGATATATTGCATGCCAAGTCCCACTCCTCAAAAGATATTAAATTCGCTTGAATTAATTCTTATTGGATCTGTGAGCTTGGCTGTCAAAATATTCACATATCATTTTATCTTTATTTCGATGCAAGCTTATTTTGATAATTATAAAAAAATTAAAATAAATGTTGTTGTTTTCGCGCTGAAAGACTTATAAAAGGAAACATGGAACTTAATAATAAGTTTTATGAGAAAATAAATAATAACACTTATCTAAGAAAACTGGCGATGCATTCAGTTTTTTCAACAGACCTTTGATAAATAATTTTCGATAATTACATAATTCTTACCTAATTAAAGGTTACCTTTTAATGCGACAATAGTCGGTTCTCTTAATAGCCAGACGTTGAACATTTCCGCTGGAAATACCTATTGAAGGATCTTACTCGTTGACTATAAGGGGGGCGTACAGGGACAGTTTTAACGTAGCATCCCCACAAGCAAAAAACTTTAGCTACAATTTGCCATTTTGTTTGCCAGATATACGTTTTATCAGTGCACTGGCATAATATTCGCATTCGCAAAAGCGCCGCATTGATTATTGCGAATGCGAAAGCGAATGCGAATGTTAAAATTAATGCGGAAGCTCCGCTGTTGCGAATGCGAATGCGAATATTCGCAATAACCCTGCTACATACCTATAAATTTGCTCAGAACTTTTTCTGTGTCTTGGTTGTTGCATACCGCGAAGATCTTCCAACCACGTATGTGACTATGTAAAATACGTAGAATATACGTATATATAAAATATGAGTATAAAAACATAAAAATTATTATTATACATATATGTAAAAAGCGGATTTAGTCAATATTTTTTTGAAAGGGGTAAAGGGCAACACGGCGCGAATCGACGGACGCATAGCGTCCCGGCACTGACCTTCTTACACGTCACCACAAATGCTTAGTTGCTGTGAGTACCTAATAGCAAGCTGTGACATCTTCTACAAGCACTGCTATCGTATCCACATATTCTATTATTAAAATATCTCTTTTGCTTTTTTATACCCGAGCGCACTTGTGCACAAGAGTATTATAACTTTGTTCACATAACGGTTGTTTGTAACAGGCAAAACGAATCGAGATATATATAGACAAATGTATACATAAATGATCAGAATGAAAAGAGAAATCGATTAAGCGGTGATTGTCTGTCCGTCCGTCTGTGCACACGATAACTCGAGTAAAAATTGAGATATCTTAACGAAACTTGGTACATGCACCTCTTTTGGGCGTAGGACAGATGGTATTGAAAATGGGCGAAATCGGACAATAACCACGCCTACCTCCCATATAATGGTAATTTTCAGAAATACGAAAACTGCGATATTTTAGTAACTACTGAAGATAATTCACTCAAAATTGACACTTAGAATAACTTTTAGACGAAAAATAAGAATATTAAAACTTTTTGGAAAATGGGCGTAATGCGCCCACTTATAGTTACATGTGTATATCTTGGTAACCGCTGCACCAATTTCTTCCAAAGCACAGTTGTTGACCCTGGTACAGCATACCAAATGGCCGAAAATTTTTAAAATCGAGAAATACGAAATCCTCGATAAATCAGTAAATATTAAAGCTAATTTATTCAAAATTGATGGTTGCAACAACTCTTTACCAGGAAATACCTTTCTGATAAAATTTTGGAAAATGGGCGTGGCACCGCCCTCTTATGATCACATATATGTATCTCGTTAACCGTTCTACCAATTTGTACCAAGCTCGGTATGGTTATTGTGCTTGCCACATAAAAGCAAACCGTTGAAAATTGTTGAAATCGGACTAAAATTACGGCCGCTTTTCATATAACGGTAAATTTCAGAAATGCTTTAAATTTCAATATTTCGAAATTTAAGGATGCTAGTTTACTTAAAATTTATACACCCGCTTATCATGTAGCGGTAGCATTCGGAAAGGTGGAAAACAAATATTTAATACTTGCGCCGGGTATTTAATGTTCGGCTCCGCCCGAACTTAGACTTTCTTACTTGTTTTTTATTAAATTTTGAAATGAAATATATAGGTGCAAAGGTTCTTTTTTTTTTTGAATAAAAAGGGGACAGCTTCTTCCAATCATACGCTTAAAAATCCAAAAACCCCTTCGTTTTTAAAGGTTATATATCTTTTTGAAATACAATTTTTTTGGGAATTCACAGTTATTTGAAAATAAAATCTGGCAACAATGTCTACAAGTACCTTTTCGAGCGTATTTCTGCAGTCAAATGAACTATTCTCCTGTTAAGGCGACCGCTTCGAATTTCTGGTCAATTAGGTCCGTTGCCAAATTTGTCAACATTGTCGTGTTTCTAGTTATCGTGCAACCTTTGAGCTGAAAGTTGACTGTGTCATATTTCAAACATGGCTAGTTAGTCATGCAAAATATCTTAAAATTTTGTAAAGTTAATTTTATAAATGAAACTGGCGCATTTTGCGGTATTAAATTTGCTAAATCGAAGCATTTTATATATCGCAATGCGTTTGAATTCCGAAATCAAAAGGAGATAGTTATGTTCAAATGTGAGTTCTGCGCATGCGCAGGTTTTGCTGTGTTATGCAAACTTGGCGTTGCATGAGAGTTGTCGGATAACAAATCTGTTAAAGGAGCTTTGCGTGTAAGCGGTTACCCAACGCAGCATTACATATCGAGGGCTTATATTCAATACCCCCTATCAGCAAAAACTCAATTTTCCAGGAGAGCAAAAAAACTGTTTTGACAGCTATTTTGAAATGTGTTAATAATTTGATGTACCCGCGCATGTCTTAAAAAATCAGGCTATATATTAAAACTAGTTTTTTACTTTTAGTTTAAAGATCAGATAGAGGTTATTGCAATTCGAATTATAACTATTTATACAAAAAAAATTGCAGATAGGGTGTTTTGCTGAATAATTAAAATGTCAGTTCCTTATATTTGGGCAATTGGGCAACTTAGCGCCATGTGTTTCATGAGGACAATTTTATATTTTATTCAATTTCTGACATTTAATTATTTCACTTTACTTAATTTATAAAGTTGAACAATTGAAACTCAAATTTGAGCAAATATTTGTTTTACCGCAGTTATTTCGAAAAAGCGTTGAGCACAAACCAAAATGAATGTAAACAAAACAGCTGATTGAGGATTGCACAGCACAATGCGCAAAGTTGCGATACAAAATTCCCGCGCAAAGGTTCCCTTTTTGTGCAAATGGCTTTCCATACAAATTTTGACATTTCATTTGCGAGGGTTTAAAATTGCACAGTTTGCCCAGTTTGCGAGAGTTTTGCGCTGTTAAATGAGTACCCTTACTATGTTAAACAAAGTTTTTAATACAGAAATCATTGGTGTGCAAACTCGTTCCCTTCTAGTATTCCGACGTGCCCAGGTAATCAAATAATTTTAATGGTGTTTTTGTGTCGAAAGAGTATTTCACGTGATTTCAAAATTATATGAGAATCATTAGCACTGTTAAAGAGGGCTTCGATGGCTGATTTACAGTCCGTGCATATGAGGAAATTTCCTTCGTTTTTAAAGGCGAAAGGTACAGCTTCTAGCATTTGTAAATGCTGAGCAGTACGCGGGAAAAGCACCGACGACAATTGTAAACCCTTTTGTTACCACAAAAGAACAGCTGGTTTAATATCTGGAACCGTCTATGAAAATAAGCTCCCAGGTCATTTATGAGTATAGAACTGGGCAAATGCCCTTGCGGTAGAGTTTTTACTTTAGTAAACATCGGAGTAGATATGTCCAGATATGTCCAAATTTTTGATGTAGCTTAATATACGAAATTAAGCTGATTGCTTGCTACATCGGTTTTTTTTTGTTGAAAGCAGGATTCGTCGTGAGAGGTAGGAAACGCACGGATGCTTCTTCTCCTCTGCTGCATGGTAAGGTGTTTCTAGCAATTTAAGATTTTTTTTTGCGCAGTGTCAGTAAATTACGAGCCCAAAGTCAACTTATTCTTATATAAGAGCCCTAATTACATTTACAAGTGTAGTTTTATGAACCAAAGAATACTTAGATGATACAAACTTTATATTTAGTCTAGCAAATAATCTTAATCTTACATAACGACAGTCCTGGTTAAAAGTAAGTTTACTGTAAAAAATTATTCCCAATAATTTCAATATGCCGGTATAGGGGAGGGGTGCTGGACAAGTAGAGGGTTGGATGTATACATTTGTGTTTTCTACATATGTGAAAAAATTACGTTTTTCAGCTGAAATCTTAGCTCCCGAAGATTTGGACCAATTGATTAGATCGCTTAGTATGTTAGAAAAAAATATTTTTACTTGCGTCAAGTCCTTAGTCTTAGAAAAATTTAAAATATCATCAGCGTAAGTAAGATGATCTACGTGCATGTTAGCCGATAAAATGGAGCTAATTTTCCCGAAGGCTATATTGAATAAAATAATCGAAAGTGGTAATCCTTGTGTGACACCATTAAAGAGGAACAGTTTTTGAATAACAGTTATTGACCCGAACAGCAAACTTCCGGTACTCACCAAATTTCCAGAATATCACGCGAACCTACTCTGATATAAGCCTTCTCAAAATCTAAACTTAAAACTGATACCAGATTTCCGTAGAGGAAAATTTATCAAAAATTAACAGAGGATCCATAACACTTAAGCCTTTTTGGAATGCGAATAGGTGCGGATTCGTTAAGTAATTTTAGATATAGAGCGTAGCGATAAGTCGTGCAGAAATGTCATAGCTGTCTTGATTATCTCACTAGAATAAAATATGTATTCATTTTTAGTATCGGAGTATATGTAAATTCATAACTTTAAAGCCGTTTTTCTCGATTTTTTGATTTTTTTTTAGTTATGACATTATTGAAGTAAATGAGCGAACATGTACATATGTAAATATGAAAGCTACCGGCCATCCCGATCTTAGGACAAACTATTTTTGTAACTCTCATCAGTCCAACTCAAGCTACGCAGTCCACAAGATTGTTGTATCCAATTTGGTTTCGGTTGAACAGATATATCGCATTAGGTAGAACTAGTTTAGCCTGTCAAGATCGGATTTTACCGGTAACATATCGACTGCTGAGTAAAAGATTAACCTATCTCAACAGCCAGTTCGAAAACGCCCTACCTCAAAAACTTTTCATGAACGCCCTATTTCTTAATTTTATTGAAAAGCAATCTATCTCGGAATTTGGTTGAAGAACGCCCTATTTCAGAATTCTATTCAAAAATGCCCTATCTCACTTCAAAATAGGGGTATTCTCCAAATCTTGCAAATCCGTTGCACGTAGCACGGATTGCACGGATTGCATAACTTGCAAACACACAAAAACAAAATATATGGGAAACACCATTTCCTATCGCTGTAAAATATGCAACGTCGAAACCCATGTATATATTTTGCAAAAAAGCATAGCAAATTAAATGCGACCCTGTGCTAGTTTTTTTGTTGTTGGAATTGCTATCTATTTCTCTCATTCCTCTCATCTCGCTCACTTAATTTTTGTTGCTGTATCTTGTTATTGTATTTGATACAGAATTTCGCTGCTTGCTACTTATGCATGCTACCACTTTGCAATGGTGTGCTCTCGTACTCTTCCAAATTTGGAATAGAATTTTTGCATTTCCTGCAATCCTTGCATCGTGAAAGATTTCGAGAATACCCCTAATTTATTGAAAATGTGCGTTCTTCAACCAAATTCTGAAATAGGACGTTTTTGAACGGTTTTTTGCAATTCTTGCAGACGCTTTCATCTTTTGGAAAACTGTGAGCAATTACATAGAAAAAATTTACACATTCTGGCTAATTCACTTGTAATAAATATGTGGCTAATTATATGGGTAAGTAAAACTTTACTTAGGTTTTTTCCATAAATTATAACAAAAATTTGCTCCAGCTTTTGCTGAAAGCTAAATACAAGCTCTGTGTACATTTTTAATGAATAATTTCAAAAATGAAAGATTTTGAGTTGTGTCACTTTTGAAGATGGTGCGTGATATGTACAATGCATGTATCTCAATTGTCTAACGAAATGCATTAATAGATTTACAAACAATCTCAACACGAACGTCCAGAAATAGCTAGAGTGTGTATACAGATTTGAAGTGAACCCCACTTCATTAAAGAACTAAATACAAAAAATAAATGAAGTAATAATGATTTGCTAAAGTATTGGAATAATAAACTGCGGTTAACTAATGTTGTTGTCTTTTTAAATTTAGCTTTTATTGGTGGTTAAATATTTTAATAGGTGCTGGTCGAAATAAGCCAAGTGCCACTGCATGTACTTATTTATAAATAAATTCGTGCAAATATCACAATTCATAATTCAATATTTGATTTTAATCATTTTCCAAATTATGAAAACCAATATTTCGCTAGGTTAGAGTGAAAAGTTGCTAAGTCCATTTTTCATAGCCAATTTTACTCTAGTATTTCGAAAAACTTTGAATACAACATTTTGGGTGTTTAAATCAAAGCATGAGTCTGTTCGATGTTTTCTAAGAGATTTCGAATAACTTTAGTCTTACTGAATTTTTTGTCTTCTTTTGGACTTAACAAATTTGCCATTAACTGCATACAAACGAGAAGAAACTGAACAATTTTTGGAAACGGTGCATTTTTAGTTATTCTTGCATCCTTTATTAAAATATGAGATTTCACAAAAAGTGGATTTGGCAACTTTTCACTCTAAGTTCTAGTGCGTTATTTTAATGTACAGTTATTTCATGTATTTGTGTTGGTATTCATTAAACAAGTGGCAATGTACTGTGTAAATTTCAGAGAAATTGAAGGGTTATTCATTTATTCGGTTTTAGATTTATATATGAATGCTTTTCTGAGTGAATAACTATTGCACTGAAAACAAGTTTTACAGCGGCGACGTAATATATAAATACATAAACATGTGTGTTTGTATATCCTAATAATCATAAGTACATACATACATATATAAATTAGGGTACATCACACTCCATAAAAACAGGGTACTTTTTTCGATCGGAATTAGACAATGTATTAAATGTAAAGACTTTTGTCACAGTATTTCGGAAAAATATTAGGATTTACGTGGGCTGGGCCGATTTGAAAATAAGTCCAAAAATCTAGTTATGTATATTGATTCCGTTCACAAAATATTCAAACATTTTTATGCAGACCTTTAAACTTGAACTCTTCTATCATTTGAGATAAGTTTTTGGAAGAAATATTCTTAATCCGCATCCATCGCAAATGGTTTGTAACACCACAGTACGTTGTGCATCAATCAATTTTTGATACGTATTCAATAAAGTAGTGGTTTTTATCATATTTTATTAATGACCAATGTTTATTTTTTTTCTGCTAATAAGAATAAAAATGCTTGATCTATATATACGCATTTGAACCAATAAAATCAATTCAAAACATTAATTATTTTTCTTAATATTCTAATATGTTTGCGAAATTTGCATCAATTTGATACAAACGATGAATGCGGGTTAGATACTTACTAATTTTATTTAAAAAAAAATAACCATTTTTGGAGGTGTTTTGAATAGGTCCAGCTCCACGTTAACCTACATATTTTATCGAAACGTTGTGGATAAGGTTTTTAAGTTCTGGTAGAAAAACCGCGACTTTTTTGGTGAGGCACGCACCGTGATATACACACATACATATATGTTCAATTAAAAACTACTATGTATGCTAAAAAAAAAGATGAGCAAAGTAAACTAATGCAGAAAATATTCTTAATAAACACTCGATATACATATGCATGTAGTAACAATGTTCTCCTCACGAAAAGAGCTAAGCTTAAAACATCACAATGAAAAACTAACACTAAGTTCTTAAATGGTCACTTAAATAGCTTATACAACTAATACTTACAAATCAAATTTGAACTAAAGCGTTTAGAGTAGCGCTCTGCCCCCATTGTGGGCTTTAGATAACTTTTACAAAAAATGTGCGAGGAATCAAATAAGGCCATAAAAGCTACATACATACGACATTCCCAAAATAAAATGCTACATATGTATATACAAACAAATATAAGTATGTAAGTACATACATATTAAATTTTTTTCGTATATGTGCTTACATTCCTACGCATACATATACATATTGTCAACATCGATGCAACCACTATTAGACATTTTTATGAAAATGGTAGCTTGTTTTTTTTTTGTTCCTTGAGTTTGATCTATGGCATCTTTAGATCAGCCCTTTCGGCATCTTTATATCAGCTCTTTTCCCATTGATGAATGTAAGAACGTATATGTTAACATTTTTAATAATTTTTATTCTTAATAACTATTTACTTTAAGAACTACCCAGTGGGAAAATAAAAATTGAGGCAGCATTTGAAAATCATTTGAATAATATATTTATTTTACTATAGATAATTATAATGAGCACTTTCTAAGATTAAGAGTTTAGCAAAGTATGCTCTTAAATATGCAAAGTCGTAAAGCTTTGTTGCATTCTTTCAGTATTTCTATTCAATAAAATGGGAATTACATGCTTTTTTAAATTATAATTGACCTACTCTGGTCAACGGTTGAATAAAACAATACAACACAATTTAAATAAACTTAATGCTGTTGGGAGTACTTCGATAGACCTTCACTCCTAGTTATGGAGGCAGTAAATAAAATGTCTTACGTTAGCTATTGTTGTTATCATGATAAAAACATTAGAAGGTAAAACCAACCTCCCAATTCGGCGGCCACGCTTTTTTCTGATGTTTGCAAACATTTTAAAATTATATAAAATTGAAAATACAAGAAGGAAATTGTTCACAATTGTTGTTGTTTGAGATTAAAAATGAGAATTTGTGTGTGAGCTTGAGCTTGGATTTTAAAATTATAAGTTTGTATAGTAACTTCTCCAGTAAAACATTGCAGCGAGAGCGTAAAAGCAAAATAGAGCGTAAAATTCAGAAGAGAAAACTAGCAGAAAAAGTTACTGAACGCAAAACTAGTAAAAACTTGCAAGTGAATAGTTGTTGCACCCTTTTGATATTCTTCTGTAAACATTTTACTATTTATAAATCAATTTTAAACTCTTTGCTTTACACACAAGCACTTACACAGTCTAGTACATCATTAATATTTTGATTTCCACTCATTTTACTTTTGTTTGTGCTAAATCAATTCAACAAATGGCGGCTTTTGACATTTATTCTTCTTCTTCTTCTGCCAGCTAATTTCTGCTAGTAAAAATTTCACTAGCAAGAATTTACAGCTCTCCCGTGTTGTTACGCTCTCGATTCAGTGCTCTCTTGCAAATTTTTTGGGTTATCATACACTTTTCCAGTAAAAATTTGCAGGTTCCAGTACAAATTAGTACTGACTATTGGTTACTATACAAACCTTATATTGCTGGCAAACGTCAGACTGCCTCTCAATGATTTTACCTTGTAATGTTTTTATCATGGTTATTATTGTTGTATTGTCAGGGTTCTTGCCAAAACTGCTTTCAAAATTTTTGAAGTTATTCCCGTGGAAGGGCGTGGAAAGTAGCAATCATCAAGTCGTCAAATTCTGGGGGATAAATCATATCATATTGAGTAACATTGATAGTGATTGAATTATCTAGCATTTATCTCTCGCAAATTTATAGAATTACGTCGTTTATAATTACTCAAAAAAGTGTAATTAGAAAAATTTTAATTTTAAATTGTAATTTTAAAAAAGTTTAAAGTACGATTAATGTAATCGTAATCTAAGATGCCTTTGACGAACGATTACCGCAGTCCTAATTGATTAAAGTAATCGTAATCCTAGATGCATTCGATTACACATGTAATCGTTATCGCCTAGCTCTGATCAAGGAGAAGTATATGCTATTCCGGAGGAAGCACGGAATCTCGCTTAGATACATAGAGAAAAACGAGTCTTTATATCCTTGGCAGTCAGGCAACTTCTCAAAGCTTTACACTCGCACGTAGGCAATGCGAATTCCCTTACTAAATGCCGTACATCATGTATGTATATACATCATCTTGGGCAAATTGATATTAAGAGGAATTGCAACAGACACAAATTAATAAGGAAAGTTTCGACCACACGCTAGGTGTATCAATTGGCCCACTTGAACAATAAACTCTTTCGTCCTGTAAAACAGCGAGAAATTCGTGGCTCTCTTATAAGAAAACGTAAATCTTTGCCCCTAAGTCACCTTTTAAATGCTTCTGTTGGCTCGCATGAAATACTACTACAGGTTGACGAATCGGTGGTAGTGATAGTTGCAATATCATAGGAAAAGATTATACACGCTTGGAAAACCATTTAATAAAATCCTTGTCGAGATCTCACAGGTGTACCATCGGTGTGAAGAGGGTTCTGCTCTTCAGATGTTTCAATCATAACTATCAATTTTGTAGTTTACAAACCGTTTTTGCTTTTCAACACTATTTTCGCATTGGCCAACGAAAATATATCTAGACGAGTTTCTCAATGCCCAAGGTTAGTTAGTTAAGCTTAACTACTATAGTTACATATTGTTGAATCCTTACTGACGACTCTAAAATTGACATTGGGTATAGATCTGTGGTCTTCACTTCTCTTTTTTAGGGAACATGCTTCGGTATTCCAACAATGTGGAAAATAGGTGTGCCTCTTCCAAATTATATTGGTAAACTAACGAACTTATCATTATGCTGCATACAAAATTCTACATCGTAAAATTCTATGTTTTTTTAATTCCGACTTTCTAATTCTTCTTTTCAAAACTCTCGTTTTAAAAGTTCCGCGTTCGTAATTCTGTCTCACAAAATTCTTCATTTCCAAATATGCAAACAACGTTTTTTTTTAGTAAATTACAATATTTTTAGCAATTCCCCTCAAAAAAACTGTGCGACTTAAGCCATTTTTTTATTATTACTTATTTTAAGCTACATATATATTTTTTGAATAACTTGTTTGTTCATTCTTACTTCTTCATTATCCCTTCTGCAAACTTGGGTCTTCGCAAAAATAGGTTCTTTCTGGAAACTCAATACAAGATTATAAAACTGGGAATTGCTTTCTCAAACAACTAATTTTTTTAGCCAGCGATGCCACCCTTCGCCACTATTTTGCTTTCTAGGAGAGATTGCGGTTGCCGATATATGGCTGCCATTTACTGACCAAAACTCCGGAAAATATTTCGGGTTATAATTATTTCCAGTAATATAGTTTTTGTAAAACCAACCCAAAATACTGAGTACAAAAATAGATATTTATTAAAATACAGTAAAACCCGCTTAAGTGCCCCATTTACAGTTTTACTTATAAGTTTCCCCTTTTGAGTGCTCTTTTAAAATTCCTTAAAATATTTACGTATTTTGAAATTCAGTAGCAGCGCTACACACCTTCGGTAAAAAATTCCAAAAAATCAACGGTAACTTTTAGCCACTTGAAACTTGCACATTATTACATTAAAATTGAATGGGCTAAAAAACTGTATACTCAAAAAACTCTTCTGAGAAAAAAGTTTGAAATTATGATGCATTTTTTTGAGTGTTCTACAAAATCTTAAGCATAGGTTTATATGATATTTGTTAGGGAATGAACTGTATTGATTGAAAAATCTTAAAAAGTAATAAATTAACATAAGTGGCAAACAATATCATTTTGAATTTGGTACAAAATGATATGTCCAACTTTGACTTTTTAAACAATTTAATTCTTGTAAAAATGATTTATTATTGCGCCAAGTATTTTTTTGATATAGTTTTTCTTTACTTGTTTATGTATTTAAATAATGCTACGATTTTGGATTTAGACATGTATACTTCATAAAATGTTGTTATTCAAGTATTTATGTAAGTTAACAAGAAGATGTAACTACATCAGTAATTATGTTCGCTTAAGTACCCGCATTGAGGTACTTAAGCGGGCTCTTTTGAGTACCCATCCCGCCTAAGTACCTCAAAAAGCTGACATTTTTCGTGAGGTACTTAAGCGGGTTTTACTGTAGGGTAATGTCAACGATGTTAAAGCGGGCATGTCATTACTTTGAAAAGAATTCAGAATTGTCAAAAAGCATAATTTTGAGTAAAATTTTCTAAAACCAGAATTTTGTTAAGCAGCATTCCGTGTTCCGAATTTTGTATTAACAGAATTTCGATACTAATCCCGCTTCTTTTACTCTAAGTGGCGAATTATTGATATTCGACCTATCTCGGCAGCCAGTTCGAAAACGTGAAAACTTTTCAAGAACGCCCTACTTCAGAATTTGATTGAAAACACCCTATCTCAGGAACGTCTCATTACGCTGCACTACATAATTATGCATCGAAAAATTCTGCAAAATGTATAAAAAATCTGATCGAACACAATTCTGTATTTTATTAAGTCTGTTTTTGGAATTCTGTTGTTTCAAAATTCTGCTTTTGAAAGTTTCCCTTTTATTGTAGAGAAAATCTCAACACATTTACCATATTCGCATCTTCGGCCTAAATCTAAGTATGTGGGCACTTTTTAAAGTAATGGCATGACCTCTTTAACATTGTTTGCATAATGTTTTAATACAGAATTTTATAATTCAGAATTTTGAAACGCAGAATTATCAAAATTAGAATTTTTAGTAAGTTTTTGAAAACCAGAATTTTGTTAAGTAGAACTTCGTGTTCCGAATTTTGTAGTAACAGATTTTCGATACCAACCCAATATTTTATATTTAAAATATAATGGACCCTGGTTTCAGTTTAAAATACAAGTCAAACAATCAGTGCTATAGCTGTACCAAGGATGTCAGCAGTAGGGGTGCGAGAAAAAATGTCACTGAAGGGTTAAGCAGGGCTCAGATCAGGCATTTCTACGCCCGCAATCACCCCCACCTTTAGCCATTGAAGCCGCCATCAGAAACTGAGTGAATATTTCGTCATCAGTGACTTGACTTGAAAATATATTTTGTATTTGTACTATTGTATTGTATTTTTATTTTAAATGAATGTATTTTACTCAGATATATTCTTTATTTAAAAGGAAAACCTCGATTTCATTCTTAATCTTGCGAAAGAGAGAGCGAAAAATTTAAAAGCATGCATATGGCTTGCAGACTTTGGTTGTCAAAACAGCGTTAAGCGAGGATTCTAAGGTATTAGAAGTGCATACACATATACATATGCATTCATAAGGCACTCCGCACATTAAGCTCCTAATCATAGTAGTGTAATCGTTTCGGCATACTAAAGTATAAAGCTTTTATGCCGAACACATGTGTTTCAATGAAGCTCTGTACATTACGATTCAAAATCTTGTTTTCGCCTAAGCATAAAAGTTTCATGAATCGAAGCGCCCAACATTTAAGGCGCTTGTAGGCCCGAAATATCAGAGCCATAACTGGTTATTATTTTTTTACAATGTAATTTCTCCTTCGTTATAGGCTTTTATTATAAATATTACAATTATATTCCCATTCGTGCTGATTTCTTCTGACTATAAATTAAAGAAAATGATCATATGGCCCAAAACGCGTTCTGTTACAATATGTTTTGGCTCACAGTGCTTTTGAAAACCCTCTGAAACTCGCTAGAATACAACTTTCGGATAGTCTTTCTTCTTGCATCTGAAAGCATAAGTATGTGGCAATATTTAATATATACCTAAAATATATTGTACCTCCTGTTGTTAAGGAGTTATAAATGTTTCAAGAGCGGACTGTTACAATTTTTGGAAGCACTTTTAAAAGCCGCTTTATATTATCGATAAAGTCTGTTCGGCGTTAATCGTCGCTTCTTTCTCTATGCCATTTAGTACTTTTCTTACCCTTCAAAATTGGCCTTCGAGTGGTTTCTTACGATTTTTCCTTCAGAAATTATGGCCATTTGAAGATGACGTAATGAGTTAGAAAGCATATGGGAAAATCTAAAAAAAAACAGGTAACCTTTGTGTTATTAAGCTTTATTTACACTGTTGTAAACTACATCAAGCTGGTTGCTTTTTGATATAATTCACTGACGTATACTTGAAGCCTCAAAAAAAATTTGGAACAATTTGCTGCATTACTTTTGAATTATAAGTGTTTAAATTTAAAAAAAAAATAATGAAAACAAGTGAGTTTTTTTTTGTAATTTTTAAGAGGGGCACAATTAATTACGTTTGAAGTACACTTTATTCTAATTTGAAATTTAATGGGCGTTTAGCACTTATGTGTACACTTCATATGTAGAAGGTAAGAAAACTGTTGCATTAAATAAAAAAATTATAGTTTAAAAAACTAAAACCTCCCTATTATAATTGCCATTCGTACCGTCATCACGTATGTAACTCGAGAATAGAAACCGCTGCATCTTTTAGGCGCATCAATATTACATAGTTACATCCCGAGCTAATAAAAGGAAGGTAATAATAAAAATAACGAAATGGCAAGTAAATGAAAATCTGTAACTCCACATTTCACAATTTTCAAAATTTTCTTTATCGCATATAGATTTTGAAGCATTTAATTTTAAGAAATTTTTATGTATGTATTGTATTCTAAAAACAATTAGAATAATTTGAGAGGTGTGCTTTCACAATAAACTAACTTTTAAAAATAAAATATTCTGCGATCTTGAGCGTAATTTTTATTCCAAAAACATCTTAGTTGAAGGCACATTGGGAAATTACGTCGAACCGATCTAAATATTTTTATAACTACTATTCCTTATAACGTTACATATATCCGTAAAATGCTTAAAAAAATTGTCTCTAGAAGTGTGTAAAAACCCTGATTTAGTACATTTAATTATGCTCCTTCCTGTAGTCAGAATATTTCGAGCGTGGTATCAAATTAATTTTTTTTTACAAAGGTTCTCATAGTTGCTCTTGCTTAATAGGAGCCTTCTAAATTCAATGGCGGCACAGTTTTTCCCGATTTGCTCTTTGCTTAAATTTTAACTATTATATAAAAAAAACTCCCTCAGTTTTGAATATATTTTACTAAAATTTTGCACACGCTTGTATTTTAATATTTCTTTCACAATCTCTTAAAATCATCGAAATCGGTTCAGAGAGAACTGCTCCAATTAAGCAGGTTAAAATTTATATACGTCCACTTTAACATATAGCACGCATACAATTTATTATTCTATGATATAAAGTTTGAGTTATAGCGTAAAAACACATATCTGAGTAATTATTTGTATTGGGGCTATATATTAAAGTGAACCCATTTTGATAATTTTAAGGAATAATTAAGATAATGATAAAGCTGAGATAGTTTTTTTATAAAATGGTTAAAATTTAATCAAATTTTCAAGTAGCGTTATCTCGAAAACCGGAGCCAGTCTGGTAAAAGTCTGAATTAAGAACGTCCCAATTAAGTGGGTTCAACTTTCAACATCTTAGCTCAAAATTTACAACTTGAACAGCGTAATGTGAACCCAGCTTATACTTTTGTTTACTATTTCATGTTTATTCCTAGTCTAACTTTTGAAGCACTTGATGAAAATGAATTGCACTTATGTTAGTCGATTTATTAAGAGATTACGAATTTTTGGTCCCGGGCCCGACTTTTCTCTCGACGGCCCTGTACAATTGTATATGTGCACCTAAACCCTTAAGTACATAGATTTTCTAATATGGCTTTTCCACGGCACACGGTGTGCTTTTTGAATACTTCATACGAATTAATCGTAGCGCTTCTGACAGATATACAACAAAATGGTTTGAGAGCTAATGCAATTCCATTTCACGGAAAAATATTGGCATTGAGCCCCAATTACTACTTGACCTTAAAAAAATGGGTAAAACAAAATTTTTTATATCTTTTGTTATACTATTATTATTGATTTTGAATCAAAAAACACTCTAAAAACAAATACGTTGTAGCGATATTCAAGATCTTCAATTTAAGGCATGGTAGATATTTTTAGGACATCTGAAAGCCAGTTATAACAATTTTAAACCAAACTTCGTACAGCAGATTCGTACGAATTTTTACTCTGAAATTAGAAGAAAAATTTCCAAAAATGTTGAAGCTTAACTTCAGAATTGTCGTTGCAAAACACTAATCCCAGAGTGCAACCCTGTCGTTGTCGATGGTTTGATGAAGAATGGAAGAAGAAAAGGAAAATTAGCATGCACACATACATATAAAATCATGTTCCGCCATTGTTTGTTCTGATGCCTTAACTCGACCCAAACGCCTAGCCCAGTTGACGAAAAGGTATGCCTTCGCAAGCAATGGCGAGATGGACAGTCGAATATTTGCCGCAACTTCTTCGACGCTCTAAATGGCAAACCGAGGTAACACCGCTATAACCGAATCTACTAATATACCAGTGGGAGCGAGGTAGAATCACCGAAGTATTCATTGCTAAAGATGGCCAAGTTAGGAGCGCAGAAGTCAGTACCAGTTCCGGTAAGATACCTCGACCAGCCAGCAAGCTAGCCGTTCTGGAGTTTAGTGAATCTTTATGATAATTCACTGGTGAGTGGGATGTCGTAGCACAACACTAATCCCAGAGTGCTACCCTGTCGTTGTCGATGGTTTGACACAAATACACGTTCACCGTTTTTTTTTTGGATTATTTCCATTTTTGCCGAGAGAGCAGCCGGTGCAAAAGCACCAATTTGAAACAATGCGTCGTTTTGGCCGTATAATTAAAACCTTTAATATAATTGCGTGAAAGTTCTCATAGTTTTTCGGCGTCATCAACATAAGTTTTCGTCTGTATCGTCATCAGCACAGTTTTGTCGTCTTAATTTTTGATAGTGGTGGAAAAGTAGGCACAATAGTGCCATTTTTGGGACTTTCATTCACAGAGGCACTTTTGGCACAATTCATTAATTTTGGCACAGGCATTAAATACAAAAATTTAAAATTAAAGGCCACTAAGTATATAACAAAAAATCACATACAACATTATAGATTAAAAAAGTACAAAAAGTTAAAATTAAAAGCAGTAAAAATTAAAATAAGGGCCATGAGAAATATTTACAAAGCGCTGAATTCTATTGTAAATACGCAGTACGAAAAGTAACCCTGTAGGGAAAACACGAACTAGTGAAACAAATTTCTAGTTCAGTACTAGTTCTTTTTCGCCAAAAACGAACCAGTCTCGCACCAGTCCAAAAGCAGTGAAATGTGGTACTTTCACTAAACTATTTTATTTCAAATTTTAAACGCAGGGAAGGTAATCATTATGAGAAAAATAATTTAAATCAGCATTTAATCATTATTTTATGAATTATTATTGAGTTTTATTCTTGCGCTCAAACGGAAATAATTATTATTTGATTTTTATTTTTGGGATTACATATAATGATTACTTTATGATTTTTATTTTTTCGCGCAGACATTATCATTAAATTTGAGTTTTATTTTTCCACTTAAAAAAAAAAAAGATAATTTATAAAATTGAAAAGGCCATACAGACGCAACCTACTGAAATTTCGACCTGAAAAGTTTGGGTCTTATTCCTCTTATAAGGGTGCGGCTACCTCTCAAAAGGATACGTCGGTAATCACGCTGGTATAGTTGCTTAATAATCATTATACTTAGTGATTCCATAAACAAAGGCCAAGATCCTGAAGGACAATTGAGAAAGACAATGCAGTTGCAGAAAAAGAGACATTTAAAAAAAAGTGTCAAAATAATTATCACTTTCTCACTAAATTTATTTAAAAATGCAAGCCACCGGAGCTATCTTTTTTTAAGAAAAGGCAAACTAATTTTTTTTATGCAATCCAGCACAGCTACCTTAATACAGTCAGTCAATAAAGTTTAGGTACAACGAATTTTTTACAATACGGGCAACTATTTTTTAAATATTTTAGTTTTCGGTAATTTTTTATAAAAATATGGTCAATTCTACAACAAAATCCCAAAAAATCAGAGTTCCAAACCTTGTGCAAAATTTAAGAAAATTCTGCAAAATTTCATTAAAATAATTCACTTTCTATTTACGCTCTCTACAAAAAGTTGAGTTTACAGTTTTTTAGCCAATTCAATTTTAATATAATGAAGTGCAAGTTCGAGGAGGCCACGACTTACCAAACAACAAAAAACAATTGCTAAATATCAATGGTAAGTCCTAGCTACCTCAAACTTGCACTTTGTTATACTAAAATTGAATGGGCTAAAAAACTGCGTACTTAACTTTTTTCTAAAGGGTGTAAATTGCAATATTTGGATGGAAATTTGCGAAGTTTTCTTTAATTTTTCATAAGGTTTGGAACTCCGATTTTTGTGGTTTTTGGTGTATAACTAACCATATTTTTATAAAAAATTTGGGAAAAATAAAATATTTAAAAAATAGTTGCCGGTATTGTAAAAACTTCGCTGTACCTAAACTTTTTTGACTGACTGTATATCTTATTTAAGTTAAGTACGACAAAAACTTTCGAAGTACTTCATATACATATAAGCTTAAAAATAACTGAATTTACTTAAAAATCAATATGCTTAAATTTAGACAAGTAAGACAAAGTGAACTAATATTTTTACTTTTTAGCAGAACGCACTTTTGTTTTTTACTTACTACTTAAATTTTATACTACTACTACTACTAATGTGGTTTATAAATTTTAAATAAATGCGTTTAAACATTTGTGATGGTATTGTTCTTTCTTCAACCGATCGTATTGAATATAAAAGGGAAATTTTTGACAAGCCTGATTAGAAATATATATCTAAGGAGGTTGGGAACTACAAAAAAAAATGGATGCAGGTCGAACTAGATCTCATCAGTCGAATTAGGAACTGGTTTGGAACTAAAGAAAAGGGGATGCAGAACGAACTAGATCTCATTTGCCCAATTCGGAACTGGTTCGGAACTATAGAAAAAGGGATGCAAAACGAACTACATAGATCTTATCTGTCGAATTTAGAACTGGTTCGGAACTAGAGCCAAAGGGATGCAACGGGGTACAATTGACACTTCCTAGGACATCGCAATGTTAAATTCGCCAGTCGCTAGCATGCAAAAGAGAATTAACGCGTTCTAGTCATGGTTCCAAACAGGGATGGGCGTTTTTGAATGAATTTTTATTCAAATAAAAAATAAGATTTTATTCATAATTTTTATAATTTTGAATGACGAATAAATTTTTATTCTTTATTCAAACACTTTCGAATGATGAATAAATTTTTATTCTTCATTCAAGCACTTTCGAATAATGAATAAATTTTTATTCTTTATTCA
>NW_023458561.1:16334015-16335794 GCF_013731165.1 Rhagoletis pomonella | reverse complement strand
ATCACTTTCTCACTAAATTTATTTAAAAATGCAAGCCACCGGAGCTATCTTTTTTTAAGAAAAGGCAAACTAATTTTTTTTATGCAATCCAGCACAGCTACCTTAATACAGTCAGTCAATAAAGTTTAGGTACAACGAATTTTTTACAATACGGGCAACTATTTTTTAAATATTTTAGTTTTCGGTAATTTTTTATAAAAATATGGTCAATTCTACAACAAAATCCCAAAAAATCAGAGTTCCAAACCTTGTGCAAAATTTAAGAAAATTCTGCAAAATTTCATTAAAATAATTCACTTTCTATTTACGCTCTCTACAAAAAGTTGAGTTTACAGTTTTTTAGCCAATTCAATTTTAATATAATGAAGTGCAAGTTCGAGGAGGCCACGACTTACCAAACAACAAAAAACAATTGCTAAATATCAATGGTAAGTCCTAGCTACCTCAAACTTGCACTTTGTTATACTAAAATTGAATGGGCTAAAAAACTGCGTACTTAACTTTTTTCTAAAGGGTGTAAATTGCAATATTTGGATGGAAATTTGCGAAGTTTTCTTTAATTTTTCATAAGGTTTGGAACTCCGATTTTTGTGGTTTTTGGTGTATAACTAACCATATTTTTATAAAAAATTTGGGAAAAATAAAATATTTAAAAAATAGTTGCCGGTATTGTAAAAACTTCGCTGTACCTAAACTTTTTTGACTGACTGTATATCTTATTTAAGTTAAGTACGACAAAAACTTTCGAAGTACTTCATATACATATAAGCTTAAAAAGAACTGAATTTATTTAAAAATCAATATGCTTAAATTTAGACAAGTAAGACAAAGTGAACTAATATTTTTACTTTTTAGCAGAACGCACTTTTGTTTTTTACTTACTACTTAAATTTTATACTACTACTACTACTAATGTGGTTTATAAATTTTAAATAAATGCGTTTAAACATTTGTGATGGTATTGTTCTTTCTTCAACCGATCGTATTGAATGTAAAAGGGAAATGTTTCGACAAGCCTGATTAGAAATATATATCTAAGGAGGTTGGGAACTACATATAAAAAATGGATGCAGGTCGAACTAGATCTCATCAGTCGAATTAGGAACTGGTTTGGAACTAAAGAAAAGGGGATGCAGAACGAACTAGATCTTATCTGTCGAATTTAGAACTGGTTCGGACCTAGAGCCAAAGGGATGCAACGGGGTACAATTGACACTTCCTAGGACATCGCAATGTTAAATTCGCCAGTCGCTAGCATGCAAAAGAGAATTAACGCGTTCTAGTCATGGTTCCAAACGCACTAGAACCGAACCAGTTCCGCACTAGTTCGTTTTCCTACAGGGAAGTTTTCGCAACAACAAGCTTTTAATTCAGAATTTTTCAGAAAGATTCTAAGTTTGCAGTTTTATAGTCCATTAAATAAAAATGCAAGTTTCTGCAATATCCCGATGATTTTTGATATTTTTTTTTCCTGACGGTGTCATACATTTTCATCCATTAAAAAATTTTCGAACACACTTTATATGGAAAAAATGCATGGAATTGAAAACTTGGAATCTCCTTAAAAATTCTGTATTCAAAGTTTGTTGTTGGGAAAACCTGCTGAATTTCTATAATTTTTGTGCAATGTTTGAAATTACGATTTTTGTACATATATTGTGTTTATTAAATTAGGAATTAGACTTTTACATAAAATCATTCGAAAAATAATCAATGAACAGAAAGGCGAAACTGGTCAAAATATCTCACTGCCATTATTTCGCATATAGGTGCATATGT
>NW_023458561.1:16320737-16333915 GCF_013731165.1 Rhagoletis pomonella | reverse complement strand
TGGTCAAAATATCTCACTGCCATTATTTCGCATATAGGTGCATATGTACATATATGTGTGTAAAAATGTCATAATACCTATATTTCGGTGTATTTCCCCTCCGTAATTGGAATTCTGTGTAATTTTACTATGATTTACTGCAATAATTTAGCTAATTAATAATTATTATTACTTCAGTTTTTTTTTTTAAATATTATTTCTAAAAACATATTGTTCTTAAAACGCCTTAAAAAATTTTTTTTTGTGGCACTTTCATCTCGTTTTCGGCACTATTTTTGAAGACCATTTGGCACATTTTGAAATTTTGAAATTCCATCCCTGATCTTTATCATCCATCAACATAGTGTATCATCTTAATCTTTATCGTCCATCAACGGAGTCGCCGCCTGCATATTCATCATTAGTGCATCGGTTTGTCACCATCGTTAGCGCTATGTTTGTCAGTTAAATTGTCATCTTTGTAATATCAACACACGCAAGTTTAATTGGAATAAATAATTCATAATTTTATTGTATAACCAAACTAAAAATTGTCTTTGTCAATCGCAAGGATCGTTATAATTTGGCTCTCAAAGGCCTAGATACTTCTACCTTGGCTCAAATTAAAGGTCTTGAGTTGCGCTTATTGTTCGGGTGATATAAAATTGTATGAAGGATGCATTGCTGACTGCAAATCATAAAAAATGCAATATATAACGCATTTTTCAAATTGAAGGGTTACCATTCGATTCTCCATTACCCTTCGAATTACATAATTCGCCATGCAAAAGATTGAGAGTGAATTACCTCATTTGTGAGTAATTCAGATCCAATTACCATGCGAATTACGAACAAATCGCTGCCGTGTCTAATTTTAATCGGAAATTTTTCGAAACCAGTTTACAAATAAAAACTGGCACTTTATCTGAGTACTAAAACTAAAGTTAATAAATGTGTACATAACCAATTTAAAACAGACAAACATTTTTAGCAGTAACTTACATATTGCACCAATTTTGCAGCGAAAAAAAACAAAACGCAGGGACAGAGTACTGTCAAATAGAATTGGGAATGTGCCCGTGTGAATGAGGTAATTCGCGATCGTAATTGAAGGAGCGAACAATGTAATTCACGGTGGCGTGGGAAGCTCACTGCGAAAAATAAAATCTCGCGTTACATGAAATAAATATATGTACATATAAGTATAAATGTATATGATGATTTTATGAAATTTCCCACTGGGAGAGCTCGGCGCTCCTATAACTAGGCAATGCATTTGGTTTTCGACTACGTATTCTTAACTAAAGTAGACACATGTCAAAGGCATAAGCTTAAGTCTTTCAGCGCTTAAATTGTGGAACTGGCAATTGCATTGTGTATATGTATAACTATGCAAATGTATGTACATATGTAAATATATATGTAATTATACTCATTTATAGTACAAGTAGTTATCAACTACTTAGATATATGTACGTATATGCAAAATGGTAATTTTGAATAGTATTTCGATGAAATCAATTAAACAGCGAGTCCAATGAACAAATAAGTCAGAAGATGTTCAGATGAGGCACAGGTTATGCTGCTGTCATTCAACCATACTCCTGAAATCCATTTTACTTTCCAAACACTCCGTTGAAAAAACGTTTAATAATATGCAGTTTGTTCTCGCGACTCAATAAGATGATTACTGCATTGATGACTCATGGTAATCCGCAGAGATTGGTATGGCAGTGACCTCCCCTCGCTCAGATTGGCAGTGACGTAAATGAGATATGTTTCACCTGGCGTCAGATTAAAAATTGTATGCGTTTCAAGAGTTGCACTGCAAAGAAAAAAAAACAAAATACATACATACACTTGTTTACTTAAGGTGCAATAAACTCAGTTATTCCTGATTTCGCCTAGTATGTACTAAGTAAAATTTCTAGGGCAGTAATCAGCGGCCACTGTGGTGTAGTCGGTAGCAGTGCGCGCTTCCACTCCGCAGCGCCTGGGTTCAAGCCCTGGTCAGAGCTAAATCGCAAAAAAAATTTTGAAAAAAAAAGTTTTTCTTAGCAGCGGTCGCCGCTCGGCATTCAATTCGAAAAAGCACTAAAATCCAAGAAAAGTGGCGCTTTTCGCGAAAAAAGCACCAAGTTTTTTATTGGAGAATTTAATGGACTATGTATGCAAACAAAATTTTATTGTAGGTATGCCGATTCAAATCGAGTCGACGCTGTGGTGTAGTGGGTTCAAGCCCTGGTCAAAGCACCATCCCAAAAAATATGGAAAACGGTTTTTTCTTAACAGCGGTCGTCCCGGGGTAGGCAATGGCAAACCTCCGAGTGTATTTCTGCCATGAAAAATAGCTTCGCATAAAAATACAATCGCCGTTAGGAGCCGGCGTAAAACCGTAGGTCCCTCCGCTTTGTGTGACAACATCAAGTCAGAGGAGAATCTCGGCCAAACACTAATATATGTGTAAGCGCCAATCTATTATTATTATTATTACGCCGATACAAATAAATAAAAATTAATGCTTCTTACTCGGCGGTCGAAGATTCGTTATTCATTTTACTGTTAGGAGATGCTGGTGCTTTTTTTTAATATTCGAAAAAAATATAACAAATTCAGCCCAAATTAAATGTCTAAAGATCGATTCCTGGCCTCAGAAACATGGTCGTTTTTGCAGTCAATGGCAATTACCGTATGAAATTCTGGCATGATTGAAAGTGCTGCCACTTATTTTTTTGACAAACATATGCTCTATCGCTTATGATTGTCATTGTACCATGATTTTGTTTCCATATTTGTAAAGCTCCTTACGAAAATTCTCTAAATTTAACTTCCATTTTTATTTCAGATTTACAGTTTTGGTGTTTTCAAACTAAAACAAAAAGCACCAAAAAACGCACCAAGCACCAAACTCAAAAATTTTCGTGTTTTGAATTAAGAAAAGCACTAAATGTAGTGCGAAAAGCACTAAGTTGGCAACAGTGGTTAAGTGTACATACCCAACGGGACTGAAAGTTAGCTGCTCCCCAAAGGAGCAAGTATGGAGCAGTACAAAAGCAAAGTAAAAAATAAATTTTTAAATTTCTAACAATGCTCAGAAATAAATATCATTTTGAGTAGTAACATAAATTTTTTTTTTTTGAAAAAAAGTGCATTTACCCACTAGAACTTGAAGGGAGATCTCCCAATGTGAGGAATAAAAGAGTTGGCCTGATTTCGGAGCAATAGGGGAGATTTGTTGGTTCTGACCTCCTTTATAACTCGCTTAGGAGTCAAATCGAAGATCTCCTAACTGAGCAAAAAAGAATACTCCCAGAGCCATGATTTTGGAGCAATAAACGATTTTTTGTCGATTTTGTACTCCTTTATTACTCATTTAGGAGCCAACCGGGAGATCTCCCAAGTGAGCAATAAAAGAATACTCCCTGAGGCATGACTACGGAGCGATAACTGAAATTTGTCGGTTTTGTACTCCGTTATTACTCGCTTAGGAGCAAAAAGCGATGTCTCCTAAGAGAGTAATCCAGGAGTATTCCTTTTGATTGATAGGGGAGCTATAGGCACCTCGTTCAAAAGCAATTGCGTATTATTGGAAAAGTGTATCATAAGGAAAACTACAGAAAATATTTCATATAGAAACAATATAAGGAGGATGCAATAATTGAATGTCGATAGCACACAGGTAAATTAAGGTCCATCGGTATGTATTGCAACTTCTATTTAAATTAATTAAATGTTGTGTTATATATCGCTAAATAATTTTCAGATTAGCAAATTAGTGTCAGAATTTACGTATAACCACCTGGTTTTAACGCTCATATAATGCCGGCCCAGAGCTTTTACTGGGGGACATAGCTATCAGATGGGCTAAGTAACCTTCACATTGATCGTGGTTAAAAAAAGAAAGTTTTATACACCCTCCCTATTCGCGTGAGCTCCTGAACACCCAAGCATCCCTGACACCAGGAAATCATGTAGATATCTCAATATTTTATTATTATTCTGTTTTACTTTGAATGCATTTGCCCGCATTAGAATTCCAATATTAATCGAAAATGTAATAAGTATTACTTATGTATGTTTTGTCTGATCTCGTACTTATAGGTATCTGTTAAGATCTTTTAATATTGTATACATGCATGAGATTAAAAAATTAAATAAATCGATTGCGTAAATAGCAAAATCTTTTAGCTTATATGTGAGGCAATGAAAAGCTCTTTTATTACTCGTACAGGAGGCTTTCGGGATGCCTCTCATGGGAGCACTCCCTTATCGATCGTTCGGGAGGAATGTGGAATGTTTTTCTATGTGTACTCCCTTGTTGTCTTATAGGTATAGGGGAGGATTTTATGGGAGTACTCCCGTATTGCTCCCTTAGGAGGTTTTTGGGATGATATTTCTGTGTGTGCTCCCCGATCCCTTTTACCTCCTAAACGAGCAATCGCGGAGCACACACAAAAATATCATCCCACAAACCTCCCAGACGAGCAATACGGGAGTACTCCCATAAAAACCTCCCCTATACCTCCCAAAAAGACAACAAGGGAGTGCACATAGAAGAATATCCTATATACCTCCCGAACGAGCAATAAGTGAGTACTCCCATGGGAGGCATTCCGAAAGCCTCCTGTACGAGTAATAAAAGAACTAGAAGATTTTGCTATTTACGCAATCCATTTATTTAATTTTTGAAGTGAAACTTCTTTAGCGGCGGTTGGTTGGTTGGGAGTAAATTGTAATTGTAAATTCAGCGGAAATTGCACACGGAAATGGTTGGGGCTGAAACAAGTACTTCTTGTGTCTATGCAACGGAAATGATGCAACGGAAATGGTGCAACGGAAACGGTGCAACGCAAATGGTTGGTGCTGAAACAAGTGCTTCTTGTGTGTATGCATATGGTGTTAATTTAACAAAAATTTGCTAATAAAAGGTTAAAGAATAACACTTAGAATAAGACCAATACAAGCAAAGGTAAAAATAAAAATAAAAATAAAAACAAAGATGCGTAAGGATAAAGGCAAAAATGAAGACCAAGGTAAATTTAAACGCTTTACTTATATATATAAGGGCAAATGTGAAGGGGAATATGTAGCTGAAAAAAATGTTGATCATAAAAGTAAAGACAAATAGGAGGATGAGGATACCGAAGAAGGAAGATTAAAATAAAGGTAATTAAAGACAAAATAGATAAATACTGATGGAAAAATCGATAAATATCGATAAAATAATCGATATTTTTATCGGTTTTGTTATCGATATTTATCGTTTTTGTTATCGATATTTACCGATTTTGTTACCGATATTCATCGATTTTGTTATCGATTCTTATCGATTTTGTTATCGATATTTATCGACTTTGTTAGCGATGTTTATCAATTTTGTTATCGATATTTATCCGATTTTGTTATCGATATTTATTTTTAAAGTAAAACAGAATAATAATAAAACGGCAAGATAACTACATGATGTCCTGGGTATCAGGGATGCATGGGTGTTCAGGAGTTCACGCAAATAGGGAGAATGTATAAAAGTTTCTTGTTTTAATGTTGAGGTGACTTTGCCCATCTGATATCTTTGCCACCCAGTAAAAGATCTGGACCGGCGTGATATGAACGTTAAAACCACGGAGTCATGCGTAAGTGCTGACACTCCTACTAATTTGCCAAATCTGAAAAGTATTTAGCGGTATCTAATACAATATTTAATAAATTTAACCAAAAGTTTCAATACATACCGACGGACCTTCAAATAAATAGCACACATTAAATTATTGCATCCTCCTTATATTTGAGGGATTCACAACGGTGTCATAAGTGTCGTATTGTTGTATGTCGTAAGCTTTAAAAGCTTAAATAAACGTTGGGAGACCTCGAAACGACAACCAACTATTTTTTAACACAGCAAGAATTCATAATAGACTTTGATGGTATTTTGCAAACCCCCTTAATATACTTTTTTGCGTTAAAGTTTACGACATACAACAATACGACACTTACAACGCCGTTGTGAATACCCCAATTGTTTCTATAGTTCTGTAGTTTTCCTTATGATAAGTTTTTCCAATAACACAAAAATTCTGTTGAACGAGGTGCCTATAGCTCCCCCATAAATCAAAAGGAATACTTCTGGATTGCTCTCTTAGGAGACATCGCTTTTTACTCAGTTATAGCTCCGAAATCATTCTTCAGCGAGTATTCTTTTATTGCTCACTTGGGAGATCTCCCGTTTGGATCCCAAACGAGTAATAAAGGAGTATAAAGTCGACAAAAATCGTTTATTGCTCAAAAATCATGCCTCTGGGAGTATCGTTTGTTGCTCGCTTAGAAGATCTCCTATTTGACTCCTAAGCAAGTTATAATGGAGTTCAAAACCGACAAATCTCTCCTATTGATCCGAAATCAGGACAAAGGGAGCAATCTTTTATTCCTCACATTGGGAGATCTCCCTTCAAGTTCTAGTGGGAATTAACTTTTTTTCAAAAGAAAATATTTTATGTTACTTATCAAAATGATATTTATTTCTGAGCATTGATAAAAATAAAATATTTTTTTTTTTACTTTGCTTTTGTACTACTCCCTACTTGCTCCTTTGGGGAGCAGCTCACTTTCAGTCCCGTTGGGTAGGAAGAGAGCGCTTACTGCTGAATATAGACAGCTCCAATATAACTAATGGAGCGCTTGTGGCCCCGTCGGATACATACATACATACATACATATATATATATATATATATATATTTACGAATTTCAAATTTTATTAAGAAATTTTTGTTAACTTTTTGGTACATATGGTAATAATGTGCAAGTTTGAATTTAAATTCAACGGTACTAGGCTACACGTAAATTTCAATACGTTAGAAAACTGCATACCCAAAAGGTGTTTAAAAATTCTGCATTTTCGTGAACTTTACATAAAGCTTTATGGCCTTATTCATAAAAAATAAAAAAGGTTTATAAACTGAAAAATGTCATTTTATTAAGCTCTTTAAACCTACTTTGTTTTTTTATGAATAAGGCCATTAATCTTTAGCTTATTTAGTTTATGTTATGCAACAGACTACACGAAATTTTCGTTTGTTTTAAGTGATGGACAAAATTGTATGATAGTAATCCGTATAAGTAAAGAAAACTGGGTTGCCAATGGAAGAAAAAGTTTAAAAAGTGAGTTTTTTAAAAAGTTTTCGATACTACGAGTACTTTGCAAAGTATCGAGTAAAATCACCAAATAAGGTATCGAGTATTAAAGTACTCATTTTTATACCCTCAGTATCGATGCTTACTCAATATCGATAGTATCGTTCGAACCCTACCTCCAAGTGTATTTCTGCCATGAAAAACAGCTTCTCACAAACAAACACTCGCCGTTCGGAGTCGGCTTAAAACTGTGTGACAACACCAAGGCGCTAGCCACAAATCGGAGGAGAAGCTCTGCCAAAGACTAACATATGTGTAAGCGCCAATCTATTATATTATTATTATTATTATTAATCAGTTTTTTCTTAACAGCGGTCGTCCCTCGGCAGGCAATGGCAAACCCCCGAGTGTATTTCTGCCATGAAAAACAGCTTCTCATAAAAATACAATCGCCGTTCGGAGTCGGCGTAAAACTGTAGGTCCCTCCGCTTTGTGTGACAACATCAAGGCGCACGCCACAAATCGGAGGAGAAGCTCGGCCAAACACTAACATATGTGTAAGCGCCAATCTATTATTATTATTATTATTAATCATTATAAGTAAAGTAATTTGAATCAGCATTTAATCATTATCCTTTGAATAATATTATATCGTAATACCGTGTCAAACTATCATATGTGCAAAAATGCTTTTTCATATTCGATACTTTGGGCATGCGTTTAGAATGATACGGTTGGCAAATTGTCGAATAGTCTGCTTAGAAGAAGAGATACTGGCGGCTTTAAAAAAGTGTCGAATCCCACACATTTTCCTAATGACAACAACAGTTTTGGTAGCGAAGATAAAACATTTTTCAAAACAGAATAACCATGGTATTCTTTCGAAATTGAACATCATGGTCTGTAGTTATAGTCAAAATAAGGTGGCCTCTAAAGTTAAAAGCATTTTTTGACATAACTTTCGATGGGATACCTGTCAAAAAACGTGCTTTTATCTTTAGAGCACGTCTAAGTTTTGCCCTATTCACACACAAAGGTTAAAGGGTTATGACGTGTTTCTGTACTGTGACTACAAATTCATAAAGACTAAGAGCTTTGATGTTTGAGGAAATGTTGTGTATTTTAATAAGTTAAATATTTCGTATCTACACTCCGACCAACCAAAATCCAGTTTGTCCTACCTTTTTATCTCTTCTACTGTGTTTCAATCTTACCGCTTCTGACCCAATAATACTGTGCGACCAGGGCTGCCAACTATCCTTAACTATGAAATGTCATATTGAGGACAAAAAAAAAAAAATAAAAAGGTGTCATTATTTTTAATTCTTCCCATTTAGCATTAAAATTAGAAACGCATTCGTAAAACAATAGTCCAATGCTAAAATAAGATATACCAATTGGATACACTATATAAATTAGAAAATCTTAGTCAAGAAAAAGAAGTAAATGCCAAGGATTTCACAAAAATGTATTGAAATATTATTAGTTTTGAAAGTGCCATTTTGGCATACAAATACACATTGAAAGTACAGCAAGCGAATTTCTATAGAAAAATTTAGGGAACTGCCGTATGTGTGGAAAGTCTTAAATGAGGGCAAGAAACGTAAGTATTTCGCAAACAAATAATATCTTTGCATCGAATTTTAAAATTGGTATAATGTGTTGATTCGATAGGTATTGTAAACAAGTTTGTAGGAATGTACAAGGTTAGTTTAGGTTAGGTTAGAGTGGCTGCCCCGCGCAGTGCGCCGAGCACACGTGGGCTGGAAAAGCCCGTTGTGATACCACTGGCCGAAGCCATTTGTTTCTTTCCCTCCCTTAGTAGTTGAACCACCGAGTGCGTTTAATATAGCACAAAAAGTCGAGAACGTTCGCCGAGTTCAAATCGGCTAAACAGTCTACAAAGTACTTGTTGAAGAATTGGTTGCGCATGTTGGCCAGCGCGGGACAATGTCAGAGATAGTGTTCGATGGTCTCCACCTCCTCCTCGTCTCTGCAACTGCGACAGAAGTCGTTGTTGAGGTATCCTAACCTCTTTCCGTGTGTGCCCATCAGGCAATGTTCGGTGATTACCCCGAACTACTAATCTGAGAGAGGTGCGGTCCAGCCGGGTGAGAGCTATGGATCGCTTTACATCAATCTTTGGCCATATTTGCCTGGTAATATGACAGGTGGTTTCCACAGCCCATCTTATATTTACCCCCTCAACGAGTTTCGCATTTAGTCTGTGCTTGCAGGAGGTTAGAGGTATACCCGCATTCCGAGCAGAATTGACTACAGATATTTCCGTCCCCCTCCTTGCCAGCTCGTCGGCTAGGCAGTTGCCAGGGATGTCCCTGTGTCCAGGGACTCATACAACAGTCAAGGAGCATTTTGATGCCAGCAGGTTGAGAGTCTTCCTGCATTCGATGGCTACTTTGGACGTTGCTTCGTTAGAATTGAGAGATTTGATAGCAGCCTGGCTGTCAGAATAGATAGAGATTGGCCGTCCTGGAGGGGCGGAGGTTATAAGCCACCGAGCCGACTCCATTATGGCGTTTAATTCCGCTTGAAAAACGCTGCAATGGTTCGGTAAGCGAAAACTGAGATTTAGCGCGAGTTCGCCAGAGTAGATCCCGCTACCCACTCTTTTATTAAGCTGGGAACCATCTGTATATATGGCCGTAGACCCTGGGTTCAGGTCTGTGGCCCTTTCCCATTCGTTCCTCTCTGGGATTCTTGAGGATAATTTGTTATCTAAACAGAGTAGTGGAGTGGTATAATCTATTTGTCGTAGATTATCCGGTAGAGTTTCAAGTACTTTTGCGTGCCCGAATCTGAGGTTTCTCCACGGGAGGATTGTATTTAGCCTGGCCGCACTGCAGCCGGCCTGAAATTTGCTGTAGAGATCCACAGGGGGAATATTTAAGATTATTTTCAGAGATTTGGTGGGTGTGGTGGGCAGGGCTCCCGTGACGAGCATGGCAGCCGTCCTCTGCACTCGTTCCACCTTGGCTCTAGATACGGTGTTGTTTAGCGCAGGCCACCATACGGTGACCCCGTAGAAAAGGATGGGTCTTATCACAGCTGTTTACATCCAGTGTACTTTATGTGGTTTTATTCCCCATTTTTTGCCTATAGCCGCCTTGCAGGCCTTCCTGGAGCGATCCACAATGTTTCGCTTCCAGTCCAGAATAACACCAAGGTATTTCACCTCGGTTGAGAGAGTAATTGCCACCCCGTCTAGGGTGGGAGGTTTAAATAAAGGAGTTTTATACTTCCTTGTGAAAAGTACCATTTCTGTATTGGCAGGTTGACACTAAGTCCACATTCCTTGGACCAGATGTTTACCAGACCTAGTGCGTTTTGCAATAACTCACTCAGGACCTGAAGATGTTTGCCCGTTGCAACGATTGCTATGTCATCGGCGTACGCTATGACTTGACAACCGGTGCTCTTAAGGCTTAGAAGTATGGTGTTCGCTGTTAGATTCCAGAGTAGTGGGGAGAGAACGCCCCCTGGTGCCCCTGGTCACATACTTTGTAATGGAACCATCCCCCAGTTCTGATAGAATAGTTCTCTTACCGAGAAGGAGCTCAACAAAATCCACCAGACCTCGCTGCACCCCCGCCCTGAGAAGGGAGTTAAAAACAGACTTCGGGTAGACGTTGTTGAAAGTACCCTCGATATCGAGAAAAACTCCGAGCGTGTATTCCTTTAAGGCCAATCCTTTTTCAATCGTCGCCACGATTTCATGGAGTGCGGTCTCCACGGATTTCCTCTTGGAATATGCATGCTGATTCGAGGAGAGGCTGTCAGCTTTAATATTCCGTCGATTATATTCGTCGATGAGCCTCTCTAGAGTTTTGAAAAAGAACGAGGTGAGGCTTATAGGCCTGAAATGCTTCGGTTTCACATGTGCGGTCTTGCCTCCTTTTGGTATGAATACAACCTTTTCCTTTGTCCACTCGTGTGGTATGTGAGTCAGTGTTAGGCAGGCTGTAAAAATCTGAGAAAGCATGGGACACAGTATGTCCTTGGCTTCCTGTAGTTGAGCGGGAAACATTCCGTCAAGGCCAGGAGATTTGTAGGGCTGTAAGGACATTAAAGCCCATTCCACCCTCTCCTCACTTACAATGTCCCCAACGGTATCACCCAGAGACCGGGCGAAAAATCTGAGGTGTCATCTGAGCAGTCCGGGAAGTGAGTGCTCATAAGGACCTCCAGCATTTCGATACATGATGTCGTCCAGTCACCGTTAGACTTCTGGATAGAGTTCATACTTGAAGAGGATTTCGAGGAAACTTTCCTCAGCCTGTTGGTTTTAGAGTTTTCTTTTATGTTGTCGCAGAAGTTTTGCCAAGATTCGCGTTTCGCCCTCTTTATGGCCTTCTTGAAAACTTTGAGTGCGTCTTTGTATGGTTGCCAAAGACCTGTTCGTTTAGCTTGATTGAAGAGCCTCTTGCTGTTCTTCCTCAGTGCTGAAATCTCAGGATTCCACCACTGGGGTTTCTTTGTGCCCTTCGGGAGGGTGCTTGGGCAGGAGGCTTTCAAAGCACCATTACAGGCATTTGTCATAAAGTTCACTGCTTCATCAATTTTTGACGATGAGTCCAGCTCACCGAGAGAAACAACCTTCGTATTCGAGAGACTCGCTTCATCAGATCTTAACGATAAGCATATCTGTGTAGAGAGACCGACAGCGTATTTTTATGCTTTGCCCAGTCGGTTTGCTTCTTGTTCCTGTATGCTGTTAAAGGAGCCGGATCAAAATTGAGCTTAAAGCTGATGTAGACATGGGCAGAGAAAGAGTGTTCTTTGGACACCTGCCAAATTTGGATGTACAAATAAGATCGTGTTTCTAAAAGCCGTTTTTGTTTGGTTTTAATTTTGTTAATGATATTTTTCAGTCTTTTTTTAATTTAGGTGTTAATCGCTTTTCTTTTAAACCGAAAACCGAAAACTCGGTTTTTGTATATCTTCAAGATAGGAATAAAATTTTACGGAGTACCAAAAACTTCAAATTGTCTACACATTTTTTTTTTGCTGATCTGGAAACTAGGCATAGTAGATTGTGAAGTCGATTGTGAATATTGAACTTTCGGAATAAGTTTGAAAATTGGGTTTATATGTCGTTTGTTAAATCATATTTTAATAAAAAATTAACAAATTTTACATTACAAGCATTGGAAATATTAAAAAATAAAATCACATTACACAAAATTTTGAAGTTAATAATATATTACCAAAAATATTGTTATTATTGATTTCCGTTGCACAGCAGTAAGTAATAAGTGTAAATGAAAATTTAGTTTAATTAGATTTGTGGTTCATGTCTTTTTGTTTTTTTTTTTTGCAGTGCTTTTTGTATAATTCGGGTTTTTTCGGTAAACCGAAAATATCAGGTTTTTAATCCAGTTTTTTTAACGTTTTAAAACCTGAATAAAAACCCGTGATTAACCAAAAAAATGATTTTTTGGAGACCTAAGAGTTCTATGAACTTCGGTTAAAAAATAGGCTAAAAGAATTAATGGCATTTTTTTGTGTGTAAGGAGTTGATGAAGTGATAATTAATGAAGTTTTTTCAAGTGTATTACATGCGCCACAATGTTTTTATACCCGAGTGCACTTGTGCACAAGGGTATTGGGTTAGGCTTCCTCAAGTGGGCCCCGAATTTACAAAGATCAATATTTTTCAATGATTTTCAGGCAGCACCGAGTTTTGTAGTCGAAAAGTACACTGTAATTTTTGTTGCAAAATTCCGAATAGTTTTTGTTTTATCAACAATTGAAAATTTTTGCAGTGTTTTAGATTTTTTTTTTGAAAATAAGTGTCCTAATGAAATATTTTTTTGTGTGCAGATTTAAAAAACATTAAACTATACAATGAACTTATTTCCGTTACAAAAATATATATATTTTTTTCAATAATTTTTTTATAAACAGTTGAACATTTAAACAATATCTGCGCCTCGTGGATGCAAATTTTTAACAACAACGAACATAATAAACATTTCTGCACTTATCTATGAAAAAACTGCGTGAATTTCGATATGGTTTGGTCGGAATGAATTTTTATTTGCCAGCGTG
>NW_023458561.1:16319116-16320637 GCF_013731165.1 Rhagoletis pomonella | reverse complement strand
CGACGAAAGGGGACTTTACTTCCCAATTGCCTACTCAGTCCAAAGTATCACTTATTGGCAAGAGCGAGTATTTGTTGGATTTCAAGGATTACATTAGCTTTGTTTTCGTATTTTCCATTAATGAACTATCCAGTAACCAAATTTCGGCGAGCAAGCCAACATTTGCCACAACGAGATAAGAAGTGGATGAAGATGCAAGATTTATGAACAGTTGGTTGATTTGTTATTTTCCGTGGCAATTTTCTAAAAAAAATTTAGTAGTTCCTATCATAATTCATTTAAATTGGTTTCTTTTGTCAATTGCAACTGTAAAAGCTGCACAAACAATTCTTATGTTGGTGGAATTGCGCATCATGCCATCATCTATTTTTCTTACTCGAAAATAGTTACTGGTAAAAATTTATCCAGTAAAAATTCCTTAAAACTTGCAAGCTCAGCTGTGATTTTCACTGTCTCATATCCTCTCCTATGCTAGTTTTTGCGTACGAAAATGCCAGTACAAAAACATGGCTATTAATACTGGTGTTAATGGCGGTTCCTATATAAACGAAGTCGTCTACTTTTTCAAACTTGTAACTGTCAACAGTGACTTAGGTGGCGGGACGCTTATGCTCCGACTTCTTCTCTGAATTAGGAGATACTTTCTTTTGTCCTCGTTAACCACCAGACCCATTCGGTTTGCTTTCGAGAAGCCAGAAAGACCTAGCCCTTATTTTTACCGATGACGTCGATGTCGTCAGCATACGCCGGCTATAGGACGCCATTGTAAAGAATTGTGCTCTGAAATTGCTGACATAAAATTCTACTCTTCCCTCTCCCATCCATAAAAAGCCGAACTCGGAAAGTTTGAAATTACTAGTGTGTGCAACTGGATAAAAGCTGGATTATGCTAGACTTAGGTTTGACTTGACTTACCTTGAAACCTAGAAACGGTTACTCAGCGTGTCAACTATTACCTTTCCTCTTTGTTTTGATTCTCAGCTATTGTATTGGTTTTTACACCAAAATGTATACATAATTACCAGTAAAATAAATGTATTTACGCGTATTAAATTGTGATTGTTTTTATTTTATTTTCTGTCTTTAATTTAAAGTTTATTTTTCGATTGCCAGATGAATTACATTTATACAAAAAAATATATTTGTGTGGCATATTTGTAGGGATTTTATTAAAAAATGAAATGGCAGCATAACTCTCTCACGGCTCTCTTTGTACTTAGAAATTCAACATGTAAATAAGAAGTCTATAGTTCTCTAAGTTTCTAAGTGAAGTTGTTTTTTGGGTAACTACATACACGCGCTGCTCATTTGCCAGAAATACAATTTTCAAGTCAAGTCTAAGTCTTGCATAACTGAAAGCTGGATCGCGCGCAATCCGCATTTACTTCTTGCGCAAGAAAGAAATGCACGTTTCAATCGTTCCACCTTGTATTTCTAATGCTCGAGTTTCGCATGCCCGCGTGAGTTGGGCGCGCACGCTGGCAAATAAAAATTCATTCCGACCAAACCATATCGAAATTC
>NW_023458561.1:16301688-16319016 GCF_013731165.1 Rhagoletis pomonella | reverse complement strand
TACTTTGGACTGAGTAGGCAATTGGGAAGTAAAGTCCCCTTTCGTCGTACAAAAATCACACTCTATAACTCATTTATCATGCCATGTTGCGCAGAAGCATGGAATTTGAAAACATCTGATGCGGCGGCTTTTGATGTTTTCCAGAGACATCGTGCATCGAATTAGAATCCAACGGCTATGCTGGCTAGGTCATGCCTTTCGAATGGACATAAGCGCTACGCCTCTGAAAGTGCTCAGCGCCGGTCGCGATGCTAGTAACAGAGGAAGGTCTCCTCTGCGTTGGAAGGACCAGGTGGAGGAGGACTTGTCTTCACTTGGCATTTCCAATTGACCGATAAAATTGCGTTAATACGTTGGGTATATCCCCAATTCAATCTGATACGCATACATAAAAAACTCTCTTATATTTTATTACTACCAGATGCATTATTTACATATCGTCGTTTAAAGTACAAAACCGCATATCGTCATTCTGCAAAACCGCGTAACTGACATTGGCTGCCAAAAATTGGATTTGCTCGCACAAGGTCTTGGCTCAATCCTCATCCATTCGTCCTGAAATATACAAGCCAGAAATGCGATTGCATTACAAAAAAGAGAACCATTTAGAAATATGAGTGTTTTTACGCTCTAGGAAATAATTTCTACAACTTCACATATGCGGTTTTACATTTTGCTGATACGCGGTTTTGCATTTTGTTGATATGCGGTTTTGCACTTTAAACGACGCTATGTATGTAGCTCAAAACCGTTTTCTTCGTCTAAAAGCCAAGTTCGGGAGTATTTCACAATTATTGTGGAAACAAGTTGGGAATATTTTTGGACCATCCGAGATTAGTTCACGACTAATTCAGAAGCATATCGGGTCTAGTTCGGGTTCATTCAGATCTAGTTCAGGACGATTTTGGGTAGGGTTAAAGGCTATTTCGGGATAGTTTACGACCAGGATCGTTTCGAGACTTGTTCTAAATATTTTCAAAAGAAGTTTCGACTTTTTTAGAACTACTTCAGGACAAAATCGGGACTATGTCGGGGTAGTTCGAAACTGAAATTAATGTTGAAGTCGCCGAATGCTTTGCCAAGTCGTCAGCACTCCTAAATAAATGTATGTGAATATCCGGTATACCCTCGCAAAATATTTGGCGGATTTCGGTTATTCTTCTATATGTTATTTTCTACCGTTAATTTTTAGCTGCTCCTCTATTATCAATGCCAGTTAAGCAGCTTAACTTTCTTTCAAAGCTCTAATATTTTTCTCGAACAAGTTCCCCAACACAGATTATAGCAATATCATCTAATTGAAATAAATACTTTCGCCCTAGCAATAGACTCACCTTTTCGAACGCTCAATGCATTTGATGGAGTCAAAGAGTGGATGCTGCACTACGCGCCTTCCAAAATCAAGGCAGTAGTTCGTGTAATCGATGGAACTACGATTACGATGCGGTAAATTGAACACAATTATGCAGTACCTGGATGCACAAATGCATCCCCGAATAATACAGTTATGTGATAGCAGCGGCAGGCACACATCCAAATGCAGTCCGGCAAATTGCAGCAATACAATCAGCATATTGAGAGCAACATTATGACAGCAACAAGCCACAGAAACCGCCATCAAAATTAATGCAGCGGACAAACACCAATGAATAAGAGGATGAAAAGATGCGCATTGAATTCGATGCCGTAGAACGCGGTGCAGGATTTGCGGTTCACATTCATTTGTGTTGTTGTTAATGTAGCAAATGAAATGAAAGAGAAAACCAAAAGCAGATAGTTACATACAATGCGCATACATATAGTATATGTAGATAAATACATAGTTTGCATAATAAAAGCGAGGTGAGTGAAAAGCCGGCAGTGTTCTACAAAGGGGAGCCTCATTGCAGAACAATTAATGTTGGCCGGCTAAGGTTAATTAAACAAAGGCACTATATCAGCACAGTTGCATTTTCAACACCAGCAAGGCAAGCCCTGCCGAATACCAAGATATGACTGGCTGTAAGTTATGCTTTCCTATGTCATATCGTCACCTGAAATGCAAAATAACTTAACAACATCGCCGCTGAAATGAAAAAAAGTCGTGACTATAAATTTTTCATAAAACGATGTGGGGAGTTGTAATTTGACGAAATCCATCATAGCAATCAAAAAGTGAATTTAGAATTTTTTATAAGTGACGACTTTTTGCATTTCAGTGGCGATGTTGTTACGTTATTTTGCATTTCAGGTGACGATATGTATGCATATGTATTAGACTGCATCACAAAAAAAAGTATTATATTTTTAGACTTCTACCAAAATAATTCGGAAAAATATTAAGATTTACGTAAGCTGGATCGATTTGAAAACACCTCCAAAAATGGAATTTTTTTTATGAATAAAAATTGTTTCTTAAAGGATTTTTTTGAAAAACTCCCCTCAAATGACAAAAACTGATACCTCGTACGTCTACATAAGTTTAGTTTTATTATTATTCCACTGAACATTTTTTTAATATTTTGATGCAGATTTTTTAAGCTCTAGCTGCTTTGTTATCTGATGAGATCTTTTGCATAAAATCCTTTAAGAACCTATATTTATTCATTAAAAAACTCCATATTTGGGGGTATATTCAAATTGATCCAGCTCACGTAAATCTTAATATTTTTCCGAAATATTTTGGTGCAAGTCTTAAAATACATATAAACCATTTTATAATTCCAGAGGAAAAATAGTACTGAGTTTTTTTGTGGGTAGTGATGCAGTCTAATGTATATTCATATACAACTTACATACATATGTAAAGTACATATGTATTTATGTATGCATGTAGGTGTACTCGCCTCTCTGTTCGATTGTCTGGCGAACTGTACCATGCAATGGTGGCCAAGGAGCACCGGTTTTGTACTTCGAAGACTGTTATATTCTCCGGTAGTTCTGGTAGGTGTTGGAAGATGCCGGTTGTAGTCACGGCCATCTGCAAGTATTCGAGAAAAGCATTACTTTAACATGAATGTTGCACACACATACATACATACACATGTACTTAAGTTCAGACTCAGTTTTTGCACTAATGGGGTGAGCTCAAGCTCAAGCTGAAAATCGAGTCGGAACTTAAGCTCTGTTTTTATGCATGAGGCCCATTGCCATGATGAGTACTTACTCCCACTTTGTTGGCACGTATCGTCTCGTCTTCACTGCTGGGAGTGAATCGCACTATGTACCGCTGTCCTTCCTGGACTTCAGAAAGCCGAATGTAGGTGGGCCGATATATGCCTGAAACGTTGCCGATAACTCGGCGTTGCCGGAGTATTTTTGCATCGATTTCGCTGCCGCCACATGGTACAATGAGATACCTCAGCTGTAGTGCTCTTGATGGTAAAGCTGAGGTGCGAAAATGTTTGTAGAAAGCAGGAATGCCTCCAAATGGAATCTGAGTACATAGATATATGAAGAAGTGTACTTATAAAATGATCTATGTATGTATCTTCAGAATTTCTAAAGAAGCGTGTAAGCTTAGTTAATCTAAAATGTGCTGATATTATTTTGCAACCTGTTTTCATTGTACATCATTAGGGTTCGAACGATACTATCGATATTGAGTAAGTATCGATACTGAGGGTATAAAAATGAGTACTTTAATACTCGATACCTTATTTGGTGATTTTACTCGAAACTTTGCAAAGTACTCGTAGTATCGAATACTTTTTAAAACGCACACTTTTTAAATTTTTTCTTCCATTGCTTTCTTTGCTTATATAATCCATATCATTCAATTTTGTCTATCACTTAAAATAAACTGAAATTGCGTGTATTCTGTTGCATAACATAAACCAAATAAGTGAAAGTTTAGTGGCCTTATTCATAAAAAATAAAGTAGGTTTAAAGAGCTTAATAAAATGACATTTTCATAAATTTTTCAGTTATAAACCTTTTTTATTTTTGATGAATAAGGCCATAAAACTTTACGCAAAGTTCACGAAAATGCTGATTTTTTAGAAACTTTTTGGGAATGCAGTTTTGTAACCTATTCAAATTTACGTATAGCCTACTACCGTTGACTTTTAATTCAAACTTGCACATTATTATACTAAAATTGAATAGGCTACAAAAATGCATACTAAAACTTTACAAAAATTTCTTAATAAAACTTGAAATTCGTGAAAGTACATTTAACGTTAAAATTGCTTCTAACGTGAAAGTAAGTTCTGCAATGAAATAAAAATCAAATATTTTAAATTTCTATTGTTTTAATTTCAGGAAATAACTAGATATACGATTGAAGAATAAAATAATTTTAGTATCCCAAAAAACGTATTTTAATGAGTCCGATACTGAGTAGTATCGATATTTTTTCCCTGATACTTTTAGAGTATCGATACCATGAGCTCGATGCCAGAACGAGTACTCAGTATCGATACCAAAGTCTGAAATTTCGAACCCTATAAATCATTTAAGACCCCTACAACAACAACATTTCTTATTAGGATTTTTATACGAATCGTAGAAATGGTATGCTGCAACCCGAATAGTATCTTCGAACTTTCGAAATTCGTAACAATGGCATACCTATAAGCGAACGAGTAATTTACAGCTTTTTTGCGTAATTTTGTACGAAAATATTTCTGTGTCGGAAGCGGGATAAAAATTAAGCAAAAGATGTAAATCGATGTGTGTTTACAGGAAATATTACTGGTGTTCATTTAAACAATAGAATATCGAGAAACTTAGGTACGGTTTAGTAATTACATAGTACAATTATTTTGGTTTTTTTAGCCAAATGCATTACCCGAATCTAAAAACTTTAACATGCACGTGTAGTCAAAGGATTCAACTTTAATTTAAAACAAAGGTTCCAAATTTGCAGGCTCTAGTTTATTAATTAATTCGGTTTTAGCCATGCACTTTGTTTGTAAATTTCGATGAATGTTCTGCGCAAACATACAGTGGATGGAGTTGCCGGAGTTATATGCACAATAAATGTTGTATACCTTTCACAGTAGAAGAGGGGCTTCCGCCCTCTTCTTCGGCAACACAGAAGAGATATTTCTCATTAGTAAGCGCGGCCGAAGGCATTAACTGGATTGAAAACTAGTTATTAAGGCATAGGAGGAGTTATAGCTTGCGGCTCAACAATTCAACCAGAAGATGACATAGATGCAGCTTTCCGCAAGGGTTTCAGCATGTCGATTTTTCGTTTTTCGTAACGTATTACGAATTACGAAAATTCCGGTTCTAGAATAAGGGTGCAAATATCGTTACTTCCAATTAGAGCCTTCGATTTCCCGAGATTGCAAGCAATTTCTCGCGAGGATCGCTTTCTCACGAGATTTTCGTGTATCGAAAAACTCGTTATACCCGCGAGCTCCTCGATGATCAATTTAAGGCAGCGTATTTAATTTAGGGTATTTAAACCCTGAACTATTGAATTTTTTTCAAGCGTAATACTTGTCGCTCTCCAGATTATCACCAGAGTGTCCGGATTTGGCGATTTCGCGCCAATTTGGCGATTTTTGTTTGATATTTGCGCGTAAAAATTTAGGAAATCCCCATTGGCGATTTTTGGCCATTTTTTCCCTTCAAATAAATTTTACGGAGTGAAAACCGCAAAGGCAATAAAATATTTGGAAATGTAAGTAAATTCATATTATTATCCTTGCCGCACTCACATGCTTTGTTGAGCGCGTTTTTTGCGTAATGAATTCAAAAAAAACTAAGATTCGAAATAGGATGATGTTAATTCAATAGTTCGAATAAAGTGTTATATGAAGGCTAATAGTTTCTGCTGCAAAACGTTTCCAATATCAAACAGTATGTTATCAAGGTTGAATAGCTCAATATATGACAACAACGGAAATGTAAATCATTCAGACACTTACAGGCCTATTCTGCGTTGGTAACAAAAATTTTGTTACCGGTTAGTAAAGTTACTGTCAATTTTTAAACCCTTTTCGTATTCTCCACACTCTTGTAACCGGTAAATTTTGTTACCATCTCATGAGCAGGCAACAAAATATTGCCCCGTGAAATATGCAACACCAGAATTTCAACAAAACTCCATAGCATAAAGAAAACCACACAATTAGAGGCGGGCCCCAATAAAAGTGTTGAAAAATGAGTTTTCAAAATAAAAAAAAGGAAGTGTGTATTAACAAAAATATTAAAGTACTCTATTATCGTTAATTTAAAAAAGAAACACATAATTCGACTTCAAACTTAAAAAAAAAATTAAAACTTACTTCCGCGAAAAAATGTTACGTTAGAAGGCGTATGGGGTCAGCACTCAAGCGAGTAGCGACACATGTGTACACGTACATTTATGTTCTAACCGTAACTAAATAAATAAAACGAAATGTATTTTGTCATAAATATTAAAGCTTTTTATTATAGTTAACTTTAAGAAAGAAAAGCATAACTTTGACTTCAAACTTAGATACAAAAACAAAAACTAAAAAATGTTACATAAGTGGTCGCATAGGGTCAGAGCTCAAAAGAGTAGCGACAAATGTGTACACGCCGATGTTCTGGCCGTGACTTATTTACGTAGCCCGCGGGGAGTTAGGAGGAAGCTATACAGAGCGCGAGCACACTCCAAGCACTCCAAGACATTTTTTTCAACTTGAAATGACGTTGACCCCAGTCGCCTAATTAAGGGTTAAAGGTATTATATTCGTTTTTGGTTTTAAAAACTTTTTTATAACAAAATCTCATTTTTAAAATAAAAGATTTGTTAAACCGATTTCATTAATTTTATTTAAAAAAAAAATTTTTTCGATTTTTGGCGATTTTTTTTTTTCAGAAATTGCGTTTTTTTATAAACAATCTGGACACTCTGGTATCAACCATCTGCACGCTCCTTTCTAGCGAGGTCCGCACTTTCCTCTCCATTTATTACTTTTACTCTCTTTGCTGGAGCCATCAAACGCAAATAATACACATACATACATACACAGCATATATGTAAGTACATCGAACTAAATTCTTCTTATTCGCATAAACGTTTTTTTTTACAATATAATATCTAACATTTACACAGACAATTTTTTCAGATTTTGTTTTTATTACGTTCGATATGCTTTTGCATACGTATGTCTCGATAACTACTCGACATTACCCGAGAGAATGGCGATACCCGAGATTACTCGAATCCCCGGGTATCGAAATGCTCAAGAACGTGCAAAAGGCCACATTTGAAAAATTTTAAGTTTTACAAGAGAAGCAAACATATTTTTACAAAGCCTTTATCAACTTGCAATGTTGTATGTCCAGACCACCATTTTATACTATAAATATAGCAAAGGTATTTATGGAAAACCTAGTTTAGATATCAACCTCGTTGTAGGCTTCGTATCAAGGAGATACAATTAGAAGACTCTAGATGTCGCCCCGCCAGAAGAAGTTAAATATTGCGCCTAAATGTGTGCACTATTTATATACGTCACAGCGGAAATGGACGACACGCCATTCCCTTAAATGAAATAAACTGCTGATATATGTATGTATATACATACATATGTATGTTTATACTAAATGTGAGCAAACAAAATTGTGCTTGCATAGTCTTCTATTCTCTTTCACTGCAAGTTGAATTATTTTATTATCTATTGCAAAATTTTGTACAGACAATTTAGTCTTGTCGAAGTAGAAAAATAAATAAAATAAAAAAAAACTTTTAAGTAAGCTGTTGATCGAATTTAATATTAATTATTGTTGTTGTTGTAGGCTAGTCGATCGATTGCATTTGTGTGCAAGAAAAATTACTTTTTTCTTCACGTTTTGCCCAACGTTTCGCTAATCACCTTAGCATCTTCAGGGGCGAATCTTTATTTAAATAACAACAGGAAACAACAATGTTATCGAAAAATAATAATGTACACACATACATACATACATGAATACAAAGTTAAATGTTGGATAAACAAATGAAAATACGAACACAAAGAGACTATCACAGGTTTTAATTTGTCTTAAGGCACTTACGTATGGTTTACATTTAATTGACACTGAATATTTAGAAAACCATTTGAAATATTTAAAACATTGAAAATTGACACTAAAACATTAAACATTAAAAGCATTGATACCACCAATATGTGGTACTCTCGTCATACTAAACTTTAACTACAAGCATAGCATCAGTGTCCTCCTTCTTGTTAATTGTTTTTTCCCTTTTCTGTAGAATTCGCAGGCTTTCTTTGGTGTATCTTGTCTTTTCCCTCCGTTCTTTGTCTAATATTTTGACGTTGGCTAGATCAGCTGTGTGACCACTATTTAGTATGTGATGCGCTAAAGCTGTGCTTTGCTTGTTTTTCTTGATATCTGTTTCGTGTTCTGACAGACGAACGCCCAATGCTCTCTTGGTCGTTCCAATATACACTTTGTTGCAGTTTTCGTTTTTTCTCCCTTTGCATGTAACTTCGTATACCACGTTGCTTTGTAGGTGGAGCGGTAGTGGCGTTTTCGTTTGGGAAAAGATTGAAGAAAGCGTGCAATTTGATCGGTATGCCAGCGTTACATTAATTTGTTGGCGTTTATGTCATGGTCAAGTTGTTGGTAGAATCGAGGGATGTATGTGACGCTCTGATATCGCTTCGTATCGTTGGTTGTTTTCGTATTCGGTGCTCTGTTAAATTCGTTGTTTATTTCTGACATTTTTTGTTTTATTAGACTTTGTATTAAGTGGTTAGTTTAGTGGTTGGTAGTTGTTGCTTGCAAGAATTTTGTTTATTTTCATTATGTTCGCGTCTTTGAATTGTTGGTGACTTATTGTTAGTATTTTGTGAATCAGATTTTTAGCTGTGTTGACTTTGTACTTTAAGGGTTGCGAAGACAAGTAATTTATTAAACGCCCAGAGGAAGTAGGCTTTGAGTACCAGTCAAGTAGAATTCCATTACTTTTCCGGTGGATCATGACATCCAGAAATGGTATACGGAAATTGTTCTCTGATTCCATAGTGAATTGTAATTTAGGATGATATTCGTTGAGTCTTTTGAGAATAGTATCCGCGTCTTTTCGTTTTATAATGGCAAATATATCGTCTACGTACTTGACAATGAACTTGATGTCAACGTTGAAATTTTCTTTGAGGTTTATAACGGTGTTGTCTAATAGGTCGTCCATTACAACGTCAGCTATTGTAGGTGAAAGGGGGTTGCCCATTGGCATCCCAAATGTTTGTGCGTAGAAGTTTCCGTTGCATTCGAAGTAGTTGTTGTCTTTCAGACAAAAGTTCAAAATATTTTGGAATTTGTTTTTGGGGATTCCTGTGCTCTGTTCAATTTTGTTCCACTTGTTCATAATAATTTTGACTGGAATATTTGTGAATAAAAAGATCACATCAAAGGAGTTGAAACGCATTTTTAATGTTGTATTTTTCGGAAGTGAACTTTTTAAGTGTTTTACCTACATATCTGGATAAACCGTAACTAGGGGCATTAACCGACGAAGAAATTGGCCGTAAAGGCAAGTCCGGTTTATGCAGCTTTGGCAACCCATAGAGTCTGTGTGCCGTCGCTGCGGTGCACGTGAGTTGTTGCTTTTCTCTGTATTCAATAATTTTGTTTCTGTATAGGTCGTCTACTATGGTGTTGTTTTTCCTCTGTAGCGTGTTTGTTGGGTCGTTTCTTATTGTTTTGTACGTGCTTTTGTTCTCCAGAAGCTTTTTTATCTTGTCCGTGTAGTCCGCTTTGTATAGTATCACAGTTTTATTTCCTTTATCCGCATCCGTCACAATAATCTCATTTTTATGCTTTTTTAAAAAAGTTTTGGTTCTATTGAACGTTTCTAAAATGAACTTTTCTGCTGAAGTTTGTCTAATATTCCTCCTGAATTGCATAATTTGATTGCTCAGTTTACATCTGGTTGCTTCTTTGGTTCTATTATCTTCTATGAGTTGTATTACCTGCTCCATTTCAGCTATAAGCTTAGTATCCAGCTCTTAAGAAAAGCAAAAAACTCCATATAAAATGACGTACAAGAAATGGCTAAGAAATTTTCTTGAGTCAAATTTCCTTAAGGCAGTACGCAGTTCTTCAGAAATTTAGTACGCTTTCTACTACGGTTTTCTAAAGTTTTTTTGTGAAAAAAGAGCACAAGGCAACCCAGGTTTGCAACAGAAATATATGCCCGTTCCATTATTTCTTGAGGAAAGAGTGAGGCAACAGGCTGTGAGGTATAAAAAATGTCAAAATTCCTTGGACACACACGCGAAATAATGGCAATTTTTTCTTGACCGTTTTCTTAAGAGCTGGATACTAAGCTATAACTTGTAAAACGTGAAGAAAAAAGTATTTTTTCTTGCACACAAACGCAATCGATCGACTAGCCTACAACAACAACAATAAAAAAAACTTTTTAATATACAACGCTTTTATAAATCGACTAAAAAGTATAAAATAATATTTCCCAGTCCCACAGAATTTGTTTTGATAACTTTTGATTTTGAAATTTTAGCAAGTCATTATAAACTATTAATGACATTGAAAATTAAAAGCGTGGGGCGCATGTAATACCCTTGAATTGATATGAAAAGTAACATATGTAAGTATGTGGGCATATGAATAACGACCGCTTAAAATCGATCTCAAATTTGTACTTTCGCTGTAGAATGTTATGTAGTTTGACTATTGTCAATGCGCTCCACGTTTTTCGTTTTCAATGTCATTAATTGTTTATAATAACTTTTGCTAAAATTTCTAAATCAAAAGTCATCAAAACAAATTCTGTGGGACTGAGAAATATTTTTTTCTACTTTTTAGTCGATTATTAAAAGCGTTATATATTAAAAAGTTGTATTTTATTTTATTTTTTTTGAAGTGAAACTTCTTTAGCGGCGGTTGGTTGGTTGGGAGTAAATTGGCAAATTCAGCGGAAATTGCACGCGGAAATGGTGCAACGGAAATGGTTGGTTGGTTGAAACAAGTGCTTATTGTGTGTATGCATATGGTATTAATTTAACAAAAATTTGCTAACAAAAGGTTAAAGAATAGAAAAAGACCAATACAGGAATGAAAGCAAAGGTGACTACGAACATAGATAAAGAAAAGGGTAAAGGCAAAAGTAAGAATAACAAGTAAGAAAGTCTAAGTTCGGGCGGAGCCGAACATTAAATACCCGGCGCAAGTATTAAGTATATGTTTTCCACCTTTCCGAAAGCTACCGCTACATGATAAGCCGGGGTGTATACATTTTAAGTAAATTAGCGTCCTTAAATTTCGAAATATTGCAGTTTCAAGCATATCTGAAATTTACCGTTATATGAAAAGCGGCCTCAATTTTAGTCCGATTTCAACAATTTTTAACGGTTTGCTTTTATGTGGCAAGCACAATAACCATACCGAGCTTGGTACAAATTGCTAGAACGGTTAGCGAGATACATATATGTGATCACAAGTGGGCGGTGCTACGCCCATTTTCCAAAATTTTGTCATAAACGTATTTCTTGGTAAAGAATTGTTGCAATCATCAATTTTGAATAAATTAGCTTCAATATTTACTGATTTATCGAAGATTTTGTAATTCTCGAAATTACCGTTATATGGGATGTGGGCGTGGTTATTGTCCAATTTTAGAAATTTTCGGCCATTTAGTAAGCTGTACTAAGGCCAACAACTGTGCCAAGTTTGGAAGAAATTGGTGTAGCGGTTACCAAGATATACACATGTAACCATAAGTGGGCGTGGCTACGCCTATTTGCCAAAATTTTGTAATATTCTTATTTTTCGTCTAAAACTCATTGCAAATATCAATTTTGAGTGAATTATCTTCAGTAGTTACTAAAATATCGCAGTTTTCGTTTTTCTGAAAATTACCGTTATATGGGAGGTAGGCGTGGTTATTGTCCGATTTTTAAAATTTTCGGCCATTTAGTAAGCTGTACTAAGGCCAACAACTGTGCCAAGTTTGGAAGAAATTGGTGCAGCGGTTACCAAGGTATACACATGTAACCATAAGTGAAATAATATTCATGTTTTCCGTCTGAAACTCATTGTAAGTATCAATTTTGAGTGAATTATCTTCAGTAGTTACTAAAATATCGCAGTTTTCGTATTTCTTAAAATTACCGTTATATGGGAGGTAGGCGTGGTTATTATCCGATTTCGCCCATTTTCAATACCATCCGTCCCACGCCCAAAAGAAGTTCACGTACCAAGTTTCGTTAAGATATCTCAATTTTTACTCGAGTTATCGTGTGCACAGACGGACGGACGGACGGACGGACGGACGGACAGACAGTCACCGCTTAATCGATTTCTCTTTTCATTCTGATCATTTATGTATACATTTGTCTATATCTATCTCGATTCGTTTTGCCTGTTACAAACAACCGTTATGTGAACAAAGTTATAATACCCTTGTGCACAAGTGCGCTCGGGTATAAAAAGAAGACCAAGGTAATTTCAAACACTTTACTTATATATATAAGGGCAAAGGTGAAGGAGAATATGTAGATGAAGAAATTGTTAAACATAAAAGTAAAAACAAAGATGAGGATGAGGATACCTATATAAGTAAAGACGAAGATAGGGGAAGAAAGATTAAGATAAAGGTAATTAAAGAGGAAAGGATATATTGAGAGACACAGAGACTCAATCTGGGAACTATTTTGAGATTTTAGAGATTTTCGGGATTCTCGGGACTTATCGATATAATAATCGATATTTTTATCGGTTTTGTTATTGATATTTTTATCGATATCTTTATCGAATTTTTTGTCAATTTTGCTATTGATATTTTAGGAACTTATCGATATAATAATCGATATATTTTATCGATTTTGTTATCGACATTTTAATCGATTTGCTGTCGATTTTGTAATCAATATTTTTAACCATTTGGTTAGCGATGTAGCTATCGATAGTTTTATCGATTTTGTTATCGATATTTATCGATTTTGTTATCGATATTTTAATCGATTTTGTTATCGATATTTATCGATTTTGTTATCGATATTTACCGGTTTTGTTATCGCTATTTTTCGGTTTTGTTTTCGATATTTATCGATTTTCTGGTCGATATTTATCGAATTTGTTATCGATATATATCGAATTTGTTATGGATATTTTTATCGATATTTTTATCAATTTAGCTATCGATATTTTTATAGATTTTGTTATCGATATTTATCGATTTTGTTGTCGACATTTATCGATTTTGTTATCGATATTTATCGATTTTGTTATCGATATTTATCGATTCTGTTATCGATATCTATCGATTTTGTTGTCGATATTTATCGATTCTGTTATCGATATCTATCGATTTTGTTGTCGATATTTATCGATTTTGTTACGGATATTTTATCGATTTTGTTATGGTAATTTTTATCGATATTTTTGTCGAGTTTCTAATAGTTTTTGCTACCAATATTATCGATTTTGCTATCGAAATTGTTCTCGAATTTTTTATCGATTTTTTTATCGATATTTTTATCAGGTTTTTATCGATATTTTATTGGATGTTACTATCAATTTATTATCGAAAGAGTATAAAGATAAAAAAAAAACAGAATAGCATAAATGTAATTAGAACAAACAGGGGTAGAGGTAGGGATCTAGGTAGAAAAAAGACAAAAAATAGAACCTTATGCAAAAGCAGATGTATGTATGCATTAGCGCACACAAGGGGTGGGTTTTGGGGTTCAAAACCCCCCCTTAAGCTAATAACCTCAAATACAAACTGTATCTTAAAGCTAAGAATCCAGCTCTCAAGGAAATTATAAGAAATATTTATTATAATTTCTGTTGCCTGAAAAAGCGCTTTGCTGTTGCTGTAAATTTCTATGAGGAAATAAATATACGAGCATTTTATATGAATTTTTCGTTTTTCTTGAGAGTTCAGTTAATTTTTTCGGTATTCGAAATATTAAAAAAATTTAGCAATCGTGAAAACTCACCATCTCTATCGAAAACCAGAAACCAGAAATCGAAAAAATGAACATAAAAGTGCAAAAATTTATGGAATCAATAAATTTATATTTACTGACTCTTTTAAAATTTTTTATTAGGTACTTTTAAAAGTTGAGCGCATCTTGAGTTTATAGAACTTTTTATTAAACAAGTAGTTTTTAAGGAAAGACCACAACCGACTTCAAATTTAGGGGTACCGTTAATTTCTTCATAATCCAATCATCGGATCTCTAAACCAAATTACGGGACGACCCTTGAGGTAGCATCTTTCCAATAAAAAGAGGATTATTGAAATCGGTTCACGTGGTCAAAAGTTATGTATTCCGGCGTATTGATAACCTCGTCTTTTTTTGAAGTCGGTTAAAAGTGTTTGAGTTCTGTTAATCTTATGTAAATAAAGTGCAGTTTATGGATGTTAAAACGTTTATTTATTTATTACATACTGTACATAAAACTTGCATGAATATATTTTGAAGAGCGTATTATCTGAAGCAAATTTTCAGTATTTTCCGGTGATATATATTCAGAAATATAAAAACCCCCCTAAAATATATTCCTGGGTGCGCCTCTGTATGTATGTATGTACACTGAGGGAAAAAAATATTAAAATCAAATAGAAACGTAATTGATCTTACTATCAACGTCAACGAAAGTACTGTATATTGGTAAATATTCAATTCAATTACGCGCATATTAAAATGACCGCGTTCATACCCCTGCAGGGAAAGCTACTAGTTGGTACTAGAATTCTACCAGTTTTCGTTTCAGCCCAAATAGTTCACGTTCTATCCTTTTTCAATGTTAGCGACTGGTATTTTTAACATTGCGGTGTCCTACTAGATGTCAATTGTCAGGCTATGCATCCGCATCTACTAGTAGAAATACTAGTAGCATCATACCAGTTGATGAGATAGTGTGCCAATTCATTCCCTATGAAAAGCATTAGTATGCATTTTTGTTCGCGGCGCTCCAACAGTCGCAATGGCCGACAGAGCAAAGCCCTCGCGTGGTATGCCTGAGGTACCAGGTTCAAGCCCTGATGCAGGGAATTTTTTTTTAAATTCTTTTCATAATATTTCTTTTATTTGTATTTTTTATTTAGGGTTTTTTTATTATTCTTAGATTTGATAAAAAAAAATATTTTTTTTTAATCTATTTTTTTATGGCACAAGTATTTCTTCCCATATATTTGTTTCTTTTTTTTTGTAATGCAACTAGATTTTTAAGTTTGTTATTTATATTTAAATAGAAATAATTATTCCTACTTACATTGATCTAACTTTAAAAATCTGAACCACCTCCAAGCGGCCTCGAACCTGCGATCCCAGAACCAGAACCAGTAGTCTTCGCGTGACGCCACAGCCGACATTTGTAAGAAAAGCAATTAATTGCGTTTTATTTTAGGCTTTGGTAATTCAAAGGCAGATGTCGCTGAACGCTTAAGTGCTTCGAAAATGTCGATCTGGTAGTATATGAACTAGTATTTTTTCTAATTGGTTTGGGTTTTCACTGCAGGGCACTGAAAAAGCATCCGCGAAGTGAATAATCAAGACAAAAACTAAAAAAAAAAATTTTATTTGCATGTTGCCTGCAGTGGAATTCGAACCGACCATCTCCGGATATCAACAACTTGTGGCAAGCATCTTTGCGCACTCAGCTACACCCAGGCATATAAATTTACCTTCAAATGTTGAATATCCATCAACACCACAGCACGCGATTTGTATTATGTATGTATGTGTGTGTTGTCGCCGCTCTGAGAGCGGCGCTCTGCATGCTTGGGGTGCGTATGTACACTTACATATACATACTCAGATGTGAACAGTCAAATACGTGCGTAATAAAGTTTGTATGAAAATATTATTTTTAAATACGAACATTTTTAAACGATAATCAAATATAAAGTATTCATTTTTACTAGGCATTATTTCCATCAGTGTAAGTATATGATTTTCACCCTTCCGAAAGCTACCGCTACATGGTAAGCCGGTGTGTATCAATTTTGAGTAAATTAGTGTCTTTAAATTGTGAAATATTGAAGCTTCAAGCATTTCTGAAATTTGCCGTTATACGAGGGTCGTATGAAAACTACCCGATTTTGAATAGAGATGGCGCTGCTAGAACTAAAAAAAATATTTTGCTAAAAAATACAACTCTTCAAATAACACGTGTCAAAATTTCTCAGCGATATGACATTTACAACAAATTTTATACGTGTTAGAATTGAGTTACTTTTGTGCTTTTTGTCAACATGGAAAGAATTGAATATCGAGCAGTGATAAAATATTTGTTTTTGAAAAAGAAAACAAACGACGAAATTAAATCGGAATTTAACGAAGTTTATGGAGACTCTGGACCGTCATTAACAACTATAAAATATTGGGTAGCTGAATTTAAACGCGGCCGTACGAGCATTTTTGATGAGGAACGTTCAGGTCGTCCAAATGAGGTCACTACACCAGAAATGATAGAAAAAATCCGTGATATGGTAATGAGTGATCGAAGATTGAAAGTGCGTGAGATTGGTGAGAGTCTGGGCATTTCAATTGAACGGGTTAATAACATTTTGCAAAATCATTTGGATATGAGAAAGCTTTCCGCAAGATGGGTGCCGCGATTACTCACAACACACCATAAACAAACACGTGTTTCCATTTCAAATGATTGTTTATCAATGTTAAACGCAAATCCCCAGGAGTTTTGGCGTCGATTTGTAACTGTCGATGAAACGTGGATTCATCACTCCACACCAGAGACCAAAGAACAGTCAAAACAGTGGACTCGTCGTGGTGAACCAGCTCCAAAGAAGGCAAAGGCGATATTATCAGCAAACAAGGTTATGGCCACAGTATTTTGGGATGCGCGTGGGGTTATACATATTGATTACCTACAAAAAGGAAAAACAATTAATGGCGAATACTACTGCAAAATATTGGGTGATTTTGACAAGGCTTTGAAGGAAAAACGTCCACATTTGTTGAAAAAAAAGTTCTTTTTCATCAAGACAATGCACATGTGTCGTAGCCATGTCTAAATTCAATGAATTAGGCTACCAAATGCTTCCTCATCCACCGTATTCTCCAGATTTGGCCCCCTGTGACTTTTTCCTCTTTCCTAATCTTAAAAAATGGGTCGGCGGGAAAAAATTTAGCTCAAATGATGAAGAAATTGCAGCAACAAATGCTTATTTTGAAGGGTTGGAGTAAACCTATTATTCGGAAGGGATCAAAACATGGGAAAAACGTTTGCTTAAGTGTATCGAGCTAAAAGGAGATTATGTTGAAAAATAAATTGAATTTCGTTAAAAAAATCGTTTTATTCTATTCAAGGCCGGGTAGTTTTCATACGACCCTCGTATTATCTGAAAAAAACAAAATCGCTCACTTCCAGCTTTTTTTTTAAGTAATTTTGTGCCGACTTTTTAGGAGGAAGTCAGAT
>NW_023458561.1:16297632-16301588 GCF_013731165.1 Rhagoletis pomonella | reverse complement strand
GGTTGGAGAAAACCTATTATTCGGAAGGGATCAAAACATGGGAAAAACGTTTGCTTAAGTGTATCGAGCTAAAAGGAGATTATGTTGAAAAATAAATTGAATTTCGTTAAAAAAATCGTTTTATTCTATTCAAGGCCGGGTAGTTTTCATACGACCCTCGTATGAAAAGTGGTCGCAATTTTAATCTGATTCCAATAATTTTCAACGCTTTGCTTCTATGTGGCAAGCACACTAATCATACCGAGTTTGGTACAAATTGGTAGAACGGTTACCGAGATACATATATGTGATCATAAGTGGGCGGTGCCACGCCCATTTTCCAAAATTTTATCATAAACGTATTTCTTGGTAAATAATTGTTGCAAGCATCAATTTTGAGTAAATTACCTTTCATATTTATTGATTTATCGAAGATTTCGTATTTCTCCAAATTACCGTTAAAAGGGAGGTAGGCGTGGTTATTGCCTGATTTTAAAAATTGTCGGCCATTTGGTAGGTATGCTGTAGCAAGACTAACAACTGTGCCAAGTTTGGAAGAAATTGGTGCAGCGGTTACCAAGTTATACACATGTATCCATAAGTGGGCGTGGCTACGCCCATTTTCCAAAAATTTATAATATTCTTATTTTTCGTCTAAAAATTCTTGTAAATATCAATTTTGAGTGAATAATCTTTAGTAGTTACTAAAATATCGCAGTTTTCGTATTTCTGAAAATTTCCGTTAAATGGGAGGTAGACGAGGTTATTGTCCGATTTTGCCCATTTTCAATACCATCCGTCCTACGCCCGAAAGAAGTGCACATACCAAGTTTCGTTAGGATATCTCAATTTTTACTCGAGTTATCGTGTGCGCAGACGGACGGACGGACGGACAGACAGTCACCGCTTAATCGATTTCTCTTTTCATTCTGATCCTTTATGTATACATTGGTCTATACCTATCTCGATTCGTTTTGCCTGTTACAAACAACCGTTATATGAACAAAGTTATAATACCCTTGTGTACAAGTGCGCTCGGGTATAAAAAATTTACCTCGCTCGAGAGTGGCCAGGTAACGTTTTTTTTTGCCAGTTTGCGACCCTCCCAATCCCCTGCGTCACGCTCAAATCGTCAAATTATTCTAATGCACACTTTTCAGCATGTAATTAACCCACCTTTTTTTAATCTGACGCGCTCGAGTAAATCCCCGAGTCCCCTCTTGGGCTCCCCTACTATTAACTCTATATTTATGCAATTGAAATTGTAAAATAGTATCGACCCCTTTGTGCAAAATTATCATATGTTAAATTTTTTACGAGATTGACTTTTTGATACAACTTTGTTTTACAACTTATAACGCATCACCTGTTCAAATATTACGGCTGAGATCGCAATAGCTACCCCAAAAATTGACTGTAAATTTTATCGTATGTGACAATGATTTTTTTCTTGTGGGCGAAATTATCATATGTGCTAAGAAATTAGAATGTAGAGACCTTTCTACAAAAAATCTTGCGTTTAGTTATATTTCTCAATTATCTCAGCAAATCTAAACGTTGGTATTGATGGTGGTAGCCAAATCAGGGAAAAATGCATATAATACGTTCCTGTAAAATTTAGTTTTTGTAACATACGATAATTTTGCGCAAAGGGGTCGATATGTGCTTTCCGTGTACGCATGGTATTCTGGGTTTTGGTATAACATAGAACATGCAAAGGTTAACCAAGTCAACCAAATAACTGAAATCTGATAAACTTGCACATTCATGCTTCTGGCATGAGGGTGACGATATGTGAATTTAAAACTTTAAAGCCGTTTTTCTCAGGATTTCGGTTTTTTGAGTTATGGCAGTATTGAAGTAAATGAGCTCTATTTTTATTTTCATAACGTTCGTCACAATATTTATTGGGTAATTAAAAAACAAAAAAATACGTAAAACAGTTCTTAACTCGTCGATACTCAGTACACATGAAAAGTATCGATATTCTGTACTCGGCCACTCGTATCGTTCTATCACTACCTACGTGCAGCTAAATTTGCTAAATTTTGTTTATTTTTACTTCGCTTTTATTAGATTGGGATGTAACCAGCGTTGCCGTTTTGATGCAATTGAATAATTTTTGATACTTTTCTTTTTAAATTTTGTAACTTGATACTTTGATACTCTTTTCACAAATGCCAAATTTTTATACTAAGAGCGTGTGTGAATCGGTAACAAAGTTCGCGGCGAGTAAATTTTTGACAACTATGAAATGAATAAAATTTGAGTAGCTCATAAGGCTAGTGAAATTTTTGACAAATGCATAGGAAACTTTTACAATCGCAAAGATTGTTGATGTGTGTAATTTTTCGTTAAATAAAAGCTTAAATTGGTGAATTGCAATCAACGATGGCAGATGTTTTCTTAAAATCTTAATTTCACTTCAACTTGTAATATTTTATTCCGCATAAATTTGTGGTTATCAAAAATTTGCTGTTGTCAAAAAATATTTCATTTCACACAGCAGATTGGCAAAACTGATCCACCATAGTAAAAATATTATTCAACAGCTTTCGCCATAGAACTTTGTTACCGATTCACACACGCCCTAATAGAGATATTTTTAAATTTGCTTCAAAAATATTGACTTTACCTCAAAACTTTACTGCAGCTGAACGTTTTTTACATTTAAATATGATGCAAACAAAATTGAAAATCAAGCATAATTTAGGAACGGTTAAAGCTGTAATGTTTGCAAAACCAATTCAATGGGAATATCAGTAAAATATCAGTTATGCAAGACTTAGACTTGACTAGACTTGAAATTTGTATATCTGGCAAATGAACAGCGCGTGTATGTAATTACTAGAGCTCGGGCTATTCGAATGTGACTGAAGTCGACTACAGTTGATCGGTTAGCAGTATTCGAGTAGTCAAAAGCCGTAGACTATTCGATTAACCGTTCACTTGAGATTATTTCGTTAACCGTTCATTTTCGATTAATCGATTAGTTCGTGATTCTTTGCATTTATACTTACATACATAAATACTATATGAATATTCTTACTGGAGGGAATAAAACTAAATTCTATCCCACATTAAATTACTAAATCTTTGTTTTCAATGCTAGAGGCAATATTATAAAACAAATTTTTTGAAAAGCAACGACGGCTGCATCACCGCTTCTTCTTGGTTTGTTAGGCATATTGTTTGAATTTCCATTGTGACAAGATTCGGCTATATATGTGCTAATTATTGAAATTTTATTGCGAAATGTTTTAAAGACGCCGGCTAAAGCAATAGTTTGGGAGTGTTTTACTTGGTGGCATTTGGTACCGTTAGTTAATATTAAGGGAATAATGAACAAGGAAGTCTATCTCGATATTCTCCAAACCAATTTGCCGGACTTTGTAGACAAATGCGCATACCCTGAGGAAGAAGTTGTTTGCCAGCAGGACAGAGATGCAAAGGATTCTGAAGATATTCGACACCGTCGGCTACTTAAGCAAAATTTTGACGTAATTCAGTGACCAGCACAAATCCCAGACCTCAACGACATCGAAAATTGAGCGCTGTGGTCATGAGAGGATTAGCATAGCACAAGAGAGCTCCGAGTAACATTTAAGAGCTTTGGAGGCGAGTAAAATCATAATAGAGTAATATTCCAAGCATAGAAAACTCAGTAGAGAGCATTCCTAGACGTATGAAAATCGCCATTGAAACCTAGGGAGTCTCCACAATCCTCTTTATATCAATCTCCTAAAATCTTAAAACAGAAAAGTTCAAAACTGAGTGAATTGTTCCCTTTTTATACCCGAGCGCACTTGTGCACAAGGGTATATTAATTTTGTTCACATAACGGTTGTTTGTAACAGCCAAAACGAATCGAGATAGATATAGACAAATGTATACATAAATGATCAGGATGAAAAAAGAAATCGATTAAGCCATGTCTGTCTGTCCGTCCGTCTGTCCGTCTGTCCGTCTGTCCGTGT
>NW_023458561.1:16284308-16297532 GCF_013731165.1 Rhagoletis pomonella | reverse complement strand
ACTCGGTGTGGTTATTGTGCTTGCCACATATAAGCAAACCGTTGAAACTTATTGAAATCGGACTAAAATAACGGCCGCTTCTCATATAACGGTAAATTTCAGAACTGCTTGAAACTTCAAAATCGAAATTTAAGGACTCTAATTTACTCAAAATTGATACGCCCCGGCTTACCATGTAGCCGTAGCTTTCGGTAAGGCGAAAAACATATATTTAATACGTGCGCCGGGTATTTAATGTTCGGCTCTGCCCGAACTTAGACTTTCTTACTTGTTAATTCTAGTTTTTCTGTATATTAGGCTTTATTCCTTATATAATAAGGACCAAAAGGAAAATTTCAAAGCAATCCGCTTATTATTAAAAAAGTTATGTTACTGTAAGTTATAAAATGTCGTACATGCACTCGGTTTTGATCACCAGTGTATGTAAATATATACATATGTATGTACATATGTACATAATAAATGTAATAAATTTTATATCCCAGCCACCAAGAAAACGTACATTTTACGAACATTATGTTTCACGAGGGGCCCTCGATCGGCGAAAAGTTAGAGAAAGGCTCGTAAACGATAAAACAAAAACAAAGTAAAAGATAAAACAAAAACAAAGTAAGTAAAAGTAGTAATTTGTCAGCACAAGAACAAATTTTCATTCTGTTGGAATTTTTTCGTGAACCACAATCTTACTATCTTACTAATACTATAAATGTGAAAGTTTGTATGTTTGGTAAATCATCACACGGAAACAACTGAACGGATTTGCATGAAATTTTGCACGCAGATAGCTTATGGGCCAGATTGGTTAATAGGCGATTTTTTTAAGAGTTGCCACCTGTTTAAAAAATTTTAATTTATTTAATATGCGGGAACGACTGAACGGATTTGCATGAAAATTTGCACACAGATAGCTTATGACCTAGATTGGACAGAGTTGCCACCCGTTAAAAAAGTTTAATTAAATTAGTACGCGGAAACGACTGAACGGGTTTGCATGAAATTTAGCACACGGATAGCTTATGACCTAGGTTGGAAAATAGGCTACTTTTTTAAGAGTTGCCATCTGTTAGAAATGTTTAATTAAATTAATACGCGAAAATGAGTGAACTGATTTGCATGGAAGTTTTCACACAGATAGCTTATGAGCTAGGTTGTAAAATGGGATAATTTTTTAAAGAGTTGCCACCTGCTAAAAAAGTTTAATTAAATTAATACGCGGAAACGTCTGAACGCATTTGCATGAGATTCTGCAAGCAGATAGTTTATGACCTAGCGTGGAAAATAGGCTAATTTTTTGGAGGAGTTGCCACCTGTTAAAAAAGTTTAATTATATTCGTACGCGGAAACGACTGAACAGATTTTCATGATTTGCAAAGAGATAACTTATGACCTACGTTGGAAAAGAGGCTAGTTTTTTAAGAGTTGTCATCTGTTAGAAATGTTTAATTAAATTAATATGCGGAAATGACTAAACTGATTTGCATGAACGTTTGCACAAAGATAGCTTATGACCTAGATTGAAAAATAGGCTACTTTCTTAACCGGTTTCCCAATCAGAACGAAATTTCGTACACTTACTACGGATTTCGCAAGGATGGTCTTACACTGAAAGTAACTCCGATAACTCAAGGCCCCTCCCATACAAATTGGAATTTTCATATTACATACATATCTCTGGAAGTATTTGTGGGAGAGATCTGGAACTTGGTATAGAGATATGTATGTGAAATTAATGGTGGCATTAATCGATTAAATTCAATCTGATTACAGTTAATCGTGATTAATTTTATTCTGACTAAACACCCTGCAGTGAAAACCCAAACCAATTAGAAACAAGTGAGAAAGTCTAAGTTCGGGCGGAACCGAACATTAAATACCCGGCGCAAGTATTAAATATATGTTTTTTCACCTTTCCGAAACCTTCCGCTATATGGTAAGCCGGGGTGTATCAATTTTGAGTAAATTAGCGTCCTTCAATTTCGAAATATTGAAGTTTCAAGCATTTCTGAAATTTACCGTTATATGAGAAGCGGCCGTTATTTTAGTCCGATTTCAATAATTTTCAAAGTTTTGCTTATATGTGGCAAGCACAATAACCACACCGAGTTTGGTACAAATTAGTAGAACGGTTACCAATATACATATATGTGATCATAAGTGGGCGGTGCCACGCCCATTTTCCAAAATTTTACCATAAACGTATTTCTTGGTAAAGAATTGTTGCAAACATCAATTTTGAATAAATTAGCTTCAATATTTACTGATTTATCGAAGATTTTGTATTTCTCTAAATTACCGTTATATGGGATGTGGGCGTGGTTATTGTCCGATTTTAAAAAGTTTAGGCGATTTTTTATGCTGTACCAAGGCCAACAACTGTGCCAAGTTTGGAAGAAATTGGTGCAGCGGTTACCAAGATATACACATGTAACCATAAGTGGGCGTGGCTACGCCCATTTTCCAAAAATTTATAATATTCTTTTTTTTCGTCAAAAAATTATTGTAAATATCAATTTTGATTGAACTATCTCCAGTAGTTACTAAAATATCGCAGTTTTCGCATTTCTGGAAATTACCGTTATATGGGAAGTGGGCGTGGTTAAAGTCCGATTTCGCCCGTTTTCAATACCAACCTACCTTGGATTAAGGGAAACCTACATACCAAATTTCGTTGAGATATCTCAGTTTTTGCTCGAGTTATCGTGTACACGGACGGACGGACAGACGGACAGACGGACAGACGGACGGACAGACAGACATGGCTTAATCGGTTTCTTTTTTCATCCTGATCATTTATGTATACATTTGTCTATATCTATCTCGATTCGTTTTGGCTGTTACAAACAACCGTTATGTGAACAAAATTAATATACCCTTGTGCACAAGTGCGCTCGGGTATAAAAATACTAGTTCATATACTAGTATGTGCCTACCAGTTCGACATTTTCGAAGCACTTAGGCGTTCAGCGACATCAGCCTTTGAATTGCCAAAGCCTAAAATAAAACGCAATTAATTGCTTTTCTTACAAATGTCGGCTGTGGCGTCACGCGAAGACTACTGGTTCTGGTTCTGGGATCGCAGGTTCGAGGCCGCTTGGAGGTGGTTCAGATTTTTAAAGTTAGATCAAAGTGAGTAGGAATAATTATTTCAATTTAAATATAAATAACAAACTTAAAAATCTAGTTGCATTACAAAAAAAAAAGAAACAAATATATGGGAAGAAATACTTTTTTTTTATTAAATCTAAGAATAATAAAAAAACCCTAAATAAAAAATATAAATAAAAGAAATATTATGAAAAGAATTGAAAAAAAAATCCCTGAATCAGGGCTTGAACCTGGTACCTCAGGCATACCCCGCGAGGGCTTTGCTCTGTCGGCCATTGCGACTGTTGGAGCGCCGCGAGCAAAAATGCATACTAATGCTTTTCATAGGGGATGAATTGTCACACTATCTCATCAACTGGTATGATGCTACTAGTATTTCTACTAGTAGATGCTGATGCATAGCCTGACAATTGACATCTCGTAGGACACCGCAATGTTAAAAATACCAGTCGCTAACATTGAAAAAGGATAGAACGTGAACTAGTTGGGCTGAAACGAAAACTGGTAGAATTCTAGTTCACAACTAGTAGCTTTCCCTGCAGGGCAGTTAGTCGTAACCGCGATTTTAAAAACAAATTTTTAATCATTAACTCTTAATTTGATAAAGTAGGTTTGGTGATTAATTAATTTATGCTGGAATTTTCCTGTGCACACAAAGCAAGTTAATCTGGTATGGCTAAGGCGGGTTTCCTCATCAATCTGAGCAATTTGGTGTGCATTTTCATTAAGATCTGTACCAACAAACGTTTTACAAACTAGGTTTGTAAAAGTTCCCACTTTATGTATTACCAATAACAATAATTATAATTTTTTTATATTATGTGCTTTTTATAAGCGTAAAACACAAAATTATTACTATAACTGGTGTTTGGTTTCAAATTCGGACAACTAGACAACTTTATCAGATTTTATTTTTAATTGGATTAATGATTAATGATTAAAATTAGTTAATCGTAATCGCAGCCAGTGCTTAACGAACTTGGCACCGAGATGTGTATACAAAATTAATTCCATACTCATAGAGAAAAATTTGCGTTATTCGAAAAGGGGGCATGGTACCTCCCGTACAAATTTACTGTTTTATACTGCATATCTCCAGAGGTGTTCATGGTAGAGTACTGGGACTTGGTACTGGGGTATGCAAAATCAATTCTAAATTCATGGAAGAAGATTAGGGTTATAAGAAATATGGGCGTGGCACTTCCTGTACAAATTGACTTTTTCTTGCCACATATCCCTGGAAGTGTTTTTGGAAGAATACTGAAACTTGGTATGGAGTTGTGTATACAAAATGTATCAATTGCTCGTGGAAAAAATGTGAGTTATTAAAAAAGGAGGCATGTCGCCTCCCACACATTCTAAAAATTTCTTAATACATATGTCTGGAAGGATAGAAATTCTCTGGAAGTATTTTAAATTTGTTATAGAGATTTATTTTATAAGTGCCGTACTGACAGAAAAAATTTCATTTAATGGAAAAGGTAGAGCCGGGTTCGGCCTTATAATGTAAAGCTGTAATTATGCATACATACCTCTTGAGGCATTTGTTACAGTAATGAGGAGTGGTATTTTATCAAGTCCAGGTTACTAAATTTGAGTTGGAAATATTAGAACCCGCGCACCTCCAAGAAGGTTACACGTTCACGCGTCGTATCCCTGAACCATTTTAAGCTTAACTTAGAGGGATTGATATCTTTCGTATGCCTAGCGCGCAGACGAGATTTTATAATTTCATAGTTTTAAACGGCGTAAAAAAATTGACTCGCTTAAAAAATAACGAGCTATAGCAAAATGGGCACAGAAATAAAATATAATATCATTAAATTATTTTTCATATTTGTATAAAAACGTGGGGTGAAACCTGCGGGTATAACCTAGTATTTTATACCGGATTTATTAATGCTAATTCTACCAAGTCTCCTCCAAATTTCTTCAGTAGCTTTTGAAAATAGACCGAAAAAGTAACCTCGATTTTCATTTATAAAACATATTCTTATGTACTTGCATGAAAAGATCAAGCAGAATTAATATAAGGTGATAGTAGGAGTACACAAGCAAAAATTTATATGTATTTTGTTTTTGCTTTGGCGGCATAAACTGTCAAAATCTGTAAGAGTGTGTATAGAAATTCAAACAAAATTTGCAATTTGGCATCAGAAGCCGTGCGGCGAAACACATGCACAAAATCAGCTGATCGAGTAACACCACCTTATATAAATTCGCCTTGGTATAGATGAGATGTTAATTACTGGCTAATATGTCAAACATATACTAATTCAGAATGTAAATAAGTTTTTCCATTATATTTGTCTGAGAGCCTCTTGGAGGTTAAAAACTAAATTGCCCACATCTACACAAACTCTTTCTTATTTTCATCAGAATCGCTAACGGTTGAGAAGGTATCTTAAAGGTTTACAACAAAAGATAATATTTCCTTTCCTATTTTCATCACACGATTGGGCTACCAAGTTATACCAAATTTTATGTTACTAATATGTGTTCTAAAAGTGAATCATTTGTGATCATAAATATGATTTTTTAGGATAGCTCTCAACCACTGCGCCACCTATCAGAAGACAAACACACTGATCCTTCTAAAAACTTTTGCACAAAACAACAATCATTCAATGCGATTTTAAAATCTGGGAGAAAATGGTTCCCAATTGAATGATTCTTGCGATTTTATATGTGTATAAATTTAGGTGTATAAAATCCCATTGCCTTATAAGAAGTGGTTCCAGTGATAACCGATATGAGAATTTCAGTTTGTATGTATGTATTTATCAAGCCTGTCATTAATTTTACGATAAATATTATACCTAGCATTTCTCTACGACTTGCGAGTGTAGGCAAATTTAAGAGCTTTAAACGACTAGTGTGAGGGGGAGATTGTAGTCTGAATCCCAGTTAAAATCACGCAATGCAAAGAGCATAAATTGTTTTTGAATTGATTCAATCCTATCTGAATGAACTTGGTACCGGGAATTCCAACCAATAGATCCGTATTCTAGTATAGGTATAACTAAAGTGGTAAAAAGAGCTTTTGTAACGTAAGGATCTTTCAACTCTTTTGGCCATCCCTTTACAAATGCAAAAACGACTTTGGCTTTATTGACTGTAATATTAATATGAAGGTGGAAGTTTGGAATGGATTCCATAGATACCAAGATCGACGAAATTGGATACCTGCTCCAGGTTATAATTCGAAATTGAATAAACAGCTGGTTGAACTGCCTTTCGAAATAAACACATAACTTTACATTTTTTAAGGTTAAGTGGCATATAATTTGCATTACACCAACTAACCACGTTTCTCAGATCCGCTTGCAACAAAGACTTTTCTTGGATAGAGGACAATGTTTTAAAAAGTTTCACATAATCGGCATACATTAAAATTTTGGAATATTTTATTATAGAAGAAATATCATTAATGAATATCAGGAACAGAATCGGACCAAGGTGGCTTTCCTGAGGAACTCCTGAAGAAACTTTAATGATGTTGGAAGAACAATTTTTAAAAATAACTCTTTGTGTTCTATCAGAGAGGTAAGAAGAGATCAATTGAAGAAGACTTCGCTGAAAGCCGATTAGGTCGAGTTTACGGATAAGTAACGAGTGACATACTTTGTCAAAAGCTTTACTGAAATCGATGTTTATTACGTCGGTATGAGCATTTTCTCTAAAACCGTTTGAGACATAAGTTGTGAACTCCAATAAATTTGTGATAATGAATTTTCTTTTAGAAAACCCGTGCTGAGATTGTGAAATTGAAAAATATATAGAATATGTCAGCGGAGAGCTTCGCCTGTGATGTGGTACACTGAGAAAAAGGATTTGTTTTGATTGCCATCTTTAATGTTCCGCTAATCGAGAGAATATACAATGTGCGTGCATAAAAATTCGATTTTCTGCATGACAAAGCTGCAACTAAACAGCACCTCCATCGTGTTTTTCAACCATCCCTGGTAGTATAACGTATCGATGGCTGAGTGGAAGATCGACCTATCTCGGCAGCTAGTTCGAAAACGACCTATCTCAGAAAATTTTTCAATAACGCTCTACCTCAGAATTTGATTTAAGAACGCCCTATCTCAGAATTCGGTTCAGAAACGCCCTGTCTCAACTGCCGATGCAAAAATGCCCTATCTCAGCATATTTTCAATGTATTTTCGTTTGCGATAGGTCGCTTTTGAACCGAATTCTGAGATAGGGCGTTCTCAACCAAATTCTGAGATAGGGGGGTTTTCAATCAAATTCTAAAGTAGGGCGCACTTGAAAAGTTTTCTGAGATAGGGCGTCTTCGAACTGACTGCCCTATTGCAGGTCACCATGTTCCTGGGTCGCCCCCAGTGGGGCCTCCCGTCCAGTGCTATGTTTGGGCGTAGCATTGGCCTTTGGACTTCTCGGGCCAGGGGGTGCCTTGGTCCTACTGCTGGTGGGTGCGGGTGCTTCTGCATAGGGCTACTTTTGGCTAGGCCAGGTGGTACCTTGGCTTTGCTTTGTGCAGAGTTTGTGACTCCTTTCGGCCTTTGTTTGGGAGCGCCGGACTCCCGTACTGGAGTTGAAGTTTTAAGGTTTGGTGTAGTTGATTTGTCCATATTTTGTCCCAAGAGATGCGGAGAAAGGGAACGTCCACCCGGGCAGAGACTCCGCTGTACCCAGGGTAAGGCTAGTTGGTTCCGAAGGTCGCCCGGTATCCGGAGCACTAGCTAGGCTGATCCTCGGTACGGGTCGTATGACACCTTGATCCGGCCCTGCCAAGAGAAGGGAGGGGAGAACTGGCAAGGAGTTTGGTCAGAAAGGGAATAATAGGCGTAGGGATTAAGGAGGGCCCCCGCTCGAATTAGCCGCCAGGGCGTTACCAGGTGTCACCACGGGGAGGCCCCTTATACTAGGGGGGTGCTAATCGCAATGCAATTGAACACCTACGAGTCCACGCTTTGGGATGTCGCGTGTGTTCAAGTCGATCACCCCCATCAAAGACACCCCATAACGGTGCAACAACTACTCACTTGCAAGCTTTTACCAGTTTTGTGTTCAATAACTTTTTCTACTAATTTTCCCTTTTTCTCAATTTCATGTTTGCTCAGTTTCTTTATTAAAAAAGCATGAATAAATTATTGCATTTTTGAGATTGCAATTAAAATGTTTGATTGAATCAGTGATTTCATTGCAATCACAGTCATTGCAATCAAATGTGCTTACAATTAAATTGATTGTAGTTTTTACAATCAGAAAAATGCAATAAATTTTGATTGTAATTCTATTAGTAGCACAATCATTGAATGCTAAAAAAATTGATTGCAAACTTTTACAGCTCTGGTGCTATGACACGCCCAGGCTTGTTTGTATCAGTTTCAGTTTTGCCATCGACGTAAGTTGTTTCGGTGCGGGTATAGTTATTTAAAAATATAAAGTTTGATGCCAACCGGGGTTTCTCAGTGGATATATAATTCATGTGAATTATAATTTGAAAGTATCTATTTAGCCAAGGAAAAAGGCAAGTAGTATACTTAAACCAGCACTTCCAGCAGATATTGCCCTGGGTTCTCGCACGACTATTCCTGTTTCATCGTTTCTTTTTAGGAAATTCTTACCACCATATACATAAGTATTATTTACACTAGTGACTATTAAGGTAAATATGTATGAATTTTGTATGCTTAATATATGCAAATAAAAGAAGTAAACACAACAACCATCGAGTAAATTTTTATTTGTGTCAAACTGAAACTTTTTTTGCAAAAATAAACGGCTGATTCACGTCTACAGCAAGTTCACAAAATTAATTGTAAACTTGTATCAACCAAAGCATTGTTTATATTTGCTCAACAATGATTTTATTCAACTAACAATATTGTCCACTCAAGGTAGTCGTTAATTATTAACAAATATACATTTGTCCCAACTAGAAGTCTCAAGTAAATTGCAGACTTTCGTGAACTAGATATTTATTTCGCCGAATCCAACTATGCCACCTGGTCACTATAACCAAATCTTGGTTAATATGAAAGATTGAAAATTGGAAGGAGCTGATGGAAAAACGCCGTGTTTTAGTGACAAATTTAATAGAGTTGCAAAAGGCAACATATGTTGCTGTGTGAGATAAGCGATATACGAATTTCAGTTTGTTTGGGCGGTGCCAGGCCCCTTTCCAAAATCTACCTCCATTCGCCGTAAGCACGGTATTGACAACATATCGATGTTGCTGTATCAAATTTCAGGGCGTTAGCATAGACGGGTCCAGAGATTATCGATATGAGAATTTCAGTTTGTATGAGCGGTGCTATGCCCCCTTTCCCGTTATATACCACTTTTCGCCGTAAGTACGTTATTGATATCATTGCATAAGCGGTTCCAGAGATAAGCGGTATGAGAATTTCAGTTTGTATGGACGGTGCCGCGCCCCCATTTCCAAAATCTACCACTTTTCGCTGTAAGTACAGTATTGAAAACATATGTATTTTTCTGTGTCCAATTTTAGGACGTTAGCATAAGTGGTTCCAGAGATAAGCGATGTAAGAATTTCAGTTTGTATGGGAAGGGATTAACATTTCTGGATCGAAGACGGGTGACTATTCGAATACCATTAACCGATTTATAAGCATGCGAATGGTTTCGAACCGAATAATCGGTTAACCGAAAAGCCAAACAGTCGGATAATTTTACGAGCCCTAGTAATTACCCACAAAAACCACTCCACTTAGAGATTTGGAAAACTGTAGATTTTTGCTCTCTAAGTGCGAAAAGAGCCGTTTTTACTTAATTTTAATAAAATTCCTCCAAATATGCCATAAAAAAATGATTTGTTGTATAAATGAAAACTTTAAAATAAAGACAGAAAATAAAATAAAAACAATCGCAACTTGATACGCTTAAATACATTTATTTCAATTATAATTTTCATTGGGGTAAACGAAATAAACGTTTACAATTTCGCGTGTACAAATACAAATGCTGACGATACAAAAAAAGAGAAAAAGCAATAGATGACACGCAGAGTAATCGTTTCTAAGTTTCTAGGTAAGTCAAGTCAAGTCTAAGTCTTACGTAACCGAGCTTTAAAGAAACTTGTTAATTTTTTGTTTTTAATGGTATAATTTCATTAATTTTTAATTTTTCAAATAAAAATTGTAAAACTGTTGTATTTACTTTTGATACGTTTTGATATATTTTTCCGCTTGCCAATTGACAAATTTTTTGGTAAACTCGCGGAAACACTGGGGGAAACTATGAAATAATGGTGCGCCTAAAAGATGCAGCGATTTCCATTATCAAGTCACATACCTAATGAAAGTACGAATGTGAATTGCTTTATACTAATTATATTATATATATATATAGCTTTAATTTAATCCAAAGTGGAAGGTTCTATGACCTTTTGTTTTTTTGTTTGGTAGAGCTTCTCAAGGAAACTGAACCTGAGTTCAAAAATTATTTTCTGTATAAAACTAACAAACGTGTGGATAAAACATTTGTAAAAATCTTGAATCGACCAAAAAATAACAAATTAAAGCTTTAAATTATTGGCTTTTTTAACGTTTAGAAATCAATTTCTAAGTCAATTTTTTGAGTGAGTTTAAAATAGGTTGTGTTGAAAGCGCTGTTAAATATTTTCCGATTCATAATTCAAGTGTTTGGTAAGAAAAACATATGGTAGAACTCATCTGCTTTTAATTAAATTGTGTCATATATTAAATTGTGTGAGTGCTTTATCTATATTATGAGTTATTATTAAGCAGTACTGGTCTTGCCCCACCCGTGACCAAAAAAGCTAAAAGTTGTTATATTTAATTACAGAAATTGGAGTTGTATTTCGTGTTTGTTACATAATGTTAGACGTTCATTTCAAATGTTTACCGCAATTGCATTTTCATTTCCACATAGTTAGATAAGAATAATTCAACAGTGAAGTATGTCCCACCCGTGACAGCGCGGACTCAACCATCCCTATATACCCTTGTGGTCAGCTTATTAAGTTAAGTAAGATTTTAACCAGTTTTGGTTATTCCTTTTGTTTATTTAATTTTTATAGTTTCTTTATAAAAGTCTAGCACATTACATAACCAGAACCACATAATTAGACACTTCTTACGAAAATTATAAAAATTCAACAAACTTACAAAATTACACCTAAAAATTTTAAGCTTTTTGTGCAGGATATTTATAAAAATTCTAGGTATGCAGTTGTATAGCCCATTAAATTTAAGTAGGTAAAAGCGTTGATTTTTAATAATTTTTGTTTTTTGGCTGTCGGTGCTAGAAATTTTCTTCTATATAATAGTCACTAAGGTGTAGCTTTATACAAATGTACAATTGTTGAGTACTTTATATTTAAATTTAAACAAGAAAAAACTTGTTTTCTGTTCAAATGTCCCACCCGTGACGGTGGAATCGCCTATGTAGAAAAGAATACAGATAAAGATCTGAATTAAATTCAAGGAAGTGATAAATATAAAAATTAAAAGATAACAAGTAAGAAAGTCAAAGTTCGGGCGGAGCCGAACATTAAATACCCGGCGCAAGTATTAAATATATGTTTTCCACCTTTCCGATAACTGCCACTACATTATAAGCCGGGTCCTTTTACCCCTATTTCAAACATCTTCGATAGAACGTTCAGTTAGACATCATGAGATAAACTTGTATAGCATATGTGAGCGATATCACGCCCATTTTCCAAAATTCCAAACAATGTTACTTCTTTTCCAAGGATTATTTTTAGTATCAATCTTGAGTAAATTAGCGGCCTTAAATTTCGAAATATTGAAGTTTCAAGCATTCCTGGAATTTACCGTTAATTTTAGTCCGATTTCAATAATTTTCAAAGTTTTGCTTTTATGTGAAAAGCACAATAACTATTCCGAGTTTGGTACAAATTGGTACGACGGTTACTGAGATACATATATCTGATCATAACTGGGCGGTGCCACGCCAATTTTCCAAAATTTTACCATAAATGTGTTTCTTGGTAAAGAATTGTTGCAAGCATTAATTTTGAATAAATTAACTTTAATATTTACTGATTTATCGAGTATTTCGTATTTCTCTAAATTACTGTTATATGGGATGTGGGCGTGGTTACTGTCCGATTTTAAAAAGATTCAGCCGTTTGGTATGTTATACTGCAGGCTATGAACTGTTTGGAAGAAATTGGTGCAGCGGATACCAAGATATACACATGCAACCATAAGTGGGCGTGGTCATGCCCATTTCCCAAAAATTTCTAATATTCTTATTTTTCGTCTAAAAATTTTTGTAATATCAATTTTGGGTGAATAATCTTCAGTAGTTACTAAAATATCGCAGTTTTCGTATTTCTGAAATATACCGTTATCTATATGAGAGGTTGGCGTGGTTATTGTCCGATTTTGCGCATTTTCAATACCATCCGTCCTACAACCGAAAGAAGTGCACACACCAAGTTTCGTTAAGATATCTTAATTTTTACTCGAGTTATCGTGTGTATAGACGGACGGACAGACGGACAGACAGTCACCGCTTAATCGATTTCTTTTTTTTATTCTGATCATTTATGTATACATTTGTCTATATCTACCTCGGTTTGTTTTGCCTGTTACAAACAACCGTTATGTGAACAAAGAGAAAAAGACAAATATAAAATTGAAGAATACCACGTTATGTTGTGTTGTGTTGTATTGTGTTGTTTTGTATTGTGTTTTGTTATTTTGTGCAGTGCTATGTTATGTTATGTTGTGCTAAGTTATGTTATAATGTTATGTTATATTATGTTATGATATTTTGTTCTGTTATGCTATGTTATGTTATGATGTTATGTTATGTTATGTTATACTATTGTGGCGAATACTGCGGCAACTCGAAGCGGACAACGAGAAATAGGCAGAATGTTCGAGGAATCACGTAGAATGTTCCACAAAGAGAAACGTCAAGTTGGATGAACACTGCGAACAGCGCGAGAAAGAGAACGAGCGATAAACTTCAGAACGTTCTAGAGTTGCCACAAGTACGAGCGCAGGTATATAAGGGCGCCGCCACCGCGAGGTGAGGGAGTTACAAGTCAGCAAGCTACAAGTAAAGTGAGCGGAGAATTGAGTTGCGAATAAGCAAGCTATAAGTTTAATTGTGTTAACAAGTAGT
>NW_023458561.1:16278798-16284208 GCF_013731165.1 Rhagoletis pomonella | reverse complement strand
GATGAAGATGAAGATGAAGATGAAGATGAAGATGAAAATGAAGATGAGAATGAAGATGAATATGAAGATGAAGAACCGGTATCAACTTTTAACGAAAATTGTTTTGGTTTAAGCCTTCTTAAACCTCTTATTTTGCGAACCATATTGCAATATTTACTTTAACTTATCAATGTAATTAAACTGCAATTTTCAAACAGGTGTCAACTCTCTTCTTTTTTACCTTCCTTTTATTAACTCGGGATGTAACTATGTAATATTGATGCGCCTAAAAGATGCAGCGATTTCTATTCTCAAGTTACATACCTGATGACAGTACGAATGGCAATTATAATAGGGAGGTTTTAGTTGTTTAAACTATAATTTTATTCTATCTATGTTTTAAGTTAGACATCTAGCAATGCATCGGTGAAGACTGCATTCAATTCCGTGCATATGTTATCGAGTGATACGCGTACAAACATATAGACAGACAGACAAAAATTCTAAACTTTGTTGATTTGGCCTCTGCTGCTTTAGTAAAGCCCCCCTATTTAATTTTCCTATAAAATCTATAATGTACAGACATCGGTCTGTTTTAATTTTAATATATGTGTTTTTCTTTAAAGTCTATAATGTACAGACATCGGGCTGTTACAATTTCATTATATGTATAGATTGCACAAATATATATTTTTTAATTATTTGAATTAATCATATCTTTAAAAGTTTAAGTCGTTTAAAAAAATCCTGAAGTCGAGAGTGGAAAACTATATTTGGACCATAGTTTCGTGAGTATATTGATTGTTTCGTGTGTTTCGGTTTGTTTATTTTTATTTTTTTGGCGTCGTCTGGTGCGTTTTTATGTAACTGAACCTAGGTGTATATGCATATGTATAGTATATGTATGAACATATGTATATGTGTAATGCATATTATGTATGTATGTACGCATTAATGCTAGTATTATTTCCGAGAAGTCACACAGTCCTCTACCATTGCACTTCTCAAAAAGCATGAATGGAGTGAGCTCCATGATTTCACTCGTACCAGAGCACGTTTTAAGATGGATTATGATCACTGTTTTTGCCAATGAAGTCGTTAAATGTAGTTTTACGATTTGTTTACAAACGATTTTCTTTTGACTTTTGTAATCGTTTATTAGGTTTGTTATGTTATACATGCAGCCAATCAAAACAGCTTTCGTATATGGCTTGTTATTGAAAAAAAGTCTGAAAAGCCGATATAATTTTAATTCCGAACGTATCAAAATACATAGCTTAGTTAATATTAATAAAACTATGTATGGAGTGTGTCAAAAATAACGGCTAGAAGAGTCAAAACAGAAGATCAAAAATTAGAATTACATATGTACATTAGGGTGGTCCAACACCAACCACTACGTCGATGATACTATAGTCGAAGATATCAATAATTAATTTTGGTCAAGATTGGAGACGGTTAAGGCGTGTCGCACAGGGGTCAAAGTTCAGATTGTCCTAAGACGACGTCTTAACCGACTTCAATCGGGACTAAAATTTATATGCGATAACCTCGACTTTAGTAGTCTCGAAATGAAAAAACATATTTTAAATTTTTTGAGTCCTTAGAGGCATCTGGCTTTTGAACCCTTTGCCTCACGTGTTAATCGACTCCAATCGGGACCAAAATTTATATGTGATTTCTTCGACAATGGCAGTATCGATTTTGGGTATTAGATAAAAAAAATTAATTTTAATTTTTTGAGTCTCTATAGAGGAATGTGAAATTTGCCCCCTTGCGACCCGCCTTAACCGCCTCCAATCGAGACCAAAATGTATATGTGATATCTGTGATAGTGCCATTACCGATTGAAGAGGTGAGACTGAAGAAATCGTTCGTTTGATTTTAAGGACCATCCTAATATACATATGTAGGTCCTTGATTTCTAGAGCATCATAATACGGCCGCTCTGGTGTAGTGGTAAGCAGTGCGCGCTTTCGGTCCGCAAGGACTTAGTTCAAGCCCTGATTAAATAAACATCGCAAAAGATATAGGAAAAAGGTTTTTTTCTTAACACCGGCCGCTCCTCGTCATGAAAAACAGCTTCTCATAAAAATCCAATAGCCGTTCAGAGTCGGCGTAAAACTGTAGGTTCCTCCCCTTTGTGTGCCAACATTAAGGCGCCCCCCACAAATCGGAGGAGAATCTCGGCCAAACACTAACATTTGTGTAAGCGCCATAATATTCGTATTATTATACAAATTTGCTTAACGTTTGCGTTTTATATAAAAAGTCCTAATTTACCTACAGATCAGTTTCTATAAGGGATCAGTTCGTTTTCCGCCGTAGAAGCAACAGTAATATTGGCTTATTTTGGGGTCAATTTTGAGACTTTAAAGTGCTCCTGCAACTTAGGTTTTGCAGATAGTATCTATATACTATATATAATAAGCGAAGGGATTTTTTGTCGAGGTAATAAAATCTTTCCGCTCGTTCGATTATCAAAGATGAGGTGTGAAATGAAAGAACTTGGCCTGTAGATGTGCAATAAAGTTTTACTTTTTCCAAAAGATTTGCCTCCTGTTACAAAATCTAATTCAAATTATTTAATAACCAATGCCATTAGATCTACACCGTTCGTTCGATTTTCAAAAATGAGCAGCAAAATCAAGTGGTTTGGGCTGTAGTTGTGTAAGGTTTTGATTTTTCGGAAAGAGTTGCCACCATTTATAAATTAAATTAAAGCTATTTTAAATAATAAATTAACTATTCCTATATGGGTATCAATCGAAATGGTTTTGAAAAGGCTTTTTTTTTTTAATTAAATGTATAAGGGTTGCCATCTGTTTAAGTGCGGCGAGTCGCGACTGGTTTACCGCGTTCTAAAACGCTTTTTATCCCGCAAAAACAAAAAAAGTAAATTTTTCATTAATGAGTTCTATGTAAAAAACCTGATATTTCGATTGAAATTACTAAAAACAAAAAAAAAATACCATATTAAATTTGATGTTTACATACAAGTCGTTTTATTTTAACTTTGAGCAACTTTGCAGTTTTTATACCGCTAAATAGCACATAAATTACGTAATTCACGTAGATATCTTAATATTTCTTTCAATATTTTTATAATATGCCAAATTTATTGCAAATACATTAAACCTACTTTGCGTACTTTTCTACCACCATATTCGAAATCCCTTGTCCCTTTTTGTCCTTCATATATGCAACCTTTTATAAGGGAGTGTCAAACCGCGGCTGCCAATAATTATCTAACCTTTAATTATTGAATCATGCATCAAGTGGGTGAATAATGCGAACACCGAGAGAATGGGGGAATGTGCGATAGATGTCAGAACGTTCTAGAGTTGCCATGAATGCGAAGCAGAGCTATATAATAAGTTGGAGAAGTGAAATTTAGCAAACCTCAGGAAGAAAAGTGGAATTACGATCACGGCTACGAGAGGCTATAGAAGCGGAAGGTATCCTCCTAGTTCAACTGCGACTATGGAATCAACATGCTAGTGGCTTCAATTTAATTCCAGTGGTCGGTTTCACACTGGAACATTTCTGCCACTAGGACAACTCTGTTTGTAGGCAAGAGAGGCAGTGCGGTGAAGCAAAGTTTCTCAAAAAGTTGTTCCGGCTTCTACCTCGCATTAAAGTGGCAGTTCTGGTGCAGCGCACCAACACATGTGCAACTCCGGGAATGCCGTTACGCACCTTTCAGGCTCAAAAGTTACAAGTTGTTCTGCCGTTGTTCTGCTAGTTTTCATCCAGTGTGAACGTGAGAACAATTGTTCTGTCATTCTGGTGTGAAACAGCCCAGTTGGATGTACGCTTCTTGCAGATTTTATCTCAGATGTCGTCACATACGTCATTACAGATTTCATCGCAGGTGTCATCGCGGCTAGAAATCAGCTGCAAGCACAGAAGGCACGTATGTATGTCATCGCAGCTGGAGGCACAGAGTGCAAAGATTACTCAAATGCAGGAACATTTGGCCAATGATACCACACAGATTAAAGAGACAGGATAAAGTCGAATCTAAGGTGGATGAGTTGGATGAGTTGCGATTTGCAGTTGAATCGTTCAGCTACTTCGGCGGTGCCGTGACATCGCTCCAAAAGGCATAAATCATATTTTAAAATTAGGAATTATGTCACTCCTTTTGTAGTGACATATATCCAATTTTTTTACTTGGGTTTATGTCACTATAATTCCAAATCCCTCATGTAATTTTCCAAACGAAAAGAATTTGGAATGTGGAAGAGTAATGATAAAAGGAAGTTTTATCTAAACACTGCCATAGGAGCTGGCTATTTCGCTGTATTTGTTTACCATTCCTTTACCCTTCCTATAACTATAATAAAACTGCATGCCGTCGTAAGTAAGCATTTTTAATATCGAAAGATAAGAGTACACTCGGAATTTCTGAATTTTCCCCAAAAGAATAAGTTATAAAATTCATGGCCAGTTAGGGATGTCAGTGGCAAAAATACATCGATGTTTCTCTTTGATTCGATGCATCGAAAAATATCGAAGGGCATACATCGATGCATCGATTTGCATAGGATTTTTCAGATAATGTTTCACAACAAAATATGTTATTAGCAAAATTGTACAAAGTTAGAAATAAATTACTGAAACTGAGCTAATTATGTTTCTAACGGGGTTTTTGGAGCCATTTCAATTTTTTGGTCAAAGTCACTTCTCTTTTTTGTGCAATTAAAAACTGGAATGACGGTTCAATGTACTACAGATGTCAGTTTTGAAAAGACAGCGATACATCGATGCATCGATACAGGGACCGCGTGGAAAAATTTCGATGCATCGAAGCAAAACATCGATATTTTCGATGCATCGATGTTTTCCCGACATCCCTATGGCCAGTCAAAAACAAACAATTTTAGGGGTAATGGGTAAGTGAATTCAAGTCTGAGTCACACTAAAGTCGAGGTTAAAACTTCGCTGAACCTGGCATCGAAGTATCGTAAATTTAGCGATTTTAGGAAATTGTAAACATCGATGGCAAACATCGAATTTTGAACCGATATTATCGATGTTTCAAAAATATCGATGCATCGTTTGCATCTCTATATTTACAACGCCACGTTTGCGATGTGGATACAAGCAATTTTTTATTATGCACTTTTACTAAGTAGAATTCTCCTTTCTGTGTTGCGAAAAAGAGGGCCGGATGTATTTTTACGTAGGTGGCCTTCGGCTGCACTATGGGATTATAACACTTACTAAGTAGAATTCTCCTTTCTGTGTTTTCGGAAAAGAGAGCGGAAGTATTTTTGTGCAAAACTTATTTCTAAGTAGCCGGCCTTCGGCTGCGCTAAGGAATTATATCCCTAACGAAGTAGAATTCTCTTTTCTGTGTTTCCGGAATAGAGGGGCGGAAGAATTTTTGCGCAGAACTTCTTTCTACGTAGGCAGCCTTCAGCCG
>NW_023458561.1:16217865-16278698 GCF_013731165.1 Rhagoletis pomonella | reverse complement strand
TAGCATTTATTTAACAATCCAGCGATACGAACCGAGAGATTTGGGTAGTCCCTCAAGGTTTCGAGGATAATCGTAACACTATGTTATGTTATGATGTTCTGTTATGTTCTGCTATGATGTGTTATGTTATGTTGTGTTATGATGTTATGTTATGCTATTTTTTTACGTTATATTATGTTTTGTTATGTTATGTTGTGTTATGATGTTATGTTATGTTGATTTATGATGTTATGTTATGCTATGTTATGATATGTTATAGTATGTTGTGTTATGATGTTATGTTTTATTATGATGTTATGTTATGATATGTTATGTTATGTTGAGTTGTGCTGTGTTGTTACTGTGTTATGTTATGTTAAGTTATGTTATATTCTGTTATGTTGTTCAAGGCATTTCACCTCAATACACGTCAGCTCGGCTCAGCTTAGCCCATCTCAACTCCCCCTTAATTTAAAACGTTGAATTTCCACTGCTGGGCGAACACTAGTATGTATAATATGATGAAATGCATCATAATAAATAAAAAGGGAATATTGCATTTTTAGTTAGTTACGACATTTTGTATTTCGGCGACGATTTGAGATAGGGCCTTTCTTTATTATTCTATATCAATGTAACAATATGTACATACATATGTGTGTGTATAATCGCTTTACAACAAAATGACTTTGCCCTTGTTATTCCACTTTGCCGCATGCCTCACCTTTGGTAGCACATAAGCCAACTTTACGTCAACATTTCAATTAAAATGCCTACAAAAGCTCTGCTATTCTCTCTACTGTTTACATAAGCCACATACTTAAATATGTACGTTAAGTACACTCGCCTCGTATCTCGAGTTGCAGGTATACCACTTGTCCATTATTAGAAGACATAATGGCTTAAATGATTTTCATAATGAATGACTACCCGGCTCCTGCCACACTGTTGGGAGCTTTGCTGGTAGACATGTACATACATACATACATACATACATATGTAAATATCTAGTTTTCAAATGCCTCTTTCGTGGGGTAAGAAGATAGTGTTTTTGTGACTCTTCGATTTATATCATATCATCGTTGTCTTCTTGGCCAACAAGGGTGTTGAGGTTTGCAAAATTGACTGCGGAAAATGAAAAAAGAAGTAACAAAGCGTATAATTTGTAAGCCATTAAATTTAAGATCGAAAGTATGTATTGCTGTTAAGGCACCTAAAAATAAGAACAGCTACATACATCTACCTAATGAAAGATTACCTTTATATGGCCCTTTAAAATAAATAGTGCGCAACCTGGATTTTAAGATACATACTTATACAGCTTTTCTAAAAATTTTTGTTGTAGTAACTATTAGCCAATATTTTGTATAGCTATTTCCAAAAGGCTTCCCTAAATAGCCCTTTAGTCGGAGGAGAAAAAGAGGCAGGTCATTGAATTCTTTGGCCCTTCGACGACACGCCATTTCTTTAAATGAAACTAATTGCTGCTATGTATGTAATAGGTATGTTGCGAATGTGGAATTTTAGATATCCGCGGATGCGAATGGGGATTCGAATATCTTACAGCTAACATCCGCGGATGCGGATTCGAATGCGGATGTCAAGTATTTTTAAGAAACAATTAGAATCAAGCATTATGGCGAGATCATTGTTTAAACAGCGCTTACAAACCAAACTAGATGTGTCAGCTTTTCTAAAGCCTTTTAAAAAGAATTCTTCATTCTCATTCCTTTGGCTGTTTCAGAATTTTAGGAATCTGTAACTTCATCAGCGTTTTTCGATTTTAGTTTTTGTAATTCATTTTTAATGCTTTCTTCTGCGACCCATTTGAAATATTTGTGCTTATATCGAGCTAAATATGTGGATATGGAAAATAAATTATTATTTTCCAGGAATGAACATTTTTCACAAAAATTCTGTTCTGTTCTGTTCAAAGTCGTGGCTGCCAGCCGAATTTGATCAGAATATTGTTTTTTTTTTTATAAAAAGCACCCCGTTTTTTTAAGCATTTGAATCTCAGATAGTTACGTAATTCTTATCTTATGAACGGTCAGACCTATAGTTTTTTAATTATTTAAGCATTGATTCTCTTTATAGCCAGACGTTGATCATTTCTGCTGGATATCACTTTTGAAGGAGCTTACTCTTTGACTTTAAATAGAAAAGAAGGGACAGTTTAACACAGAAGTTGTTAGCCAAGGATCCAATGTATATCCCTATTAAAAAACTATTGCCCGACCAATAATTAAAATTACTGTTTTTAAAATTTTTTCTAAAAATAAATTTCCCAAAGAGCCCCATTTGAAATTATTGAAATGAATATATGTAACATCAAAAGCAAATCACGAAAATTTGGTTAAGAATTACAGTGCACACTTTCTTCTTTTGTGTTTAGTAGTTTTTTAACCAAAATTGACCCCGTGTTGCCATATGGCAACGCAAAATACATCGTGTTTAAGAGGGTGTAAAACAAAAACCGCTTACTTAAAAATGCTTATATGAACGTTAACCTAATTCCTAAAATGTGTATCTTTCGAAACGCTTCCGCTTCCGTCAGATCCTAGGTGTCTATCGAGTGTGTTGCAAGTGTGTTCTTTAAACAAAATTAGAATGTCATATATGAATATGAAATGTCATATGTGAAGAAGTAAGCATGAATTTATAGAAAGGGTTTTTTTATTTACAAAACATGACAGTGATAAAATATTAGTTAAAACATTAGTGACTCTATTGGTAATAAGTAACATTAAAAAACAATCGTGCATGCTATATAACTTAAGAGTTTTTTAAGTCCGTTGCCATATGGCAACACGGGGCGTAATGTGAACTGTTCCTCTTTTTCCCAAATTTTGATATGTTCGCTAGCCCGAATTGAAAATCGGTTGTATGTGGTTTTGCAGTTTTTCAGGTGGTTAACTCATTCCATCCATCCCTGAACTGCCTAATCGTACTATCGTATATTTCATTGTCCAAGTGATGTAGTCGTATACAAGTGTAGTTTGTCAGTTCCAGGGAAAACTGGTGGCGTTTTTTGAATTCTCATCTGCTATTTCATTACCCTAGATTCCCTTGTGACCGGGCACCCAATAGATATGTAGGCTTTTGTAGCTTGTCAATGGCTTCCCGGCTGCGAATGACGTTTATTCATAAAATAATATATGAGGAAACTGCCTTAATTTCCGCCTGGAATAATTTTAATTTTGAATTGGTTGTCGTTTCGGTGAAGGCTAGCTCTGCAGTTATCCTCATTGCGAAAACCTCTGCTTGAAATATGCTGCAATGGTCAGGTAGCCTGGCTGTCCGCCTGACGTTCAGTTCCCGGCAGTAAATCCCGGCACCCACTCCCGTAACCATTTTAGAGCCGTCCGTGAAAATGTTTAGGGATCTATGGCTAGGTTTCATTCCCTTGCGCCATCCCTCCTCCTCCGTTGTGCAAAAAAATCGTTTCCACTTAAAACTAGGTACCATGAAATCTGTGCCGCTTATGCTTCCCGCACCAATTAAGCGGTGCCAAAACGTTCTGAAATTGAATTTCCCTATGACCGTCAATCTACTTGCGGATTTCGCAGCACGGTTTTCCGCAAATCGGCCAAAGGACGGTAAACTACGGGTTTTTTAAAGAGTAGCCGTCGCAGTGGACCCCAGCGCTCCCCAGATGCACAGTGCCGCTAGGCGCTGAACCTTCTCCATTTGCCCGAGGCATAAGGACTTTTTTGCGGCATTCCAGCACACCAAAGCGTCTTAGAGCGGTATTGGGCTGACTATTGCTTTGTAGCACCAATGCATCAGAGCAGGTGAAAAACCCCAAGCGACTCCCAGCATTCTTTTACATGCATAAAGGGCATTACTGTCCTTCTTCTGGTGAAGCATGTGAAACTATAGGACGAGTAGCCTGTGCAAAATGTGATGTGGGCTTATGTTTGAAATGTTTTGCTAATTTTCATACTAAAAATTAACTTCTTCATCCGCTTTGCACGTAGAATATGAATATATTATCAATAAATGTATTAAAACTTATAAACAATGTTTCTATTATTTCATATTTTAACCGAATACTGTCGTCTAACAATCCATCTGGAATACGCCCCGTGTTGCCATATGACAACGGCCGATATCGGAAGAACTATACTACTCCCAAAGTTTTAGTCATATTTTTTCCTTTACTTAAACGCTACTTTCACCCTGTTTATAGATGAAACCAAAAAAATCTAAAACAAAATAATCTGGGACAATTTGGGTTAAGATTGGTCCTAAAAATCATAATAAAGAAAGAAACACACAGAAAAAAAATTGTTAAAAAAGGCTATGTTCTCTTCGACGTACGTGAAAGGTCAAGTAGAAGTTGGAACTTGTATGATTTCCTATTGATAGCTCGGTTATATAGCTTAAGAAATAATATGTTTAAAGAAATTTTAATCAAAGTTGATAAATATGACATTTGACCAGTTTTTTTACACAATTCTCCCACGACCAAAGGCAAAAAATATTGGCTACAAATTGTCATTTTATTTGCCAGACATACGTTATATCGGTGCACTTGTCACATTCGCAAAAGCTCCGCATTGATTATTGCGAATGCGAAAGCGAATGCGAATGTTATAATTATTGCAGAAGCTCCGCGGTCGCGAATGCGAATGCGAATATTCGCAACTTATAACTCCTCTATTTATGTTGATAGGAACATTCCTCCATTTATGTAGCTATGAATGCATGAATTTTCGAACTTTTTCCAGGGGCGTGAACCGGGTTTGAACCGAACCGGTTTTGAACTGGATAACTACCTTTTTCTATTAATTAACTGAAACATTAACCGAACCGAAAACCGAACAACTTTCTATAAATGTTAAAGGTTCGTTTCAATAAATTTTCAATAGATAAATGCACCCGCTTTTTTTCTTTTTGTTAAACATGGTAATACCTACCTACCTACCTAAAGGCAGCCTATCTTACTTGACCCTTAACCGTGCGCGTTGTTGCACTTGACACTTGACACTTAAATTTGCGCGTTATTTTTTTTGTTTTTCGAACCGTTGAACCGAACCGAAACCCCGCTTTGACGAAACAATCCAAAAGTGCAACAACGGTTCGAACCGCTGAACCGCACCGTCCCTGCTATTTTCACTCATTAATAACATAATACTTACAGTGAAAATTACAAAGATCGTGTCCCATACAACAAATACAAGTTTGTGCAATATAACTCCTTTATTTAGGCAGCTAAGCACATTAAATTGTGTTACCACTTTACATACCGATCACACCCAACAATGAAAATCACTTAGATTGGTGCTTTATAAGGAATATCTTCAATACCACTGATTTTTTAGATATGATTTTTTTATACATATACATACGTATGTAACTCCTATATCTATGTATTCTGTGGATATAAAAATTTTGTTTAGCTCCCAAACGACTAATTTCAAATGCAGTAATCTGTTAAAGTAAAATTGTTTGATGTTCATGAAAGGTATGAAGCCTTCGGCATAGCCGAAGACAGCACTGCTCTTACTTGTTTAATTTAGCTTTACGAAATTCTGTATGGAAAAATCAGTAAACCATATGGATAAAAAAACAACTGCGCAAGGAACCGAAGCAAGATCGTCAGGCTAGACCATTTACTAAAAACAACGAAAGAAAGAAAGCGAAAAATTAAATTTCTAAGGTGTATCTTTCAATGATTCGGTGAACAAAGTCTGTGTTTTTTGTCAAACAGAAAGGGAAAAGAATCAAGGTTGTTGGCAAAAACTAAGCGAGTTCAATAAACATAAGGTACTATCTTCCGTACAAACGAGTGCCCTAGAGTCTGGCAATATAGATCTCTCCAACCGTATAATTTTTAAAGTTAATACTCCCAAGTTCAAGAAAGAGATTGTAATTACACTGGTTTACAGCAAAAATTTTCTATGGATGCCACCATCCAAATCCTATGTAGAATTGCTCGGTGATTTTGTTTTCTATGGATAGGTTTTTGAGATATTTGGGGTAAACTTTATTCAGCTAAATTGGTTCCTTTTAATCACGTATCTCTTACGAACCAATTTAAAAATCTTAATATAAAATATAATACGTATACACCGTATTTACATCACTTTCCGAAAGGCCTTATAGTTTCTGAAATATTAGTTAATTATTCCAGCTTTTTTTTATTTTTTTATGAAAAAATGAAAAAAAGATCAAACATTAACAGAAGAAAAATTTAAAAAATAACAAATATTTGCACTTGCACTAAAGCCTGTTCTGTTACAAAAAAAAAAATCAAATTACTAATGAAGAAAATCGATGGATAAATAAGAAATAATGAGTGGTCAAATGAAAATACGCAAAGATTTTTTGTATGAAAAATGAGCACGAAAGAATGCTACTCATGTACACCAGAGTAACACGCTTTTGGCACAGAATCATTTATTATTTTAACTTTTCTTTTATTTTTTATACCCGAGCGCACTTGTGCACAAGGGTATTATAACTTTGTTCACATAACGGTTGTTTGTAACAGGCAAAACGAATCGAGATAGATATAGACAAATGTGTACATAAATGATCAGAATGAAAAGAGAAATCGATTAAGCGGTGACTGTCTGTCCGTCCGTCCGTCCGTCCGTCCGTCCGTCCGTCCGTCGGTGCACACGATAACTCGAGTAAAAATTGAGATATCTTAACGAAACTTGGTACGTGGACTTCTTTTGGGCATGGGACGGATGGTATTGAAAATGGGCGAAATCGGATAATAACCACGCCTACCTCCCATATAACGGTAATTTTCAGAAATACGAAAAGTGCGATATTTTAGTAACCACTGAAGATAATTCACTCAAATTTGATATTTACAATGAGGTTTAGACGAAAAATAAGAATATTAAAAAATTTTGGCAAATGGGCGTAGCCACGCCTACTTATGGTTACATGCGTATATCTTGGTAACCGCTGCACCAATTTCTTCCAAACTTGGCACAGTTGTTGGCCCTGCTACAACATACGAAATGGCCGAAAATTTTTAAAATCGGACAATAACCACGCCCACATCCCATATAACGGTAATTTAGAAAAATACGAAATCCTCGATAAATCAGTAAATATTAAAGCTAATTTATTCAAAATTGATGGTTGCAACAATTTTTTACCAAGAAATACGCTTATGATACAATTTTGGAAAATGGGCGTGGCACCGCCCACTTATGATCACATATATGTATCTCGCTAACCGTTCTAGCAATTTGAACCAAACTCGGTATGGTTATTGTGCTTGCCAGATAAAAGCAAAGCTGAAAATTATTGAAATCGGACTAAATTACGACCGCTTTTCATATAACGGTATATTTCAGTAATGCTTGAAACTTCAATATTTCGAAATTTAAGGACGCTAATTTACTTAAAATTTATACACCCCGGCTTATCGTGTAGCGGTAGTTTTCGGAAAGGTGGAAAACATATATTTAATAATTGCGCCGGGTATTTAATGTTCGGCTCCGCCCGAACTTAGACTTTCTTACTTGTTTTTTATTAAAATATAAAAAAAATGGTATGATTAATTAATTTGTCAGAAACTATCAGTCCTATCGGAAAATGATGTATATATGGTTTATGGAGAATTTTATAAACTTTCTTTGTAAGCTTTTCATCGAGTTTTTGTTATATGTTGGTATTGTTGTAGGCATGTGCAAGAAAAACACTTTTTCTCCACTTCTTTCATTAGCCGTATTTTATATTAAGATTTTTAAGTTGGTTCGTAAGATATACGTGATTAAAAGGAACCAATTTTTGCTTTAAGCTGAATAACGGTGAACTGCAAATATCTCGAAAACGTATCCATAGAAAAAAATTAGCCCGATTTTTGGAATCACCGAGCAATTCTACATAGAAATTGGATTGTGGCGTCTGGAGAACAAAAACCAAACTAAAATTTGTGATCCAGTGTTATAAAACAAACTCAGAGAATTTAGTTACACCTTACTCAGGTTTCGGATATACACGATAGCGATTTTCAAAACATTGATAGTCCCGAAATTTTAGCTGCAATTTGCCTAAGCGACAAATTACCACCAGCAATAGTATTATTGAGCTTCTACCAGGATTTGTTTGTTAGGAAAAATGGAAAAAACAACAAATTAAAATTTGGAATAGGGATGCTCTTAGGCGCATCTCAAGAAGTACAGCACGACGTAATACCAAATTTTAGTTGGTCGGTTCACCTATTGAACCAGAGCTATAAGTCCATCCTCATAAAAGTGGTGAAAGACTTGTAAAAAATGGATTTGTCTTGATTGCCAGGCTGCGGTGGGCACTCAAAACTGATAGTTTTTTTTAAGTAATATTGGTTTAAGGAGAAAATGTTAGACATTGACCTAAGAAGTAAAATTATTCTTATTCTTTCTATCTTGTGATCGTAAACGTAATAGATGAGCGTATGATCTTATCTATATTTTTAATTTAAATATTATCTAAAAACTCATTTATTGATATTTTAAAATGGTCTACTATAGCAGGCCACGCGAGCATTGGTGTTAAAAAAAGAGCGCGTGCACTCTGCGTGCACTCTAATATGTATTACGATATGGGTGTCAGATGAAAAAGGTTTAACACGGTTTTAGTTTAAAAGTAATTTGAACAGGGTTGCCATCTGTTTGAAAAGTCGCATTTAATTAAAGTATACATAATATATATGAATTATTGAAATATGGGCGTCAAACGAACATAAAGGACATTAAAGATGACTACCACCTCTTTAAAAAGGTAAACTCAAATTATTTAAAAATACGCAACTTTTGTTTGAATCTCTTTTCTGGGAAGTGCTTTTTTCAACACATTTCAACACGAGTTCAGGACGAGTTAAAGTTCGAAGATCATTTAGAGATTGAAAAAGGCACTTCCGAGATAAAAGAATCAAACAAACGTTGCGTATTTTTGTCCACAGAATCCGAATATTTAGTAAAAACATACATGTATAATCTGAAATCCGGTAATTTTGACCCGGTTCAAACTGGAAAAAAGTTACAGACAAAAGGTATGTCTTTTTTTTGTGAAGAATCCGAATCATCCCACTTAAAAAAATGCACTTCCGGTCAGTATAACCCATTTCCGGCCGAAACCGAAAGTCGGTGATACGACCAAAAGATAGAGCGTCCTCGACTTGGAAATTCATGTTTTTTCCTTTTCCAAAAAAAATATTTTCGTCCATTTTAGAAAATTCTTTTGATTGTTGTTAAAGCACATTCTTTTACAAAAACAACAAGCATCAAGGAACAAAATTGATTGATAAATAAAGTTGTAAATGGTTTGAAAATATTGGTTCTGTACGTTATGCGGACTGCGCCCCCCTTGTGGACGGGCGGGAATGGAGGGCAAAAACCCGTTGGGATTATTATTAAAGGAAAATGCGTAATAATTTATTTTTTATGAAATACTAGCAGACACGGCGAACTTCGTCCTGCTCAAAATAATTTTTATACCCGAGCGCACTTGTGCACAAGGGTATTATAACTTTGTTCACATAACGGTTGTTTGTAACAGGCAAAATGAATCCATATAGATATAGACAATTGTATACATAAATGATCCGAATGAAAAGAGAAATCGATTAAGCGGTGACTGTCTGTCCGTCCGTCTGTGCACACGATAACTCGAGTAAAAGTTGAGATATCTTAACGAAACTTGGTACGTGTACTTCTTTTCTATTTTAGTAACTACTGAAGCTTATTCACTCAAAATTGATATTTACAATCATTTTTGGACGAAAAATAGGAATAAATATTATACATTTTTGGAAAATGGGCGTAGACACGCCCACTTATAATTATATGCTTATGATCATATATATGTATCTCGGTAACCGTTCTACCAATTTGTACCAAACTCGGTATGATTATTGTGCTTGCCACATAAAGACGTTGAAAATTATTGAAACCGGGCTAAAATTACGCCCACTTTTCATATAACGGTAAATTTCAGAAATGCTTGAAATTTCTATGTTTCTCAATTTAAGGACGCTAATTTACTCAAAATTGATAGTAACAAAAATCCCTTGAAAATAAGTAACATTATTTAGAATTTTGGAAAATGGGCGTGATACCTCCCACATATGACTACATAAGCTTATCTCATTATATCTAACCGAGCGTTCTATCGAAGATATTTAAAATGGGGGTAAAACCACCCCTGCTTTCCATGTAGTGGTAGTTTTCGGAAAGGTGAAAAACATATATTTAATACTTGCGCCGGGTATTTTATGTGTTCCACCCGAACTCAGACTTTCTTATTTGTTTTTTTTTTTTTATTGAAACATATTGGTCCAACAATTTCACCATCAATTTACGTGCTAATATTATGGTTTTGTGGTCGTCGGAAGGCATACTTGCAAGGCCGTCTTAAATAACCTAATGAAAGTGTTATGTCCGCGAGGAAGTTCTTGGAATGTCCCCAATTATCTGGCGTTTCATAGCACGATTAATCGAATAACAAAATAAAGTTTAAGAATTTTTTCCTCTTCACTCCCTTGCGGCAACATTGACCCGGTTCGATGTGAATCTGTCCTTGAAACTGTGTAGTATACTTAGTGGCAATTTCAAAATGGGTGAGCATCGTTGTTCTACATAAATGGAATATACATAGACTTGTTTCAGACGAAATACCTTAAATGTCTTATCAAGGAGTGCAATGGCTCTGATAGTCGATTTAACGGCGGCCGTTTGATTTGGCCCCTAGACAACTCAATCCTGGTGCCTCCCGATGAAGCTTTAACGCATATTAATATCACAACTCACGGGTAGTCGGTATATTCAGTGGGGCAGCAGGTAATCGGACATTCTCGACACTTTTTCTCACTTGGCGGCTCTTTTTTGCAAAAGTATTACCCTCGGGAAAGTCCATAGTACTAGGTGTCTGAAAAATTGGTACAACCGTTTTCGAGCTTTGCGAACAGAAAAAATCGCCTGTCAAAGTATATAATTATTAGTATAGATGACTCGAACCCTACGCTCCCTATATGACAATTTTTTCACAGGGACATATTTCTTTTCTTTACCGTCGGACTGTAAATACAATTTTTAGTAATAACTCAATTCCACCGCCACCTATCGGGGTATTATCTTCGTAACATTTTTCTTTGGGCAAAGACAAACATAACTAAAAACAAGTAAAGAAGTATAACTTCGGGCGAAACCGAATTTTATATACCCGGCGCAGGTATCAAATATCATCGTTTCAACTTTCTCTGAACTACCCTTGCATGATAAGAAGGGGTGTTTATTCCTATTTCAAACGTTTTCGATAATATGCTGACTTAATGAAAGCATTGAGCCTAGTTTGGTAGAAATCAATAAAGCGGTTACCGAAATAGACCCTTGTAGTCATAAAGTGGGCGGTATAATGATGAAGATAATTATGATAATAATGATAGAAGTGGTATTTAACTTGTAATAAATGATGATTAGGATTTTAACAAATTATCATTAATAATAAAAATTATTTATGGGAGAAACAACTAAATTTTAACTTTTCTCGCTCTTTAATAACGCCATAAAAACCTACATAAAAAACAAGTAAGAAAGTCTAAGTTCGGGCGGAGCCGAACATTAAATACCCGGCGCAAGTATTAAATATTTGTTTTCCACCTTTCCGAAAGCTACCGCTACATGATAAGCGGGTGTATAAATTTTAAGTAAACTAGCATCTTTAAATTTCGAAATATTGAAATTTAAAGCATTTCTGAAATTTACCGTTATATGAAAAGCGGCCGTAATTTTAGTACGATTTCAATAATTTTCAACGATTTGGTTTTATGTGGCAAACACAATAACCATACCTAGTTTGGTACAAATTGCTAGAACGGTTAATGAGATGCATATATGTGGTCATAAGTGGGCGGCGCCACGCCCATTTTCCAAAATTTTATCATGAACGTATTTCATGGTTAAGAATTGTTGCAACCATCAATTTTGAATAAATTAGCTTTTATATTTACTGATTTATCGAGGATTTTGTATTTCTCGAAATTACCGTTATATGGGATGTGGGCGTGGTTATTTTCCGATTTTTAAAATTTTCGGCCATTTGGTATGCTGTACCAGGGTCAACAACTGTGCCAAGTTTGGACGAAATTGGTGCAGCGGTTACCAAGATATACACATGTAACTATAAGTGGGCGTGGCTACGCCAATTTTCAAAAAGTTTTTAATATTCTTATTTTTCGTCTAAAAGTTATTCTAAATGTCAATTTTGCGTGCATTATCCTCAGTAGTTACTAAACTATCGCAGCTTTCGTATTTCTGAAAATTACCGTTATATGGGAGGTGGCGTGGTTATTGTCCGATTTCGCCCATTTTCAATACCATCCGTCCTACGGCCAAAAGAAGTGCACGTACCTAGTTTCGTTAAGATATCTCAATTTTTACTCGAGTTATCGTGTGCACAGACGGCCGGACGGACGGACGGAAAGACAGTCACCGCTTAATCGATTTCTCTTTTCATTCTGATCATTTATGTATACATTTGTCTATATCTATCTCGATTCGTTTTGCCTGTTACAAACAACCGTTATGTGAACAAAGTTATAATACCCTTGTGCACAAGTGCGCTCGGGTATACAAATTCCCACTAAACTATTTTCGGATTTGTCTCTTTTTTACTTCATTTGATGCTAGTTATACAAATACATCAAAATATCGACTTACTTGCCCATATTCCATTTGCTTACACGCCATTTGCATTAGGAATGGAACTTTTCCAAGTATTAATCGAAATAGAATAACATGAAGGTATCGAAAATAGCCTGAGATCACCAAAACCAAATCAATTTTAGTCAACAATGAAATCATAGATTTTTGAATTTAATATATTACCAAATAAAACTAAAACTTTCTGGAGCTAAAAGGAGCTAGATAACTCTCAAAAGAGCTAAAAAAAAGAGCTAGGAGCTAAATCCCAATTTTCGGAGCTACTGTTTCTGGCTAGTATATTTCGGGAGGAATGGATAAGGATTGGGCCAAGAGCTTGTGTGAGCAAATCTAATTTTTGGCAAAAAATACGTGGTTTTGTACTTCAAACAACGATATGTGTATTTGCGTGGAAATTATTACGCATTTTCATTTGACCATTCACAACTTTATTTATCAATCAATTTCATTCGTTGATAGCTTGATGTTTTTGTAAAAGAATAGGCTTAAACGTATTCGTTTCTAAATTGTAATAAAAATTGTACATAAGCAGACTGCCTACAATGTGCTTCACAAATCTTAAATTGATCAGCGGTGTTTTAAACAATTATTTGGAGGAAAAAGTTGGAATTTTTACTCCTCGGCGGGAAATTTTTGCTTTATTTCTCTTTAAATACATTTCTCAAAAATATTAAGGTAGGTGTTAAAAAAGCTTAATAAAAAGGCTATCAGAACGATATGTCAGCCTAACTGAAAAGAAAAAAAATATTTCAAAACCGAATAGCAAGAAAAGATCAAAACTTTTTTAGCGCTATAGGTCAGGATTACATGAGAAATTTTAAAATTACAGCTTCAAAATGAGCTCAATACTACCATTTTTCATCGAAATACAGCCTGTCGGAATTCAAAGAAAAACTTGGATCTTTTTGTTCGCTGCCTTAATTTTTTTGAGTAGTGAGTAGTACCTATGTACATGGGCGTAGCCAGGTAGGGGAAGGGGGGGTGCTCGAGCATCTTTCAAAGTTTCCTTATATATATATAAAATAGTACCCTGAAATGCCGGCTTAATAGGGTCGAGCCCCCCATAAATTTCATTCTGGCTACGCCGATGCCTATGTACATTGGCAGGTAAAGCCAAGCCAACATGTTTATTCTTTAATATAGAAACCACCTGAACCACTTTGGGAATCACCGGTCTACAGCCACGAAACAAACTTGATGCTCTCCAAATCTGTCCCAGCGATACGAAGAATTTAAAATCAAATGTATAGATATACCTATGTACTTACCTTAAAGCTGAAGACCTGTACGCCATGCAGCCCAGATATTTTCTTCATTGTAAACATATTAGCTCGTAACGAAACGGGATGTGTGCGATTGAAGTCCACTTGTGTAGAGGCAATGTGGAAAGTGAGATTTTGTCGGCGAGTGTGCACGCCAAATACATCCAAGTAGTATGTTAGATTTGGCAGCACGCCCTTCAGTAGCTGCTGAGTGTGAGGACCCGTACAGATAATGTTGGTGGTGCGTGGATCTTTGTGGGTATGAGAAAAAAATACCAACGGCACATGAAAAATTTTCAATGAAATATTGGCTGGCTGTAATTCAATAGCGACTCACCAATTTTCTTAGCACGATCCGGAGGCTTCAACCAGATATAATCCATCAAAGATCCCGAGTAGCAGTTGGTCGGTGCGTCAGCATCTACGTGGTGTGCTGTACTCGTGAAGTATTCGTTGACGGCGCTGCAGAAATTCAATTGTCGCTGGCCTGTATTCACAACCAGACAGTAGTGGACTGCATGGAAATCGAATTTGCTGCTCCACGACGAGGACGAAGGCAGTGAAGGGAAGTAAAATAATGGTCACAAACTCACTACAATCATTTTACCTTTGGGTATATGCTCACCTCTTGTCCCACTTGACTATCATTTGGCGTTTGCGTACCCAATTCTGACTGCGTATGCTGATGTGGTGCGGGCGATTGAGTAGCGGCCAGCTGGATTGCGGATGTTCGGCACGTGCTTCAATTTTGATAGAGCCTCGCTGACGGGCTTGCACAAAAATATCGTATTGGCCACGCAGTGCACAAGGCAATACCACAGTGCGCTGATCCGACATAAGTGACCGCGATAAATTTACTGCAAAATGAAGTTGGAAAAAAGCAACAAAAAGTGAACATTGCAAAAAAGATGAAGTCGAAGAGTTATGCGAAATGAGATCAAGCAAGAACGGACGTTGGATGGAGGAGTAAGATGTAGAATGTGAAAAAGTATGTAAAGAAAGAGGTTTAAGTCCGAAAGCCTCAATGCGTAAAATTGAGTTTAGTGCACAACCGTTCGCCTAGGCCAGATATACGAGTATTTGTCACGGGGAAGTAAAAAAAAACTACCGCCGCTGGGCTGAGATAGCTATGGGTTGTTTGTTTTTTAATTTATGGCTTTATTGAGAATTTTTATAAATTTCTACGTATATGGTTTCTTCTTCTTTATTGGCGCCGTAACCGCCTAAGTAATTTTGGCAAAGTCAAAAACAGAACACCAGACGTTTCTCTTCTGTGTCAAATGACGCCAACTGGAAATGCCAAGCCCTTTTCTGTCTTTCCAACGTAGAGGAGGCCTTCCTCTGTTACCAGCATCGTGACCCGCGTTAAATACTTTCCGAACTGCAGCGTTTCTGTCCATTCCAACAATATGACCTAGCCAGCGGAGCCGCTGAATTTTAATTCGCTGCACCATGTTTATATCGTTTTACTGCTCATCGTTAAATCCTCTGCGGTATCCACCATCGCCAACGCGGTAGGATCGTAAAACTTTCGCAGAATCTTCTCAAAAACTCCAAGAGTCACTTCATTAGATGTTTTCATTGCCCATGCCTCATTTTTTACGGGGAGATATGACTTTACCCCTCAGTTGCCTACTCAGTTCAAAGTTGCACTTGTTGGCAAGAGTGACTCTCCGTTGGATTTCAAGGCTCACATTATTTTTGGTGTTAATGCTCGTTCCCAAATAACGAAATTTTCCACTTTTTTAAACTTGTATCTGCCAACAGCGACGTGGGTGCCGAGACGCGTATGCTGTGACTGTTCGAGTGATGACAGGAGATACTTAGTTTTGTCCTGGTCCACCACCAGACCCATTCGCCTTGCTTCTCTATCTAATCCCGAGAATGCAGAACAGACGTATCCTTTGCTTTCGCCGACAATTTCGACTATATCAGACTAAAGAAATCACATGAAAGTGAGTCGACCTGTCTGAAACCTCGCTTGGTATCAAGCGGTTCGGAGAGGGTCTTTCTCAATGCTGGCGGAGCTGGTTGTATTGCTTAAAACCATTTTACACAGTCCTATCCGCTTCGCGGGGATACCAACTTCAGTCATCGCGGCATAAAGACAACTTCTTTTCCTGCTGTTGAAATCGACAAATAGATGGAGTCTGCCGATTCTATTCTCAAGGGCCTTTTAAAAGACTTGGCGTATTATGAATACTTGGTCTATGGTGGATTTGTCAGGTCTAAAGCCAGACTGATAAGATTCAATCAGTTCGATTACGGTGGGCTTCAGTATTTCACGGAAGACACTCGATAAAATTTTGTAACCTATGCCTAGAGGGCTGATCCCGCGGTAGGTGCCGCGTATGGCGGGTTACCTTTCTTGTGAATTGGGCAGAGTACACTTACATTCCAGTCGTCGGGCATGCCTTCAACTGACCATATTCTGCATAAGAGATGCATGTACCTTACAAGCTCCTCGCCGCCGTACTTCAATACAGGGCTTCGGAGCGGAGTGGAGCAAAGGAGCAAGGAGCTAAGGATCATAGGGTTTTGGCTGGAGCGGAGCTGTAGCAAAGAGCTAAAAAAGTTCAACTTCTCCTTAGATCCGTAAAGAAAATTAAATTTATTTATTTCATTATATTTTATTATATTTTTACTTAGAAATAGTGTTCATTGCACAATGCCCAGCAGTCAGGGGTAATTCCAATGAAAACCCAATAGGGCTGTTCAAGATGTTGTGGAAATGGTCTTGGGTTTGCAGTTGAAATTGCATTTGCGCACATTTTTTGCTGCACAGGGGATATCTTCGCTGCAACAAGATAGTGGTCCGTTTCTCGTTTTTCGATCTGGAGACGGCCATGAAGCTTGATGGATATTTTTGTTTTCGAACCTAGTACTACATAGAACGGTTTTTCGAGCGCCGGCGAAGTCGATCAGCCTCGTTTCGTCGTGGAGGCTCAATTTTCCGACAGTGGCGCCAAAGATCCCTTCCTTGCCAACCTTGGCATTGAAATCGCCAAGCACGATTTTTATATCGTGTCGGGGGCAGCGCTGATATGTATGCTCCAAGCGCTCATAGAAAAGATCTTTGGACGCCTTATCCTTCTCCTATGTCGGGGCATGAGCACAGATGAGCGAAATGTTGAAGGATTTCGCTTTGATGCGGATTGTAGCTAGAAGTACGTCCACGGCAGTGAAAGCCAGTACTCGGCGACGGAGTATTTCTCCCACGACAAATTCAACACCGAGTTTGCGCTCCTTACGTTTTTTTGTTTTCTGAACATTAAAGAAAAATTGAAATAAGCTCCTATTTCATTTTCCAAGTATGTTAGTTTGCAAGTCCCGAAAAGATATAGTGATAATTGAAGAGGTAGATGCAATAACGGCTCAAAGTGAGATGTGTGCTTAAAAATTGTCAAATTCATAATACTAGTAATAACTCCCCCGAAATTCGGGTGAATGCATTAAAGAAATACTTGCAGATATTACGTATTTAAAAAATAAACGTGATATTCATGAACCTACTTCAGGGGTATTCCATTAGTAAGTGAAACTATGTGTCCAATTATAGAGTGACTTATTGAACATGGAATGCTTGACGAATCAATGCTAAATACCTCAAATTAACGTACTTTCGAAGAAAAAATTTAGTTATATTATTTTATTACACCGTAAATGGACACCAAACTTCAATATTAGAAAAGTAATTGAATGCGACAATATATTTTAATACAGAAAGATCTGCAAAATCAAGTATTTATAAAGTAATTTTTTTTTTAAGTGGGGAATAAATGTCTCGATCTGCCTTCGTCCCAAAGAAGCAACTTGGCATTGAAGAAAAATAGGCATCTAAATTATATTAAGGGATGAAATCACTACGGTTTTGCATGTCACACCCGTGACAAAAAAGTTTTAAACTTCGTATTGCTTAGTTACTACTTAAGGGATTTTTCTATAATTTCATAACTAGAGTATGTTTATACTATGCAGCCTTATTTCATTTCTTTTATTATATTATAAGTACCAACTTTAGAGATTTTGAAACGTTTTATCGTGTCCCGCCCGTGACAATCACTTATAAATTTTTTCTAATGGTACCTAACAATAAAAAAATAAGTTTAACACTTCAAACCTATGTTTAATGCCACAAAACTTTGAAGTCCAGATTGACTAAATACCATAATACTGTTGATGGGCCAAGCGATGTAGTAAAAAATTTCGCGTGGTCAGCTCGAAAAGTCAAGGTAAATATTACTATCATAGAGAAGCCAGAGAATTCTATGATGAGGGTTGCTTAACAACAATCTAAAAGTCAATACTAACAATTATGGTTTCACCAAAGAATAGCTAAATTTGAACCTGATTTGTCTCTTAGGGCCGGTTACTCAATGTCTGGTTAACACTAACGGCAGGTTAGACATCGCTATCGACGTGATAATAGTAGTCGATGTCCATGTTTAACCTGTAGTTAGTATTAGCCAGACATACATAGCTAGTCTATACAAACTTGAAAATCATTAAGACACACTCGAAATTTCGTTGCAATCAAATGCACCGTGCAAAAATGCCTTTGGAAAATGCATATGAGATTGCATGCGTTTGCAAATAATCCTTTCTTCCATGCCCCCTAAAATAGATCCTGAGGGCATCACTATATCGTGCGTCGTGCAATGACTTTATTGTGATAAAAGTGGGTCAATTGATCTTGTATTTGGCCTCTAACATTTATCATACCTAAGCCGTTTGATATGGATATTACTACAAGCTCCATTTCATGAAGAAAATCGTACGTGTCCCACCCGTGACAAAAGTTGTCCCACCCGTGACAGGAGAACTTTGAATTTTTTTGTAATAAACAACTAATTCTTGTTATGGTTTGTGCTTTGTTAGGACTGCTGGTTCTTTTCTGTATAGTAAAACATCTAATTCAGAAAGAAATGTGTCTCTTCTTTGTCCTACCCGTGACGGTAGAAACAGCTCAGAATTTTCCCATATAAAATCAAGTTGGAATATTTTTCGTATTTGGTAATAACTCGTATATTAGTGAACTAGGCGTAGCTTTATCAAAATATAGAATTGCTTAGTACTCTATACTTAAATTTAAAAAAGAAAAACTACTTTAGCTGTACAAATGTCCCACCCGTGACGATGGAATACCCCTTCAGTATTTAGCCCAAGATTTATTTAAAGAACTTCGTGAAAGACAACATTTAATCTTGTATTGCTAGAGACCTGATAACCCAAGATAATTTTTAAGTTCTTTAAGCGCCTTACTCTACTCATAGCTTCGTACAATGGGCCGTGAGAAAACAGTATTTTTTAAGGTAGATATAGTCCAACCCTCCACAATATCTGGCCAAGGGCTTTATTAGTCGTAGTCTGAAACGCAATAATCACTTAAAATTTGCGCCATTTCATGCTGAAAGCCATTAAGTTTCACGCTTTTAAACTAAAGCTTTCTTAGCCCATTCAGTACAAAAGCTCAACTACTGATTATAAAAATATTAAAATACCGGCTAATTTGGATCGTTCATTTCAAAAACCCCACCAAAAATTTTTTATAGTTTTTAGTTTTACGGTCATCCAGGGTGCTTCAAATTTGTCAGTGATATCCTGTTTAAAGAAGAAAGTGATCTCAGCTATTTTTATTTTTTACTTTTGCGAAATATATTTCAAATCTATGAATAATACGAACCCGAATCACAGTTCCATGGAGAATTGGTAAATATTTTTCAACAGATTACACTGCTCACTATCGACTTTTCTGCCACGTTCCTGACAAACGCGGTGACCTGCAGCTTGCACTTTAATTTGATGTATAACTGCTGCAGATCGCCCTAACTAAGTCGTATGGCTGAGCAATTATATATAGATTCCCTTTTCGCACAGAACAGGATTTCTATAAGCGAGTGCTATTAGAAGTAACATATTTGTATTTGTATTTGTGAAGTCAGTGCACTAACAAAAATATTGTTTTGTTCTTAGCTTCGACTTATTTTCCTCTCCTTACTTTTGTTGGATTACATATTTTGTTATATAACAGTTTGCGAAATTGTACTTAATGAAATGATGCGTTCTTTTCTTTTATAAAGAGTTTAATATTTTTTAGACACATTTTTAATAAAAAGCAAAACTTTGTTTGCTAATTTTTACAAGCATAAGATATTCGATTCCGGGATCCCGCAGACGTATACAAGTACTAGGTGGATGTGTGATAACGACGTTAGCATTCATACTTGATGGTCAAAAACTAGGAAGAACTCCGTAATTTTACATAATGGTAGATAATGGTAGAAATTTTTTAATAGCGACTTAAATTATACCAACTTTTTTAATTTTTTTATTTCCTTAAATTTAAGAAGTACATACGGATTTGTAGAGTACCATTGTATGTAACTAGACTGCGGAGTTCTATGCAAAATGCAGAGCCTAGAAATATAAGCTACATAACCATAAGCAAAGTGTATAAATTTGTATACATTTTGTTTATAGTTAAAAGGCAAGTACACATTTTTTTAGGCATATGAAGACACTGCCGAATAAATTGAAATCAAATAATGCATCAAATCTATGCATGTCAGCACAAGCGACACGTGCGACATAGTCAGCACTATTAATTACATTACGGCTGTTCAGGATATTGTGCATATGATCTTGCATTTGCATATTTCGGTACATTTGTAAATTCAAAACAATGAAATGCAAACGGTTGCCATGATAGTAGGGCTCAAATTTTCAAATGCAATTTCTAATGCAAAACCAAGACCAATTTCCTGAACAGCTCTATTGTATATACGTGAAGAGATTTTGCAAATTTTGCAAGCTCATATTATAGTAAAATTCATTAAATAATTGTCTAATTAAAAATCGATATATATTTTGATACAAGCCAGGATCATTCAGTATTGAAAATATGCTGCAAAAACACAACAGCTAAGCTAAGCTGCAATGACATGCAATAACAGTATGTTTGAGATGGAATGACATCGCATAACACCTTGTTTGAGTTGACATGTCATAGCAATGCATGAAATTTTTGAAAATGACATTTTTACAGAATATGTTGAATACTGCAGTACTTTAATGCATACATACATACATATGTAGTGAACATCTTGCTTTATTACTCACCTGTTTGATTGAAGTAAATCTTGCGTACAACTTGCTGCGAAAAATGTATGGCCAGCGGTGCAGATTTATTGATGTATAGTAAGAATCTGAAAACAATGAAAGAACACTTGGAATTAATATATAAGAGAAATGAATGGAAAGCGGAAAAAACTAGTACATACATCAAAAGTTGTTTCAAGCATCTTCTCAGTTTTATTTTAACAATCAATCGTATTTGTGATCGAGGCAGATGTAGACATATGAGGAAATCTCACGAGTTGATAAATTTTTTACAAAAACGTGTTTTTGGGCGAAAATGGTTGTTGAAATTCATTGCAGAGAAATTTTTGTACTTGGGCATTTCATTGCCAAAGATTTTATTTCAAAAAGTGCTTACGAGCACATGCCACATGAAGAAAATTACTTTATTCGCAAAAATAGCTTACTCCACGTTGTTTTGAGCAGATATTTTATAGAAAAGCACAACTCTATAAAAATTCAAAGTTTAAACATGCTGTGAAACTACCCTCCAGTACTGCTGGAGTCAATCGCTACTTTTGAACCGTTTCCGCACCGACTCCTAGGTAAGTAGCTACTCTATTAAACCCGTGGTAGTGCACATGGTAGTGCAGAGTCGAACCAGTCGTAAGCGGGATAGCGAAAAACTACGACAGAGGGCGCCCATAAACCACGCAAGAGACTACTTTAGTAACTCCCGGTAGTGCAGAGAGAGCCGATGGTGACTACCGCCTAGGACATTGCCTTGTAAAAGGAATCCCAAGCGATATCCCCTGCTATCTATCTCCTGCGATGGCGATGAGCGGTCTCCACAAGCGATTAATCGCCGGAGATCTATCGCAGCAGCTAAACAATCGCTAATGGAGACAGTTAGATAGTACATTATCTTCAGTTTTCGTAAAGCACAAGATTTCATTGCGAAATTGTATTTAAACCAGGGACAGAAAATAATCATTATTTTTTAAATGTTGTAATCATCGTAAAACAATTTGACTATATACAGTGGAATATTCATTTAATTTTTTTTTTACTGATTCAATTATAATCTCTATTTTTTTAGTTGCAAAACTAGCATAGATATCCACCCTGTCGTCGGTAATCCAGTCACCGAAAGAAGTTCTTATTCATTTTAACAGCCCTATTCGTATAAAACCTCACAACTGAGTTGTGAGCAAAAATTTGTGAGATCTCTTGTGAGGTCTATTTTGTGAGGTTATTCTTGGCCAGATCTCATAAGAAAAAAGCAAATCACCACACAAGGTCAAAAGCGTTTTGCTGTCTATCAGCTGTTTCGTAAATAAAATAAATATAAAAGATGGATGCTGAACAACAGGAAAAGTAAATATTTTTGCAATTTGTTAATTTTTTTTATAATTACTGATTTTATTTATTTTCTAGACAAATTCAAAAAGAAATAACAACGCAGGAGGAGCTCCAGTGCTTCACACAGTTTGCAATCCACAACTTGGTGCAAAAGTTTGTATGAAAATGAAATCGTATGTCTGCTCTTGCTCTTCTAAAACTGCCGCAATAACAAGCAAAAACACTGCCATTACTAAATATACTTTTAGTTAAAAAAATCAACACAGACACTGATAGCGAACGAAAATTAACAAAACATTTTTCGATTGCTCAATAAAAATCTGCTGTTTTTCTCTTGTGAGGGTATCATTCGTAAATCATAAATTTTCTGACAATTGTGAGCGTTTGACCTTTTGAATTTACGCCAGCATAGGGATAACCTCATAATAGTCAGAAACCTCACAATAGTGAGTGTGGTGGTTTGTGAGGGCAACAGAATAGGGCTGTAAATTGGATTCCTATTTGAATTAGTATTATTGACTGCATTATCGATGAAAAGGTATATGTCCATGCTAATTTTGCGTTTTCCCTGTATCCTACGCTCTCTGAGTTTTGGTCACTCTTGTCATCGAAAATTCCCTTGATCCGAGTTAAGTTTGGGAATTAACTCTAGGACTTAATCCGGATCAAGTGCAGTTAATTCCCGAGATAATTCCGAATTAACGAGTTGATCCGGATCAACGCTGCCGTCTGTTTATGCTTTGAGATTTAAGTGATTAACAGGTCTATTCTGCACGTTACCGAAGATTTTGTGACCGGAAAATTTTATTACCAAAAAATGTTACCACTTCTTGTCACCGGGATTCTAGGTACGTTGGTAATGCAGTGAAAATATTTGTGGAAGTTCCTGTATTGCATATTTCACGGGGCAATATTTTGTTACCAGCTTATGTGATGGTAACCAAATTTACCGGTTTCAAGAGAGCACAGAATGCGAAAAAGGTTTAAAAATTGGTAGACACTTTAATTACCGGTTATAAAATTTGTTACCTGCGCAGAATAGACCTGTAAGTGGAGTCACTCTTTTTTTAAGTGGAATAACGGTAAATCAAAATCTAAAAATAATCGACAACAAAGTCAAAAATATCAATAACAAAACCAATAAAAATATCGATAAAAAATGTCGATAACATAATCGATAAGAAAAATCGATTAAAAAATTAATAAAAATATCGATAATAGAATTGATAAAAAGATCAACAACAAAATCGATAAATCATCGATAAAAAATCATTAAATAATCGATAAAAATCAATAACAATATTGATAACAAAATCAGTACGAATATCGATAGCAAATTCAATTACTATATCGATAAGTTCCGACAATATCGATATCTAGCGAAATCGATAATAATATCCATAGAAATTCCCATAAAAAAATCTATAAAAATATCCATAACAAAACCGATAAGTCTCTGTGTCTCTACCTATATCATTTTCTGTATAATTACATTTATTTTAATCTTTCTTCCTCTATCTTCATCTTTACTTTTATCGGTATCCTTATCCTCATCCTCATCTTTTCTGTATATTTATTTTTGTTTTTACTTGTATGTTTATCATTTTCTTCATCTACATATTCCCCTTCACCTTTTCCCTTATATAAGTAAAGTGTTTAAATTTACCTTGGCCTTCATTTTTGGCTTTATCTTTACGCATATTTTTTTTGTTTTAATATTAACCTTTGTTTTTATCCTTTTCTTTATCTATGTACGAACTCACCTTTACTTTCATTCTCGGATTGGTCTTTTTCTAAGTCTTATTCTTTAACTATTTATTAGCAAGTTTTTTTTTTTTAATTAATACCATATGCATACACTCAAGAAGCACTTGTTGCTGCCCCAACCACTTCCGTTGCACGATTTGCGTGTGCGATTTTCGCTGAATTTGCCAATTTACTCCAAACCAACCAACCGCCGTTAAAGAAGTTTCACTTCAAAAAATTAACTCGATATTTGGAATCACCGAGCAATTCTACATATCGAGCCCTAACCGCCAAAATAACGTAGCGACATTTTTTTCAAAATTTTCTTTTTGATGCAGAAATATTCCTAGAGCATCTAGATACATTTCTGCATCAAAAGGAAATTTTGAAAAAAATGTCGCTTACGTTATTTTGGCGGTTAAGGCTCGGTATAGTGGCATCCATTGAACATTTTGGCTATAAACCAGTGTAATTATTATTTTTAGCGAAAAAATAACAATCATAAAATAATGATTCAATACTGATTTAAGTTTTTTTACTCATAATGATTACCGTCCCTGATTTAACCGAAAACTTAAAAACGATATACTAAAAAGTCAAAATAACAACTCGTGCTCATATACCAGTAGTTCTGTATGTAATGTATACGCCCTGTAGTACCATACAAAGCCAGCTAACACGTTCACTCGAGCGCGGCGTGATAGACCTTTTTGCCATTGTCTAAAGGAAAGATAAGCTCCGTTTCACAAAAAATGTCTTCGCAAGTGGGCTGGATTTCGAATTTAAAACCAAGGTAGAATACATTGGAAAACGAAGGCTCCGTTATTCTGGAGAAAAAAACAATTGGTGTGTGCTTTTAACCAGACCCACTTGCCGCCATGTATTTCGACCCTCTGAATCCGAATCTGAGGTCCGTTTGACTCGTTATTGCCATTTTTTTGACAATTTTCGCAATTAACTCCAAATTTAGGAGGTGTACGAGTCAAACGGACCTCAATACATGTCGATATGTGGGTCTGGTTAAAAGCAAATACCACTTTTCTTGTGGCCAGTGTTATCGAAGGTTTGGCAAGAGATTCGTTTTCCAATTATTTAAGAAGTTTTAACCGAGCCAAATCTCCATATGGCTGCTACCTCTTCTTCTATGTTGTATAAAAATTTCATAGCGATTACCAGTAGCTCACCACAACAAAATATATACTAATCTTTTCGGATTTTGAGTTATGACAGTATTGAAGTAAATGAACGTTATGCCCATGGGGTAATTTTTAAACATTTTTTAATGTGATTGAGAAAAAAAAAACATTTTTTAACTAAACAAGTTTTTAAAGCGTCCACACTTTTCGGTATTCGTGATATTTACTCAGTACTTGTCAAAAAGTATCGAATTCTCGATACTACTTAGTACTCATGAAAAGCATCGATATTCTGTACTCGGTACTCGTATCGTTCTATCACTACGCACGCCTTAACTTAAAAGTCATATTACACAGTGCGACAGTCAATTTTAGACATACCAAAATCAATATATTCACAAAACTGGGGGCCAAATATAATAAAACTGCGATTTTAGTTTTTCTCCCTGGCGTCAGCAGTTTTTTTAAAAAGACTTTGAAATTTTTAGAATAAGGTTGACTAAAAAAATTATTCAAAAGCTTCGTTGCATTGTAGAATAACAATATGGGTATCAATTAAAAGGAAAAATTCTGTAGAATAGAAAAAAATAATTAAATTTTGGGTGCACCAGGAAGAATAAGTATTGAAAATGTCCCTTTAATACTTTACCCTTGAATATCCTTGGAAATTTCTAATATTTATTTTTGGAAAAAATATATGTCAAGGACTAATATATTTACTACCACATGCTCGAATTTTGTCCTTTTGGCTTTATTAGTTTTATATAAAAAAAATTTAGACTTCCCTTGATAAGATATTGATAGTTACAATATGCATAAAAAAGATATTGGAATCAATATTATGGAACCATGTATGCGCTCTAAAAGAACAAACTGACCGTAGGATATACCTACGGTTTAAATACTTTAATTGATTTGTATACCAGGGCCTAGCCAGCCTTTCATGCAGGGGGTAGGAGTTTATATAGAGGGAAAAAATGCCTTAATAAAATTTTTTTTTGTATATACATCGAAATTTTCGGGTTTAAGAAAGTATAAGTTTTTTAAAAATCTGTTAGTAATTTTTTTGTTGAAAATATTTTTCTTTATAAAAAAAAAAGTATTTTTTTGCTCCCAAGTGTTTTTTTCTGAAATTTTTATACACGAAGTATAAAAATATATACATCAGTAGAAAGGCGGTTCAATGGCCTTTACAACGATACCAAACTCTTAAAAATCGGTTAGTAGTTTCCTTGTTAATTTTTTTGTTTTTTTATAAAAAAAAGGTAATTTTTCCTTTTTAGTGCTTTTCTCAAATTTTTATTTACGAAGTATACAAATAAGCATATCAGAAGAAAGCAGAGTTGATTGCATTAACAACAACATCAATTTTTTAAAAATCGGTTAGTAATTTGTTTGTTTAAAATATTTTTTTTTTATAAAAAAAGGTATTTTTTCCTTTTAAATGTTTTTTCTCAAATTTGTACATACAAAGTATACAAATATGCATGCCAGGGATGAAGAAGAGGTGCAATAACGTTTACAATGGTACCAACTTTTGACGAATCAGTAAACAAATTTTTGAAATATAAGGTTTTTAATTTTTCGAAGACCCGACCTTTGCCCCCTTATAGCACCTGTAAGACAAGTTTGCAAAAACAAAGTTATAAACCGTGTAAATAAGAGCAAAACACGGTCTACGACTTTATTTTTAGTTTTTAGTTATTTACATATACTAATAAAAAATAACTTTTTACCAAATATGATATTTCGAAATTTGAAGGCCCATATTTCGATGTTGAAGGCTAACTCCGAAAAACGGAGAAATTACTTTTTTACCTATGACTCAATCTCTTAAAAAAAATGGGTTTGGTCCAATACGCAGCGGACTGCTGTATAGTGTAATGATTCTAGTATCTCCATTTACGTATGTTGTAACTACCAATATCTTATAAAGAGAAGTTAACAATATTTTTATCATAAAATGCCCTCGGATGAAAAAGCGCAAGTATTTATATTAGGGTGGTCCAAAAATGCATGTGGAAAAAGTATAGTCGGAATTTCAATGCTCTCACCCCCTAGGATTGCATTATACCGAAAAAATATACTCCTATTTTTTATTTTAAATTTAAAAATATTTAGTGGTCGCTCAATGCGCTTACAGTTTTCTATGTATTTTATATGGGGAAAATAACTTTTCGTAGAATGGTATGAAAATCAGTATTTTTCGATCGGAATTTTTCTCTTCAGAAGATTCCCAGTAATAATACCCAATTCTTTATTTAACCATATATTGTATATAATAATAATAATAGATTGGCGCTTACACATATGTTAGTGTTTGGCCGAACTTCTCCTCCGATTTGTGGCGTGCGCCTTGATGTTGTCACACAAAGAGGAGGGACCTACAGTTTTACGCCGACTCCGAACGGCGATTGTATTTTTATGAGCTGTTTTCCATGGCGGAGGTTTGCCATTGCCTGCCGAGGGACGACCGCTGTTAAGAAAAAACCTTTTTCTATATTTTTGCAATGTGTCCTTGACCAGGGTTTGAACCCAGGTACTGCGGAGTGGAAGCGTGCACTACTTACCACTACACAACAGCGGCCGAAAAAAATCTCTAAAAATGCGATAATTGTTTGTTAAGTAAATTTGATTTGACAGCACATATTGCATTTAATGCTTCCTTTTCGATTTTTCTCGATTTTTTAACTCCGATTCGATCCGTGAATCGATTCAAAAAATTCGAGAATCGACATTCGATGTTTGCTCAATTGATGCATACTGAACTATGGTTTGCCCCAGAAAATCAATAAAAATTTAAAGAAATTTTATTTTTTGACTGAAACCAAAAAGAAATACATGGGAAAGCAAATACCAATGAATTCAATGACCTTTCCCATCCGACTGTAGGGCCCCTCTGAGAAGCCTCTTGAAATTAACTCTATATAAAATTATGGTTAATAATACAACAAAAACTCCAAAAATTTGTAGTTCCCAACTTTATGCAAATTTTCATAAAAAAACTTTCACCTCTTAAGAACTCTTTTTTATATATTTTGAAAGGGTAGTTAAGTGAAATTTAGAGTCAGCGAAAATAAAATAAATAAATTCCATTATGCTGGATTCCCTCTAGGAATTAAATGGTATAAATTACAATTAACAGAGTTGGGCATTAAAAAAATATCGTGTCATTATGTGAAAAAATAGGCATTAAGTTCATTTCCACCTAGCATTTTTTTAAATGGCTTACAGTTTTTGTCATTTCAATGCCTAGTGGAAATTCGGCATTAAACTTCTTAAAATAGAAGTTAATTTTGAAGTAAAACGTAACCTTTTTTCTCATTTGTGTTAAAAAAGCAAAGCAAGGCATTAAATGAAAAAATTGGGCATTAAACATTACCCGTGTCATTGTGGTTGTTTCCACGTAGCATATTTAAAATGGCATACATTTCTTGTCATTTCGTTGCCTGGCGGAAATTAGGTTTAAGAATTTATGAAGTTTCTGTTGAATGTTGTTCTTAGTATAGAAACACCTTATCTCACACCTTTTTTCAAATATTTCAAGCTTCGCAGCAAAAATAGTGTCCTCGCCAAGTTGAAGCTCGAGGTGGTCTGAAAGCGAATCTTCCCTAAGGCTCTCCAGTTTACGACTGACTACTCTAACCGAGAGTTAAATAGGGTATCAACCCATTCCTGTCTTCTGGGAGTAACAAATGTTGGCTTAGTGCCCACATTCAAGATACTTAACCTACTTGACAGAATATACTCGAAAAGCTGATCTCCCCTCACGTTGCATTTGGTGCTGCCCCAGATTTCATTCTGGGCATTAGCGTCGCTACAAAGGAGCAACCCGACGTTGCGGTTCTCGCGGAATTCCAGAAGACTGGCCGCCTTCTCCGGAGGTGGTGGTAACAGAGACTTGTATGGAAAGCACGTTTAAACAATAACGAAATGTTTCCACACGTGTTTGCCCTTGAAGCTAAACCTCGCTGCCATTAAGTCCCGACAGCAAACTGTGCAAGTTTGGTCCCAGTGCAGTGAGAAGACACTATTAGACATGCTCTCGGTCTGACCGAGTTTTCGTCGTATGGGATGTTGGCACTCGCCTCCAGGATGCGCTCCTGGTCTATGACGCTGGGGACTTTGGCAATGGTTGGGACCTCCAGAATCCGTAACCCTGCCGCAAATGCGGTTTATTTTCCACAGATACTACTAAAGTAGTTGAAATCTTAATATCATGAAGACAAGCGCAAACGACTTCGTTCTTTTTTCTTAGGTGTTATTTAGATTGTTGTATAAACATATTTTTTAGCATATTTAACTATGTAGATTTTATAAACTCTTTAATATATTTTGCATAATTATTTCACATTTATTGCATATGTTTTGCATATTAAATTTGCATAAAAATTCGAGCTGTAGTTATGTTTCTTTTGACAGCCATATTACAATATTTACTTTATCTTATCAGTTCGTTAAACTGCAATTTTCTAACAGGTTGCAACTCTGTAATTTTTATCTTTCTATATTTTAAGTCGAACCTCCAGAAATACATCGGTGAAAATTGTATTCAATTCCATACATTAGTTTTCGAGTGATGTACGTACAAACATACAGACAGACAGGCAGACAATAATTCTAAGAACTGTGGTTTTTGCTTCTGTTGGTCTAATAAGGACCCTTCATATTATATTTTATTTATATTATAAGTTATAAGATTGTCGCATTTCGAAAAATTGTGTTTGTTCACACCATCTTTAGATAAAATGCGCCGAAAATCGGACAATTGCGAAGATAATAGGATCTTAGCTTTAGTGCAGGTTGTAGGCAGGGACGAGTGCAACATAAAAATAGGTTTCTTATAGTTCTTGACCATCTATTATTATTTTTATTTAAAAAATCCTTATTCTCGTACTTGTCAATTTTTCACCCCATCTAAAAATCTAACCTGTTTTGAAAAGGCGATTTATAAACCCTTAAGTTGATGTACAGCAATATTTTCTTAGACTTAGCTTCTTGGGAGTTTTCATCGGGTAAGATTTAAAAACCCGCTATTTTTCTAATTTTTTCAACTTTGACCATCGCTATTTGAAAACCTTGCGATGAAAGTCGCTAAATGCGTAATATTTGTCTGAAACTTCGATATTTCGGAATTTAGGCACGCTAATTTATTCAAATTTGATACTCACAACAATCTCTTCAAAAGAAATAAGATTATTTTTGGAGTTTTGGAAAAACGGTATAGTACCGCCCACTTATAACTATATAAGTTTTTTTTTCATTAGGTCTAACTGAGCATATTATAGAAAATGTTTTAAATAGGGGTAAAACCCAAGTGCTTACCATCTAATGGTAGTTTTCAGAATGGAGTATTTAAAGTTTGGCCTCACCTGAATTTAGACTTCTTTACCTGTTTGTATTTAAATTTTGGCAAATAAAGTAAACGTAACTACTCTTTTTTTATCTAAAAACTATATTTTGCCTCCGTAACTTTTATTTAGAAAAAAGCAAAATTTGTTTACTTCTCCTTAGACCATTAATCAAAACATTTTACATAATTTTTGGTATAAGACTTAAAACGTATACTAGGACCTACTTATCTTTTAACATGTCTTCAATTCTGTATTAATTTCCATCGCATTAAGGGAAGCTTTTCTGGAAAGTTGTATGTTTAGTTAAAAAATCGTTAATATCTTGCTATGTAATGGACAGATAGGTATAAAATTTAAGTACATTGGCATTACCAAGTTTGGCCAAGGGGAATTTTTAATTGTTTGCCTTTGGTTATTTATTTTGAGGATATTCGCATACATACATATCGTCGTTTAAAGTACAAAACCGCGTATCGTCATTCTACAAAAGGGCGTAACTGACATTTGCTGCCAAAAATTGGATTTGCTCACACAAGCTCTTGGCTCAATCCCTATCCATTCGTCCTGAAATATACTAGCCAGAAATGCGATTGCTTTGTAAAAAGGAGAACCATTTTAAAATATGTTTTTTTTTACCCTCTAGAAAATAATTTATCAACCTCACATACACGGTTTTGAATTTTTTTGGTACGCGGTCTTGTACTTTAAACGACGGTATGGACATGTGAAGGATTGTTACTACGAGTGGGTAGAATGAAGATTGGCGTCAAATCTTTACTGTAATCTTTGAATTGTCGCCAATATTAAAACGTTTACTACAATTAAACATAATCGAATAAAGTTACTGCAAAACTGTAGCTACTGGACGTCGCCAGCAACGACACACGCAAGTTCAACACTGAGCTAAAAAAATACGAGGAGTAAAAAGATGAATGTTATGACATCTATACCATTAGCTGGGCGGCCATTAAAAAACAATAGCGACAATTTGAATGCTGAGTGCGGATGGCGCTTGTAACTTGTCATTTAGGCGGTCATCGCCACCAAGTAGCTGTGAATGACTCATTCGTTGGCGTTGCTTTTATAGCACCACACTGACGAGAACTACTAACTAAGGCAATGAAGTAAGGAAACGCCAAAAATTTCTGGTACATAAAAGCACTTTCGAATGTTGGAAAGAGGTGGTAACTGCCTTAGCCAACTATTATGACTGCATTTGTATAAAAGTTTGTAGTTGGTTGGGTTTAAACGCTTTCTGGATTTTCATAACTTAGTGGGTACTCATTCTGACAAATGCACAAACCTACATACATACATACATACAGAGACATACACGTGTTTTCAGAGGCAAGCTTTTACAGTCCAAATACTTATTGGAGTGGACGATTGTTGGCCACTTGATTTACGCATGGTGCCCTTTATTTATCTTTTGAACGATGTGTTGGCTGAATTCTACTATTGGTGTCTCTGTTGAGTCTTAACTTGTGTTGACGGTCAAAATTACTGCTTTTCTATGGTCCTTTGACAATTGCTCATAAATTTCAGTTTAATTACAACAGTGGCAGAATGTGCGGAGTAAACGAAAAATGTAATAACAAGATGCGTTTGTTTTAAAACTTCCGCGATTGGCAGACATTTTAGCGTTTTTATGTGCACATATTAGATGACGGCTAGACTTCGATTTAGTAAGAACAATAAGAAGGAACCCCTTTTTCAATTCTGTGCGAACTAGAGTCGTGCGCGGGTATCGGGACCCACGGTACTGATTTTAAATTGGCCAGGATGGCCGGTATCGGGAAGGTCTGTAAAAAATTTGCGGGCGAGACGAGACCAAAATCATTTTCCGACACTCCTGATAAAACAGCAACCTCCGAAAACTCGGAAAATCTGGCTGACTTCCAAAACGTATCAATACAATGTTTAGAAACTGTTATACCACGGTATTCAAACTGTTTGTATATGCAGAGTTGCGCAATATTGCAACCATACACATTGCATATTCTAAATATTCAATATAGCAATGAACATTTTTTCTGAATTTTCCATTTCTAATACACCAATGCTAATCAACAACAAATGAAGCATCAACTTTTTTTCTGATGCGCTGATTGCTCTAGCGATACGTTTCTATAACTTTTCGGCTGCGTTTTGGAACAGTATACATTGTCAATATGTTGTAGTTCGACGTTATGGAACCTTATAAATTCGAAATTCGAAGCTTCGATATTCGAATTTTAATCGAATTTTAACTCCAAACAGGCGAGTTTTTGAAATCGAACTTTGTCTTGCTAAAATTCGGATAAAATCGATTTTTTCCAGAAAAAATCGAATTTCATCTTTATTTCCAAAAAATCAACTCTTCAACTTTCTTCTTCTGACAAAATTTGCCATCACTGTGTGTGGCACTCAATTTGTCCTAGGGATTCAAGTAAAAAAAATGATGCATTGAAACAAAAAATCTGTGCCAAGAAGAAGCTGTTATTTCAAACTCAACTTTAAAAAATTTTTTGTAAAAAAACAATTTTTTGGATTTTTTATTATAAATTTTTAGAGGCTTTTACGTTGGTAGCTTTTGCCTGAGAAGACCCCTAATGAATGCACTGCCGATCTGCCAAATTTGCTTTTTGCGGGATTTCTTGAAGTAAGGATTAAAAATTACCCTTATAGGCGGGAGCAAATGGGTTATATGTTCTACAAAAATATTTCCCAGGAAATTTTAATATCGACTTTGCTACTGGATGGGTATACATTCAGAAAATGTTAACAAAGTCCGGGCTGGTTTCGGCTGTCGCACAGTGTAATTTGAATTTAACTTTTTACACAGGTGGCCACTCTCTTCAAGCATATCAAAAATATTTTAGCTGTTGCATAGTACTTTAAGCACAACACTTCTTTAACTAAATTCGACTTTGCAAACAGGTAGCAACCCTCCCAAATGTAATTAAAAAATAAAGTTTATTCAAAACCATTTCGATTGATATGGAGTAATTTATTAAACTTATTAAATAATTTGATTTAGATTTTCTTACATATGGCACAAAACTAAAACCATGTTACACATCTAAAGGCCAAGCCCTTTCATTTGACACCTTCCCCCTTTTTGAAAATCGAAAGAACGATACAGATTTTATGACTTGGTGTCAAATATTTAACGCAAACAACTGCGGAAGCGATTATTTGAATTTGATTTTCTAACCTAAAACTCACAGAACTAAAACTATGTTGCAGACCCAAAGGACAAGCCTTTAATTCGACTCCCATTTTTTAAATTTGAACGGTACAGATTTTATGACTTGATGTTAAATATTTAACGCAAACATGACCGAACTCGATTAAGAAGTTTCACTTCAAAAAAATTTTGCAAAATTTAAAAAAAATTCGAATTAAATCGAATTTCCCCACCGAATTTCGAATCGAATGATTGGGCAACGTTCGAAATTCGGAAAAAATCGAATTTCAACCCTCCACTACCTATCCCTACTTTGTACGTATGCAAAGCAATTGGAGCTTTGGAAGTCAGCCTGAGACGAAAACGAACAGCAAAGCAAAACAAAATAATCGGTAGATGCCAGATCTTTCATAATTTGGTTTTTTATTATTTGAAAATATTTTGAAGGAAATGTGAATGTTTCTAAGTGATAGATTCCGGGACACACGGGATCTGCGGCACAATTCAGAAAAACGTAGGGACGGGCGAGTTTGAGACTTAAAAATTTAATTTCGGGATGGGCGGAATCGGGATTAAATAAAGCTAAAGATACATATGGTGCATTCATATGAGTTCAAGTAATAAGAACAGAGCGGAAGATTTGACGCTATCTACACATTGTTTTATTTCGAAAGGAAAAAAATTTTTTGTCTCAGCAAAATTTGAAAATTTTTGTATTTTGCAATATTATTGTGGCTTATTAACATTTTATTTCTAATAGTTTTATTGGGCTTTGTACCACGATTGTTTATTAGGAAAAATTTGAAAAAGCAACAAAATCTAAGCGGTAGAAGTTATAGCGGCTATTTAGGAGATCACCACATCTCCTCATCAGACTTCTTTTTTCTAGACTTCAGCAGGGATCGAACCTGCCTAATCGATGTGCAAAGTCAGAAGCGTTAACCACTGAGCTATGTACAACCCGTAAACTCTTAATGCTAATTCATTTTCCTTATTCAGAAACATTTTCCTTATAGAAACAAAACGTTGAAAATTATTGAAATGTGGCTAAAATTACGGCCACATTTCATATAACGGTAAATTTCGGAAATGCTTGAAACTTCGATATTTCGAAATTTAAGGACGCTGATTTACTCAAAATTGATAGTAACAATAATCGGAGTTTTCGGAAACTTAAAAGCATATAAATAATACTTGCGCCGCACACTGGGGCCGCCCCATATAAAGCGGCTGCTCAAAATTTTGAAATCATTTTATTTCTATTAGACTCGTTTGAACTACTTTTTAAGAGTAAAATTTTGACTTCTTAACCCAATATTGATCATGGATAAAGGCATTGGTGACCTAGTTGTTTGTAATGTCTTATGTTATGTTAATTTGATTTTTTTATTATGCAAATTATAAATAATTTAACCCATTTACGACTTTTACTAAACGCATTGATAACCATATTTTAAACTATTAGTGACCTATTTTTATAGCGATTAAATGTAATAACAGTAACAATGTGTGTATTTGTTGTAATCACTAGGAAAGGTCATGAAACAGGGGAGGTCATTTATATAAAGATCCGTACGATAGTAAAGGATAGGAAATAGATACAAAAATAAATAGTCTAAACTTTTCAATGTGTGTGTATTGAAAGAATTTCGAGTATGCAGTTTTGTAACCAATTTAATTGTAGTATATTAAAAAGCATGTTTGAGGTAGCTAGGACTTACGTTTTTCTATACGAAGTATGTTCGACGATTTTTTTTATGGAGAAAATGAACGGCACCTTCACCAAAAAAATTGCTAAAAATCAACGGTATGTCCTAGCTACTTCAAACTGGCACTTTAATGTACTAAAATTTAATGGGCTACAAAAATACGCACTCAAAATCTTTTTAAAATATCTAATTAAAAACATTTATATTTTTACGAGGTTTGAAACTTCAATTTATTCGTTTTATCTTGAGGAATAAACTATATTTAAAAATAATAATAACTAAAATTAAACCATAATTAAAAAAAAATTGTCAAAACTTGTCAATATGTGGGTGTCTTATAGTTATGATAAGCACTATATAATGGAATCTGTGCCACTTATTCCTCACAGTCGGAATCTAAATCCCATCCAAGCCCCGTTAAACTAATATTATTCGTTTCAAGTTTTACTAATTCCATTGCTTCAGCAAAGAAAGATCCCCGGTTTGTGGCCACTGGCAACAAGCCCGAGCAAGTAATCAGAGGATCTGATGACAACAATCTATTAAAAACGTCTTCTAAATTCTTTTCAGAAAAAATATGTGTTTAATTGTATTTTTGGAATAAACGAAGTTCTGTTTCTTCTGTTAGTAAACTATTGTTGTTACAAATAGTATAATAGAGCAAGAGCCAGCGACGGCCAGACCTTCGTTATTTTGTAAAGGCTGAAAGCTTCTCTATGTATGCCCCCAACACAGGTAATAACAAACCCAGACTATGAAATGTGGATAGTGGTGGCTTTGGCAGGTACCAAGTAGTAAAAGTGTATAAAATACCACCTCAAATTCGTGATAGTATAAAGGTCAGTTTTTATATGTTTTACTCGTAATAACATTAGAAACCACGTCGTTCATTGGCAGACACTTAGCATGGTTCCTACCCCCTGCCAGACACCCTTAAACCATGAATAATTTAAGTTATACTTTCATCATATAAAAGCTGATTTTCATATATGTCACTTGGGGATCTATCAAAATATGTTTCCTCACTTGCCAGACCGTTTCGATAGTTCCTTCATCTTGCCAGACGCTCTAAAGGCGTAGGTGCGAGCATGAAAAAACTGTTAAAAAGTATACTTTGTTAAATAGTTAATTATCGGAGACGGCGGTCCTTACAAGTTGAATTCCAATTTCTTACAAAAGCCAATGGTTATTCGCTATGCCACAAAGCCTATTTTTTGCAAAATTTTATAAGAAATATAAACATAAAATTAGATAAAAAGAGTATATTTGAGAAAAAAACTTTAGAATAAAATGTCCATGTCAAAAAAATAAAATCTAATAAGTTAATTAATAATGTGTTGGAGCCTTACAACTTTTTTTAAATTAAATTTAATTAAAATTTCGATATTGTATTAAAAACTTATTGTTTACTATAGGAGGAAAAAATTATTTTTATAACACTGTAGGGAAAATTTCAAGTTTTCAAATGACCCAGGGTTATCTCCCACATAACGGTTGTTTGTAACAGGCAAAACGAATCGAGATAGATATACACAAATCTATCTTATATATATATAAATGTTCGTATGTCACGGTCGTCAAAACTCGGGAACGGCTGAACCGATTTGAAAAATTTTTTTTTGTATTGTTCGGTATAATACCAGAATATAATATTTGCACATTTTAACTTAGTCAAATTGATAAAATAAATGAAATATTGCCATGTGGGTGTCAAACTAAAGAGATTTAAGAAGGCTTACAGCCGAAACATTGTTTGAAGAGGGTTGCCACATGTTCAAAAATTTAACTAAAGTACATCGATAAAATAGATGAAATATTACAATATGGGTATTAAATTAAAGAGGTTTAAGAAAGATAACTGTTGGAAATATTTATGAGAAGGGTTGCCACCATTTTTTAAATTTTAACTCAGTTAAATTGATCCAGTATATGAAATATTGCTATGTGGGTATCAAACTAAAGAGTTTAAAGAAGGCTTAGGGCCGGTTGTTCAATGTCTGGTTATCACTACTTGCCGGCTAAACATCATAATCGACGATTTTGACATCATGCATATAACATGTGATCGATAAGGCAGTCGTTGTATCTAACCGGAGCTTCTACCTCCGATTTGTGCTAATCAGACATTGAACAACCGGCCCTTATAGTCAAAAAAATATTTTAGAGGGTTGCCACCTGTTAAAAAAATTTGCTCAAATTAATTGATAAACTAAATGAATTTAAGAGGTTTAAGAAAGATAACTGCTGGAAATATTTTTGAGAAAAATTGCCACATCTTTGAAAATTTAAACTCAGTTATTTTGATAAAATAAATGAAATACGGTAATTTGGGTATCAAAGTTCAGATTTTTAAGAAGGCTTACAGCCGAAAATATGTTCGGGGAAGAGGGTTGCCACCTGTTTGAAAATTTAACTCAATTTAATTGATATAGGTATCAAATTGAAGAGGTTTAAGAAAGAAGACTTTTGGAAATACTTTTGAGGAGGGTTTGCGAACTATTTGAAAATTTTAACTCGGTTAAATTGATTAAACAAATTAAATATTGTAATTTGGGCAGCAAACTAAAGAGGTTTTAAAAGACCTACAGTAGAAAATATGTTTGAGGATGGTTGCCACCTGTTTGAAAATTTAACTCAATTAATTGGAAAAAATAAATGAAATGTTGCAATATACCATGATGGGGTTGCGACCTGCTTTGAAAATTCTAAACTCAATTAAATTGATAAAATAAATCAGGTATTATAATACCGGTATCATATTAAAGAGGTTTAAGAAAGATGACTGATATAAATATATCAGTATATACATATAAATATTTTTAAGGAAGGTAAGGAAGGAAATAAATGAAATATTGCCAAGTGGGCGTCAAACTAAAGAGCTTTAAAAAGGCTTACATACGAAAATATGTGTGAGGAGGGTTGCCACCTCTTTGAAAGTTTAACTAAATTACACTGATAAAATAAATGAAATATTACATTTTGGTATCAAATTAAAGAGACTTAAGAAAGATAACTGTTAACTGATAACTGGAATATTTTTGAGGAGGGTTGCCACCTATTTTAGAATTTTAACTCAGTTAAGTTGATAAAGTAAATGAAATACTTCAATGCGGGTATCCAACTAAAGAGCTTTAAGAAGGGTTAAAATTTAAAATATTTGAAGGAGGGTTGCCACCTGTTAAAAAATTTTGCGTAATTTAATTGAAAAACAATAAAAGTTATTAAGGAAAAGCGGCTTAAGAAAGATAACTGCTGGAAATATTTTTGTGTACAATTGCTACCTCCTTGAAAATTTAAACTCAGTTGAAGTGATAAAATAAATGAAACACTGCAATTTGGGTATCAAACTTTAGATTTTTAAGATAGCTTACAGCCGAAAATACATTTGAGGAGGGTTGCCGCCTGTTTGAAAATTTAACTGAATTTAATTGATCAGGTATCAAATTAAAGAGGTTTAAAAAAGAATACTTCTAAAGTGGGAGAAGGAGGATTGCCACTTATTTGAAAATTTGAACACAGTTAAATTGATTAAGCTAACGAAATATTGCAATGTGGGTATCAAACTAAAAAATTTTTAAAAGACCTACCGTCGAAAATGTATTTAAGGAGGGTTGCCACCTGTTTGAAAACTTAACTCAATTAAATTTGTAAAAGAAATGAAATGTTACAATATGGGAACCAAACTAAAAGCATTTGAGAAATCTTGATTTAGAAATATTTTCAATAGGATTATGCTCTATCTAAAAGTAAAGACTGCAAATATTGGAAATATATTAAATATTACATAATTCGTTCCAAACAAAAATTGTTAGGGAAAGCCTTACTAGAGATTTATTTTATGTTTCCATTTATCCAAAGCCGAACAGTTGAAATGAAAAAAGAATTTACAAAATCTTATCAAACGAAGTGATCATATTATCAACGAAGAGTTGGTAAACAAATTTCGCAATGAAAAAAAATAATACAAACTACAGATACAAATGAAAAACTAATGAAAATCATACCTAACGAAAACATAAAAATTACCCATTAAAGCTGTTTAAAAAATCCTCAAAGAAAACTTAAAATTGGTGTCACAATTCCCTAACATTATAAAAAAGTAAACTTTTAATCATAAACAATTTCACTTGGGGTCGCCTTAGCCTACTACGTACTATTTTGCGAGTATATACACATATATACATATGTGTTAGGCTCTAACGCATATATATTTGTAGGTATAGCGTAGCGTATGCGAAAAGTTCCTCGCCCACTGTATATCGGAGTTAACATTTCTGGATTTGACGAAGTTATATCCTTCAAATCGGTTTATGTTTTATTGAAGAAAACGTTTAAAAAGTATTATGGCGTACTAATATGCATATACACACACATATGTGTTAGACTCTAACGCATATATATTTGTAGGTATAGCGTAGCGTATGCGAAAGGTTCCTCGCCCCCTGTATATCGGAGTTAACATTTTTGGATTGGACGAAGTTATATCCTTCAAATCTGTATATGTTTTATTGAAAAAAAACGTTTAAAAAGTATTATGACGTACTTATATACATACATATGTGTTAGACTATATATTTGTAGGTATAGCGTAGCGTATGCGCAAGGTTCCTCGCCCCCTGTACATCGGAGTTTACATTTCTGGATTTGACGAAGTTATATCTATCAAATCGGTCTATGCATTATTGAAAAAAAAAACGTTTAAAAAGTATTATGACGTACTTATATACATACACATACATACATATGTGTTAGACTATATATTTGTAGGTATAGCGTAGCGTATGCGAAAGGTTCCTCGCCCCCTGACGAAGTTATATCCTTCAAATCGGTCCATGTTTTATTGAAAAAAACGAAAAAACGTTCAAAAAGTATTATGGCGTACTAATCTATATATAACTTATTAAATCCAAATTTTTGAAATGAAAATTTAAGTTTTCCGTTCGGTTACAAATTTTATTCTATCCTGATCTACAAAATTTTCTATTATTTATAGCACAAAATTTTCAATACAAATTTCTAAGGTTGTTTATTTTCTATCCAAAACACTGGTAGTATAGAAACAGTAGTTTTCCTAACAAGTGAAGTCACTGCCAAGTGAATTCATTAATGTACCTTAACTACTCCCCCTTTAAAATCTGAAACGCCCCGGTTTCAGCTATTTAAAATTTTGTTTGAATAACGTAACTTAAATATAACCTTTAAACATGCATTTTAACAGATATTCAAGATAACTTAATGTTTTTAGATAATTATGAATAAAGAAAATCTCGCGAAATACTCATTGTGTTAAATATTTTTTTAAAACAAGTTCACAAATTAGTTATAAAAAATTATTCAATAAAAGCAATCTTTAATAAATATTTACGCAATGACGCAGTAATCTTTACTATCCTTTTCGCAGGATATTTATAATTATTATTTTTATCAATTTTAAATAGAAAAGCGTATCAATTTTGATATTAACTTCAGTTATTTCAATAAACCTATGTAGATACAAAAGCCATCTTCCTCATTATATAGGGATTGAATTCTGGTTTTATTCTGAACTTGCAATTGATTGATTTTGATTTCTTGACGTGATGGGCGTTGCTATGCTTTTAATTTCATTGATGACTTCTTTGACCACGAAGCTCGACGCTTAAATATTGCACTCTTTGCTTGAAATGTCCGAAATTGTTTTTAAGAGCATAAATGTCCTTGTTTGATGTTGAGAAAACTTTTATAAAATAACACCTCGATGATCGATGATTTCTTGTGAAATTTCTGTGTAAGATGTACGTTAACTGCTGCTTAATAACGCGGCGTCACTACGTCGACTGCTGACCAATAACTTCGTTAAAAACACGAGGTCACTCGCGTTATAAAAGCAGGGCGCCTTTTTTATTTCATTTGTTTTGTATTTTATTTACTTTAATATTTATATCGCCTACTAAGGATAGTTGTATACTTTCTTAGGATTTATTTTAAAACTATTTTCCTTCTCTAAGGATATTTCTGTCATTTTTTAAGGATTCTCCTTTTATAAGGATTTTTCAAATTATTATTATCCTCTTATAAGGATTCGTTATATTTTTATCAATTTTACGTTGGGCGCCACTTATTAGGTCCGAATTTTCGAAATGAAAATTTAAGTTCTCCGTTCGGTTACAAATTTTATTCTATCCTGATCTACAAAATGTTCCATTATTTATTATGAGGCAATAATGAAAGGTGTTATACGTTGGCAACTTCTCGCTCTAATCCGCCATCTTGAACTACCTTAGGAGAAACTGTGTTGTTTCTTTGCTAATTTCACTGAACATTTCCCAAAATATTAGAAAAAATTCTAAACAAGCTACATTGATTCAATTTTCGTTGTTCGTTTGTTCTTATTCGCTGACATTTGTTTTCTAATTGCGTGAAATTTGGTAAGCATTGTAATAAAACCGAATTATTTTACAAATAAATTATAATTTTGCATTTATTAGGTCATTTCCTTAGTGTTTTCCTAGCCGACCTGTGCTGGTATTGTAATTAAGAGCTAATACACGTAAGTTACAACATATTATTTTGACTTTATTGATGAACCATTCCATTTGCAGCATTCTCTGGTGAACTGCAGCTGCGGCCGAATTTGATTGTGTGCATCATCCTGCAGATATTTTGAAGTAAGTTGGAAGCAGCACTTTGTTATTTCAAAACCTAATGAACCATTTATTCGCAGATTTTGTGGACGATTTTGCTGTGCTGCATTCCTGCTCCGCCTGTGTATTGCTCCACCCGTGTTTTTTAGTGTTGCGTTCCTGTTGCGCCTTTGCATTAGTGTGTGCGTTAAAAACCTAAAAAACCATTTATTTGCAGATTTTTTGTATGCTTCTGCTGTGCTGCGTTCCTGCTCCACCCGTGTATTAGATTTCTGCGTTCCTGTTAATATACATATCGTCGTTTGAAGTACAAAACCGAGTAACTGATACATGGTTTGTACTTTAAACGACGATACACATTTATTTTTCGCTTGTTTTTTTTTTTAAATATGGTTAATTCTACAACAAAAAACCCAAAAATCAGAGTTCCAAACCTTGTGCAAAATTAAAGAAAATTTTGCAAAATTTCATTCAAATATTGCACTTTTTATACACGCTCTCTAGAAAAAAGTTGAGTATGCAGTTTTTTAGCCCATTTAATTTTATAACAAAGTGCAAGTTAGAGGTAGCTGGGACTTACCATTGATTTTAGCAATTTTTTTTGTTGAAGGTGTCGCTCATTTTCTCCATATAAAATAATATTTGATAATTTTTTTATATGGAAAAAATGTGCGACCCCTTCAACAAAAAAATTTCCCAAAAATCAATGGTAAGTCCTAGCTTCCCCATACTCGCACTTTATTATAATAAAATTGAATGGGCTAAAAAACTGCATACTCAACTTTTTTCTATAGAACGTGTATACAAAGTGCAATATTTGAATGGAATTTTGAAGAATTCTCTCTAATTTTGCACAAGGTTTGGAGCTTTGATTTTCGGGGTTTTTGTTGTAGAATTAACCATATTTTTATAAAAAATAAGCAAAAAATAAAATATTTAAAAAACAGTTGCCCGTATTGTAAAAAATTCGCTGTACTTAAACTTTATTGACTGACTGTATACACAATTAATGATGTGTACATAATTTTTTTATATTGAAACTAGATATGTATATAGTATGTTATTATTATTATTCGGTCCTATCTCAAATGAAAATACTTTCAAAATGTGCTGAGATAGGGCGTTTTGAATCGTCAGCTGAGATAGCGTGTTTTTGAACCGAGTTCTGAGATAGGGCATTTTTCAACCAAATTCTAAAATAGGGCGTTTTTTAGCCAAATTTTGAAATAGGGCGTTGAAAAGTTTTCTGATATCGAGCGTTTTCGACCTGTCTGCCGAGATAGGTCGATCTTCCACCCAGCCATCGATATATAGTCGCATTTTTCGTTATATGGAAGACGATTAAACACGATTTGTTTTTATATCGATTCTGAAAAATCGACGGTAATTTTTAGTCACTTCAAACTTGTTTTATGAAGTTTTAAAATTGGGCTTATATTTACTTTACTTTATTTATTATTGCAAATTCTTAAAAATAAATAAATTAACATGAGAGGAAAATAATATCACTTTGATGTGGGGTTGCTATTGATATGACCGATACTTATGTATATAATAAATTTTGCACATTTAAAAATCAAAGTGGACTTACTGAAATAAACACAACATATTCTGAAATATATCGTTAATTTCAAAAAATAAAAATAAATAAAATAGAACATTAAAAAGTAGTCAATGCTTGCTGTATGGCACGAACTTGGATATACGTGAATTTGGGTAATGTATAATTCCTTATATGATTCCTCAAAGTATCCCTTATATAACACTGTGGAATACAAAAAAGACCTTAGTGCGAATATATCAGGTTTGATAGCTGTTGACCAAGGTGCATTAAACAAGGTTTGATTGACAACTCAGTTAGACTCTCTTTTAAGGTACTATTATGCCAAAAAATATAAACAATCGATTCAAAATTCATAAAAAAAATTTTCAATTTGACTTTATAGGATGGTTCTTCTGAGAGCAATGTCAAATTCAATCACACATTGTTGAATACATTTTGCTGTTGATCATACCAATAATGCCTCATACTCAGATTTACAAGATCAATTCGTGTTCTCCGAGAAAAAAAATGTTCACGATACAAAAATCTGAAAAATCTTTTTTCTCCAAATTTTGAACATTTATCGCTTTTGGCCTATATTTTGTTGAAATAGTAAAACTGAGTATGAAGCATTATTGGTATGGTCAGCAGCTATCAAACCTGATATATGCGCACAAGGAGCCCATATGGAAGAGGGGGACAAAAGACCATATGTAAATGAATTCCTTATTTGGCCTGTACAATATAAGGGAAACATTTCAAATTCATAAGTTTCATAAATTTTCTTAGTGATGCGGCTAATATAAGGAATTATATAAGCCATACTGTTATACCTGGGTATTCATCAGCTCAAAAAGTTTAAGCATATTATCCTATTCCTGTGAATAAAAACACGCCTAATTTTATTATTTTAATTATCTACAACTTTATGAGGCTACCAAGCCATATATATACCTATTCTGATAATCGGAACGCTGTTGAGATGGCATAAAATTAAGTACTTTTTCAACTAAAAGGCTTTTTTTCTTCCCGTTTTTCTTGTACTTCCAAAATACAATATTGACCTAAGGTAGTTCGATTTCGAGCTGTCACAACGTACAACACCTTTCACTATTGCATCATGATTATTTATAGCACAAAATTTTCAGTACAAATTTCTAAGGTTGTTTATTTTCTATCCAAAACAGTGGTCGTATAGAAACAGTAGTTTTTCTAACAAGTGAAATCACTGCCAAGTGAATTCATTGATGTACCTTAACTTATATAAAATAATAGCCGTTTTCTTTGTTGGGAGTTAACTCAAAAACTACTGCATAGATTTAAGTCTAATTTTCACAGGCTATACCTTACATATAAGGTCCTATTATAAGCTACCAGAAAACTCAGTAGATGGCGCTGGGGTCGAATTATTTATAAAAATCTTATTTATGAACCGATTTCTTTTAAATTCAAAATGTAAGCTACCAGCATGAAGGCAAACACGTTTCCCAAAAATAGATCCGATTGGTGGTGCGGAGGTCGAGTTATTTATAAAAGTCGTATTCATAAACCGATTTCTTTCAAATTCGTAAGCATGATGAAAAAAGCACTTGCGAAAAACGGAAACGCTAGGTTGTACTGGAGTTAAGTTGAAAAAAACCACTCAAAAGAGCCCAGTCAAATTGTCGGAGGTTATACCTTGCATATATGGTCCTATTATAGGCTACTAGAAAACAAGCTGGTGGCGCTGGAGTAGAGTTACTTATAAAAGTCGTATTTATTAACAGATTTCGTTCAAATTCGCAGCTAAATTCCTAAAATTCCTTTGCTAAAAATGGACCGCTGGAGTTTAGGTATTTAGAAAATCCGTATTTTTTATAAAATCTGATTGGGATTCATAATTCGTATTCAAGCAAAGGTTCTGTACAAAAGGGACCCAATGGATGACGCTGCACCCGAAATATATAGAAACCCCCCGGGGTTTGTTCTGCTTTGGCCCTATGTTTATCTTAGACGAATTTGCTCTTCAGATGGCTAAATCAAGGATGCGTTTAAGTATGCATATAAAGACCGTAAGACTGCGTAAGCGTGATCTTGCATCTACCTCCGATTGACGAAGTTGCTCGAGCCGGCCGTTATTACAGCAGTAAGACTCAAAGAAACCAATTCATAAATATTAAGACGAATTGCAAAAGTGGCGAATTGACAAAGAAAGATTCGACCACGAGAACGATAGGTATATCAATGGCTTCATTTGAACGATATTTAAGAGATCACACGACTCATTTAGTCAATGTACGGGCAAACTTTTCATCCTGTGGCAAAGCGTGGATTATTGGCCCTCTTGAGTTTCCTTATAAGGGCATTTGCTAGTCTTCGATAAATCAGTAAATACTGAAGCTAATTTATTCAAAATTAATGCTTGTGATAATTCTTTAGCTAGATGATAAAATTTTGGAAAAGAGGCCACCGCCACCTTATGATCACAGTATCTCGGTAACCGTTCTACCAATTTGTTCAAAATTATTGAAATCGGAATGAAATTACGGCCACTTGTCATATAATGGTAAATTTCAGAAATGCTTGAAACTTGGATATTTCGAAATTTAAGGACGCTAATTTACTCAAATTGATACTAACAACAATCCCTTGGAAAGAAGTAACATCATTTCCGTGTAGCGGGAGTTTTCGGTGAGGTGAAAAACTTATATTTATTACTTGCGCCGGGTATTTTGGTTCGGCTCCGCCCGAACTTAGACTTTCTTACTTGTTTTTATTAGACTTTGTATAAAAAACTGTTTAGGGTTGGTCGAATGAATGGCTCATAGTCACCAGTTCCGAGTCTATTCGATTGCTGAGTATGAGGCCTTATGTTGTAAAAAAGGGGGAGAATAAAGAACTCAATTGGAGGTAATTAGCATATGGTTACAGAAGATATGTAATAAAGTAACCGACGAAGACTTGCGAGCCGCTTGCGCTTTTCTAACAAATTGTTTAGCGCTAGTAAACCATAATAAAGGTTAAAATTTAAAAATTAACTAATAACGTTTAAGTAAAATCTATGGAAAATTAACAATAAACTGCTTTTTCGCAAAATATATAAATGGCCTTTTTATTTTTCTAAAAACCTGCGCGACAGTTGTTATTTTACAGCCTGTATATGACAAAAAATGAATAGCTGGAAAAAGGAGTACAAAAGAAGTACAAAACTAAACAAAGAGTACATTTCCAGTTTTTTTTTTGGGAGTACAAGGGAGTATATTGCACTATAAAGGACTATGTTTACTCCCAAAAGTAGTACGTCTGGCAACCCTACCGGACAGTCTGGATTTTAGTCTGCAGCTCCGGTGAAACTTATAACCTAATCGCAGCATACGTACATTAGGGCGGTCCTTAAGAATGGAATGGGCGATTTTTTTCAGTCCCACCCCTTCAGTCGGTAATACCACGGTCACAGATATCACGTACAAATTTTGGTCCCGATTGGACTCGGTTAAGGTGTCTTGCAATAGGGTCAAAGGCCAGATGCTCTATGGAGACTCAAAAAATTTTCAAATTTGTTGGTTTTGCCGACTCGAGGTCAAATTTTTTTTGGCATCATAATTGAAACATAGGTTTTTAATTCTCTCCAATATATTTCACTTACACCGTGGTAACCGTCTTCAGGGCAAATTGATTACACGTCTGCTCCGTGCGGCGTGGAGTTTTGTACATGGAGCAGACGGTTACCGCGTGTAACCGAAATATATTGGAGAAAAATAAAACCCTGTGTCTTAATTAAAATTCCGAAAAAATTTGACCTCAAACCGGCAAAACCAACAAATTAAGAAGTGAAAAGGTCGCCAAAACCATCATCAATATTTTTTTATTTAATACCCAAAATCGATACTGATAAAGTCGAAGATATCACATAAAAATTTTGGTCCCGATTGGAGTCGTTTAATACGTCTTCATAGCGTAATCTGAATTCACAATTTGTATGTGATATCTTCGACTATAGTTGTGTCGATTAGAAGAAAAAAGAAATAATTGTAATTCCTTGAGTCTCCATAGAGGAATCTGAAATTTGCTCCCTGTGCGACACGCCTTAATCGACTCCAATCGAGACCAAACTTTATATGTGATATCTTCGACTATAGTTGCATCGACCTAGGGGTTGAAGCTTAGGAAATCTGATGTAAAAATTTGCTTCCTACATTTAAGATCGAATATGATCTGAGAAGAGGATATATAGGCCTTTAAAAAGCCTAAGCACAATTTTTATACAAAATTTGGTCGAGATCGGTCAAGTGGTTTTTGAGACACGCATATATCATATAAGTGGGCGGTGCCATCCCCATTTTCAAAAAAGTTATTGAAACTTAAAGAGCGATTGATTGATATATATCAATTTTGAATAAATATTGATGAATTCCTTAGCCACACTGCTCAAAAAATCTGTAGGTTCAGTACATACACAATATAAATTCAAGGCCGTAATTAATAAAAGTCGCCTTATCAGTTTATATAAAAATAAATTTATTTTTAGATACTACTACATATTTTGAAATTGTGGAACTTATCGAAGGCCAAAATTTGAAAAATTAAGAGAAATATGTTTTTTTTTTTTTATTTTACCCGATAAAAAGTCCCAACAATCCAAGTCCGCCAATAGATTATTATATACCATTTTAAAGGCCTATGTATGCTCTTCTCAGATCATAGTCGATCTTTGAAATCGAATCAAAAATAGTCATTCAAGCACTCATAAATCTACAAAGTCGTATTTTCTGACCTAAATAACCTTTAAAAAATCTATAACAATAGGCAATAATATTTGTCATAAAAGCTAATAAAATTTGGGGGGTAGGGTCTTGAAATTTCCCCCAAAAAAAAAACATTTTCGATGGGTACCCTAATGTGCATAAGTTCATAGTCATATCGTCACATCTGTACCGTTAGTTCGATTTTAAAAAATTAGGGCTTGGTCTACAGATGTGTAGTAACATTTTCGAAAAGGGTTGCCACTTGATAAATAATTAAATTCAATATATAATTCAATAAGTTAATTAAGTATTAAAATATGAGTTTCGATCGAAATGGTTTTGAAAACGCTTTATTTCTTAATTATACGTAGGAGGTTTGCCACCTTTTTAAAAGGGGAAGTTCAATTTAAATTAATGCAATTAGAAAATTTAAATATGTATCATGATAGTGGTGTCAGGCAAAGAAGGTTGTGGTCAAAAATATTTTGTAGAGGGTTGCCACCTGTTTACAAAGTTACATTCAATGTATGCAATAGGTAAATGATTACTACTATATGGATATCAATTAGTTGGTTAAAGAATAGGACCGCAAATAAGTGTTCACTGATTGAGAAAAATGCTGACCTCTCTTTCTTTCGCTTTCCCATATTTTTATACCCGAGCGCACTTGTGCACCAGTACAAAGTATGCATAACTGAGCTGTAACTCTGGAATCTTATAAAAATTGTTGGTTCTCTATTGCTAATCTCACTTATTTTTTATAATATGCATGAACTAATTCAAAAGCACCGTGTTTTTTATGAAAGTCAAACTCGTATATTTACTTTAGTATTTCTTTTTGGCCTCACTTATTGCTAATATAAACTTTGTCAAATTTTTGCTTTAGATCCGCGAAGCTCTTAAGTCAACAACGTAACATGCACCAAACACCAACATGCAATTGTTACATGCAACATTGGTAGCAGTCAGGTCAACAATGGTGCTATAAATATCATGTACTGAGTTAGTTAATGGCAGTTTGAATTCGCAACTGTAAAAGTACCAACCATGGGAAAGCATGCGAGTTGGGTGCTGGTAATACTCCATATTTTCAGCTTTTGGTTGTCTTGTCAAGGCCTTATGAACGAGCATCAAGAGACGGCAAGGAGTGCCATTTTCTTACGTTCGCAAATAGAAATGGATTCGGAGCCGTGGATATCGGGCATAGGTTGTTTAGATTCGTTCATTAAAATCGCCTTCACGCACCGCGAGCGGTTGACGCGCTCCTACAATCTACTTATGACAAACAGCTACTATATTTCTTCGCCGGCCTTAGAGATACAGAATGGGCTCTTAAAAATTTTGAATGAAGTGGTTAGCCAGAGCAATGATAAAGGGCGACGGATTTTTCAGATTCGCACAGTCTTCGACAATAAACGATATGTGCAGGTGAAGTTCGGTGACAGCGCAGTAATATACACTGATTACTATGTCATTGTAGTGGACAGTTTAGAAAGGCTTAAAATATTTATGCGGGACTATATTAGTCGCATGGTTTCTTGGAACCCTGGAGCCCGCTTTTTGCTGTTATTCAACAATGCGTCGAAGCGGGATAACGAACACGAGGTGGCAATGGAGGTTTTCACCCTTTTGCAGAAGCAATACTATGTCCATCAAATAGGTCTTCTGTATGCAACTGGTGAGACAGACTACTCATTCTCAGTAATGGACTACTACAATAATGAATACTGTCGCACTATAAGAGTGTCCAAAATAGGCGAGTGCAAAAAAGGGCAGCCTCAACCGAATGCGGCCGAGGTTAAACGGAAGCTGCGCAAATTTGAACGCGATATTAGGATAAAAAATTGCACCTTTCAAATGTGCGCAGCCGTATCAGCGCCTTTTGTGGAGAAAAGCTGCCGGACTGGAATAGAGTTGCGTATTATAGGTTTCATGAGAAATCGTCTAAACTTCAAGGTAAATATGGAATCTCCTTATTATATTTATTCACGGCCTGCTCCTTAATTTACAGATCAAGCATTCTTGTGAAGAGGAGAGCAGAGGAGTGCGTGAAGAGAATGGAACATGGACTGGGCTGCTGGGAAGACTATTTGATCGTGACTGTGATTTTATACTTGGCGGATTCTTTCCTGACAACGAGGTTAATGAAAATTTCTGGACTTCCGACTGTTACCTCTCCGATAGCTATACTTGGTTTGTGAAACTCGCTGATCCAAGACCTGCATGGATCGCTCTCTACAGCATTTTCCAAGACGAAACGTGGATATGCTTTATTGTTTTGCTTAGCTTTACTTGGATATTCTGGTACTTTTTCGTAAACATGCTTCCTGAACCACCAGACCACAAAGATTTTTCGCTAGCAGGCATTAATGCCATGGCTGTCTCTATATGCGTCGCTGTCGAAGAGCGCCCAGAGTGTTTTGCTTCTCGCATTTTCTTTCTCGCAGTAACTATTTACGGAATGAACGTTGTTGCAATTTATACTTCGCAGCTAATCACCGTATTCACTGATCCTGGCTATCTACACCAAATAGACAATCTCGTCGAGGTACTTGAAGCGGGCATACCTTTTGGAGGTCCAGATGAAAATCAAGACTGGTTCGAAAATGACGAAGATATGTGGATCTACGAAATGTATAACGACACGGACTTCTTTATACCAAACTCAGATAATCTTCGTGCTGTGAGGAATGGCAAACGTGTCTTACTTGCGAGTCGAATGTATGTGTTGCAAGATCGCCTCGCCGATGAACTTTTTGCATTTCCAAAGAACGTTTTTTCTAGTCCACTACAAATAATAATGAAAGCTGGATTTCCATTAGTATCTGATTTCAATTGGCTCATAAGAGCTATGCGAGACCATGGAATTTTTCAAAAGATCGACAATGATTTTCGCTTCAACAACACCTATCTTAATCGAATAAACCGCATGCGACCAGAGTTTAAAGGTAATAATGAAATAAGTACACGAGCCTGCCACCCCCTTAACCCTTCTGCAATGATTGACTGACCCAACTGACCCAATTTTTATGAAAAAATTCTTTAACAACAGAGTTAGGTAATTTTAAATGAGCTGCGGCGTTGTCTATTCGTTAAAAGCATAATCAGCTATGGTTTCGCAAAAATATAAGAGTGTTTTATTTTATTTAGTTTTCTAGAAGGCGACATAGTTTTTCCATACATCCACAGTGTTTCTGGGTCAATTTGATCCAAATTATTAATTGGTAACTTTGAAACGGTAAGCATACAGTACTTGCCGATAAAGATTTTGCTTATGATAAATAAAATATTAACTTAATTTAAATTGAAATTTCTATTATTGGATCAAAATGATCCAAAACATTATAGGAAGGGGTAAATTCCAAACACTGAAGAAGGGCATGACAGGTATTAGGTACAAATCTACGAAAAAAGAAATAAAAAATTCCATTACGTAAGTTTTCCGAGAAAATAACTTTTCCAGTGTTCATAGTGTTTCCATGAATTAATGGTGTTAACTACGAATTTACATAATTCTTTCTGATTCCTTAGCCTCTTTAGGATAATTTTTAGCTTTTTACGTAAAAATTTAAATTCCAGTTGATTATTTATATATATATATTTTTGGCTTTCCATGAAAATTTTCAACATTTCTGCATGTGATCAATAAAAATATATTTTGATGTGCTGGATAGGTCATAATTCAAATTAACGTACGAAAATATCAGAAAAAATAACATAATTATCTGAAGGGGAAAAGGCTAAATTTCGCAGGCCTGTGTTATTTAATATAAAAAAAAATAAAAGCATCAATAAGAACACATGATCCTTTTGCAGAGTCTGCAATTGTTCTCACCACTGATCACCTCAAAGGTTCCTTTTCCATTCTGGTCGTTGGAGTTGTTGCAAGCATAATTTTGTTCGTGTGTGAGCTTTTTGCTTTCTGGATTTTCATGCCTTATTTGAAGAAGTTTACCAATGAGGAGAGGATGGACCGATCTGAACGAGGAAAATCATTCCAAACGCTAGTTAAGAAAGATAGAAGGAATAATAAAAATAGAGTAGTAAAGAAAAATAACGAAATGAAAAAGAAGCCAGTTAAATCAAGTAAAAAGAACAAGAAATCCGAGAGCAAAACCTACAAAGTGGATGTTGTAAACAACATAAGATTCACGCCAGTGAAACGACGATATATAGATTTGAATCCTTATTAAGCTTTTATGGAAAAATTACAGCTTTTCAATATTTTATAATTAGATTTTTGTGATATGAAAAGCAATAAATCAATATCTACAGCTTTAGATATTTATGTAAATACATACATAAGTTGGTATATGCTGTTACCCACTATACTATATAAAACTTGTATTAAAATTTTCGCAAAGCAAGTGCTTGAAGAAAAATGGTTTGAAAGGGAACGGATTCGTATAAGTTAAACTTAGGACAACTGCCATTTAACTACCAACGGGAGATAGCGATTTACAGAAGGCTATTAATAAAATTGAAGGTTATGCACCCAAACAGGTCGATTTAGATGTATCTGGGATCCACAGTACTCCAACGAGAAAAGTCAGTGTGGAGCGCTCTTTTTCGGCGCTAAAACTGAGTTTTAAACAACAAATACTTCTAAATAAAACAAAAATTAATGCGCGTGGGGTGCGCTACGGAAGTGAAACTTCCCTTGATTTTTTTAACCATAACAACGGAAGTGGCACTTCGTGTTACCCATGTAGAGTTTTGTGAGTTTGCGTCACAATCCACTATTAGGCCCATACCATTTGAATCGGCGTACGTAACGATGTCCATAAGCTCCCTCGAAGGAGGGAGGCTATAGAATCATATGGTAGGAAGGAGGAACATATAATGGCCTCGGCGCGTTGCCCGCCCGTACAGTACACAATTTTTATCGAAACGACATCTTGAGAGCAGAACTCTCTAAATATCGTGCACTCGGCACTATAACGCATGTGCGTAGTCTTTCCGTCCCTTTAAGTTGAAGGATTTCCGCCCAGGAAATCTCTCCAAGTCTACATATAGAGATGGTTCCTGAATTATGAATACTTGGAGATTTGCTATGCTGCAAATCAATTTAAAAATAATTTCCGTAGGCAGCGACCATAAACGCATTTGGTTCGAAGGACTTTCAACAAGCCTGCGTCAATGGAAAGAGCCGTCTCCATCGCTCGAAGTCGGTTTTCCCCTGGTGTATGAGTAAATACGCAATTTTATCGCTTTAGAACCTCGCTTGGTTCCGAGAAGGCCCTGGTGGTTCTTATCATTTTTAAATTGCATCTAACTTTTTGGGCTAATTTTCAGTTGGCATTTCGGGTGCAGAGTTAGATACCAAAGGAATTTGAGCACTCGCCTTGGCTATAGACGCAGCCTTCTTCTCCATTTACCTCCTTCTCTTCACCTGCACTGCGGTCAGCTTTTCACCCGTTCGAGGATCACCAATACAGGATTAATCCATACCGACACTCTCCCGGTTTGCACCAGGTTTAACCATTGTTGGTTCCATCTCTGAAACCAGTGTCCGCTTTGAAAGAGGAGAAGGACCATCAAGCATCTTCATATCTTGTCACAACGTTGGTTGCTCCAGAATGTTCCGATGGTAGTTCGCCCTCCACTTCATTTAGGAGTAGGCTCTCCATTGCCAAAGTCAATGTGCCGCTTGTTTCCACCGAGACCCTGGGTGCCAATCGCTTCATGGTGGACCGTGAGCTTTGGGCCTGCACATCCGATGCCCAGGCCGCCGTAAAATGGGTGGAGGATTTTCAGCTTGCTGGTTATCCCGTGCAGAGGTATCAGGATTTGGCTCCTCCATGAGGAAAAGGAGATTGTAATCTATCCTTACTGCTAAGCGGTGGCCCTTTCAAAGGGTATTTTTCCCGTCATCCTCCTACTTCCCGACATGCACCGAATGCCATTCGCATTGCTCCAATCAAGCAAATCTTGGGTTTCGTTCAAAAACATCCCCAATCAAGAGAGTAGAGTGCAATCGGTGAGTAAATGTCTCACACAGTTGCACCATCACCCGTTGAGAAGGTCTGAATAGCGATTCGACTGACCCCTCGCACCGTGTCAAGGTGCTTGCTTTCACGACCGTATCTTTTTTCCTTTTTGTTGTTTATTCAATAAGTGATTACCAGTAAAAAAACATGGTTAATTAGGAAATACAAATTCAAATAATAGATTTACTGCGGAAGGGTGAGACCGTAGAAAAAGTGGTAAAAAAATGTTGCCATTGGAAAATGCTAAGACTGAGAAAAAATATAGCCACAAGTGTTCCTAATTACAAAGGAAGTCGGGCAAAGAATATTACGGTGTGACCTCTTGTGACCTTAGTAATCGATGCAGCCACTCTTGCAGAAGCGCACAAGGTATTAAACTTTAATTTAAGTCAGTAGACAGCGAGGCACAGTATTGCCAAATTGAGCATAATGCAGCGCAAGAAACCCAGACCGTTGCTAATTGAGATATGGTAGCCCGGGCATGGTATTGGATTAGTGACCCTAATTAAGCCCAAACGCGTCGTGTTAGAAAAACCGTGAATCACCGTGGTGGGTCAATAATGGGTTGTATTTCAAAAAATTGTGTTGGTCCGTTATGCGTAAGGAATAGTATCTGGTCATCTTGCAAAATTTGCCAGGTGTAGTGAAAAAAATGAGAGTTGCTGCTGAAAAATCAGGCGAAGCACACTGTTCATGTTGACAAAGGCTGGATACAAAACCAAACATTTCCTAATTGTAAGTGGCCTCCACCACCTCCCGGCATGAATCGTAAGTGTTCAATGTGGTAAATGAACTGTGAAAGCAAACTACGGATTCACCTTCAGAAATTTTACAAAGATTAACCTTCAGTAAGCCAAGTCGCGTCCAGCAACTTAGAAAAGGAAAGGGATACTGAAAATCGTACTACTTAATAATTTTTTTCTTTCCTCTTTCAAAAATATCCAATTTCATAAAATTTCAATGCCTATTTATCATATTGCTCAAGCGTTAGACGATAAAGAGTCCATACACCTTCGTAGCCCATTACGCCCATTAGGGTACTTAAATCTGACATTATAGACAATGGTTTTTATGTAAAAAAATATTTAAAAAATGCTATAATCAAAAAGAAAAACATTCACTTATTTTTTTTTTGTTTCTTTATACGTTGCACATTAATGTAAAAAATGTATAATTAGCGCCCATAATAAGACGGAAGAAATACATTTTTTTCATTAAGTTTCGTTAAAAGGCTTCCAAGATACAGCACTTTGAAGAAAGGTATGTATGACATTTTTTATTAAAATTTAAGTCCCGTGTAAATAGGGACGTCATATCGGCAAATTATGCTGCACGTATATTCATGTCACCTAGGCCTTCAATCTCTTCAACTTACATCCAAATCCTTAGAGGTCGCGCACAGAGGTGGCCGCGGTGACATGAAATGCCTCCTCTGCAAATACTTCAATAGATTCTACATGTCCAACCTTAACATTTCTAAACACTCCCTCGTTTGACACGTTAATTTGAGTATAATTAATTTAAATTTGATTTTTACTACAGGTGGCAAACCTCTCCAAAATATTTTCCAACTAAAATGTTATTAAACCCTTTGGTCTGACACCCATACTGTGATATACATTCCAATTACCTAATGCCCTTAATTCAAACAAAATTTAATATTTCAAACAGCTGGCAAACCTATTATTATTATTGTCATTATTATTGCTATTGTTATTAAACCCTTATGTCTGACACCCATATTGTGATATACTTACATTCCAATTATTTCATTCCCTTATGTTAAGTAGAATTTGATTTTTTAAACAGGTGGCAACCATCTACGGTTACCAGACGTACTGATTTTATCAATATAGTAATGATTTTTCAACTCTGTACTGATTGTATTAATTTCTTCAATCAGTACGCTAATGTCCTGATTTTTCAAAATTTGTATTGATTTGTACTGAATTTTCAATTCAAACAAAATACTTTAGATTTACTTAATGTTTTTACATAACGTTGGAACTTCCTTAAACTGTACTGTAAAAAGTAAGAAGAAAATAATTTCATTATAGTTGACCTGTTTCAGATAATGTTTCATATCCCCAAGAAATTAATACAACAAAAAGTTCAATCCTTTTGTGGGTCCGGGTCGTTACGTACCAGTTGCGATAATATGATGGAGCTTAATTTATTTAAAAAGAAGGCTGACGTTTTTTTGTCGAGTGTAGCTAGTTATCTCGAAAATAACTTTCAGTTTAATAACAACAAATTTGAATATTCGAATGGCTTTTGCCTATAACTTACAACTCTTTTTTCACAATTTACTGACACTTTAAAAGAGTATTGCATAAAAGACATAGAGTTGGATACTCTTTTTAGCGAATTATTAGTCTTTCAAAGTTTTTGCATAGTTGAAAAAATTTATTTGAGCCATCAGGAATTATATATGCAGTCTTTAAATAGTGGTACTTTTCCACAGTTAGAAAAAATATGTAATTTTGTTTTTTTCAGTACTACACTCAAACGAAGCAACTGAGAGGATCTTTAATTAAAATTTTTTAAAGTGAACTTCATATTGAAGTAATTTTAAAGAGAAATGTATAGAATTCTTTGATACGGAAGATGGAAATGAACTGATTATTGCTATTCAAAAATGTCATAAATATAAAATAATTTATTGGCTTCTGTGCACAATTACTACGTTTTATTTCAAATAGCAATTTGCAAAATGGTAAACTTTGCCGTATAAACGCTTAGTTAATTTTTTATTTGCAAATAACTAAATCACGCAAATAAGTAGATATTGATTAGTGGTATTATTTGCAAATAAGCGCAAGACGCCGCCATTCTTAGGTTTATTTTCTGTTTCGATGGTCATCTTATTGCCTTTTTATAATCAGACATTATTAAAAAAGAATTTTTCACCATCGAATAAACAGTGAGTTAGGTATTTGCAAATTATTTTCATTTGCAAATAGCTTACGTATAAACGTAGTAAATGATGTGTACACTCATGTTAAAGTGAAAAACACTTTTTTATGAACTATATTTTACTTATGTACCAAAATATTGTCGAAAACAAGTACTCTGACGTTTTAAAGTATTATCTGTTTCTTACATTCATAATTCTGCTTTGAACAAATATGTACTGAAAACTACTGATTTTTTTGGCATGAAAACGTCTAACGTAGTGATACCGCGCATAAAAATCTGGCAACCCTACAACCATTCTTCATGTAGTTTAGAACTAAAACCCTTTTCAAAAACTTTTCGATTGATATTCATATTGTAGTAATTCATTTAAATTAATTTAATTTAATTTAATTTTTAATAGGGTGGCAACCCTAGTAAAAGAGTATTCTTAGTGTACATTCTGAGGGTTTCTTAAAAATCTTTCGTTTAACACCATTATTTTCAGGTGGCAACCCTTTCGCATTATTTTCAAACTACAACTTTTTAAGCCACTTGGCATCAATTTTTTAATTCAAGTTGAATTTGATTTTTTAAGCAGGTAATAGCCCTCCTCCATAAGCGTGGAATTGATTATATCGTCGTTTGAAGTACAAACCCGCGCATCGTCATACTTCAAAACCGCGTAACTGACATTGGCTACCAAAAATTGGATTTGCTGGCACAAGCTCTTGGCTCAATCCTTATCCATTCGTCCTGAAATATACTAGCCAGAAATGCGATTTCTTTATAAAAAGAGAGAAACATTTTGAAATATGAGTGTTTTACGCTCTAGAATATAATTTCTACAACTTCACACACGCGGTTTTGCATTTTGTTGATACGCGGTTTTGTACTTTAAACGACGATATATATCGTTGAAGATAATGCAAAACTGGGTAAGTGAATTATGTAAATTATCTTCTAGAGAGTAAAAACACTCATTTCAAAATGGTTCTCTTTTTTATAAAGCAATCGCATACCTGGCCAGTATATTTCAAGACAAATGGATAAGGATTGAGCCAAGAGCTTGTGTGAGTAAATCCAATTTTTGGCAGCTAATGCGAGTTACGCGGTTTTGCAGAACGACGCGGTTTTGTACTTTATAGCTGAAATACAATGCCGGCGAACGGCGAACTCACCACAGCGAAATTCGCGCTGTCAAAATTAGAACACCCGCAAGCATATGAAATTGAACACAGCCAAAGCGAAATGCGAAGTTCGCTTGGCGGCGTTTCATGGCGATAGATTTATTTCTATCGCCCTACTGGGCGATGACAGCTGAGCGTGCCAAAGGTGGCCGTATTTCTTTTTTGCTTTCAAAGTTTTAAAAGAAAACAACCTGAACACGATTTTTTTTTGTTTGAAAACTATAGTTGTGGATTCGTTAAATCTGGCTTGAAACAAATTATTTATAATAATCTTTCTTTGGTTTACATTTATATTTGTTATCATTTCCTCATTTCTGAATATGGTTTAGTTTTTTCTAAATATGGTCACCGAAATTATAAAGGCGACCAAATGGGATCTGCTGTTTTCGCTACCGCTCTAATTCTGTTTAAGTAGGCGAAATAGCTGGGCAAACGGTGAACGACAGCATCGCGCAATTCGGTGAAGTTTGCCGTTCGCCGGTATTGTATTTCAAGCATTAAACGACGATATCTCCATACCAAGCTCCATTACTCTTAACACAAATATGTATTTCCTGCGATATGCAGTATGAAAAATTCCGTTTGCATGGGAGGTGCCACGCCCCCTTGTCCAATCGAGATTACGGCGTGACAAATTATATTTAAGTTGGGCTAAATGACACCAGTGTACAAAATTTCATGACGGTCGATTGAGTAGTTAAAGCGTAACAAACAAACAGCCTCACTTTCGAATTTATAATATTAGTAAAGGTCTGATTATGCATACTTCGCATAACTTCGCACAATCATTTGTACCAGTGCAATAAAAATGTAACTTAAGAAAATGTGAAGCAAAATCTTAACTCACCAGATCGCTAAGTTTTTAAAAGTTCTGGGTAATGGAATTCATACAAAATACATACAAAGTACATACGAAATTACAGTTTGAAGTTTATGCGAAGTTATGGGAAGTATGCATAATCAGGCCATAAGGATAGGTATATGGGCAAATCCCTGCAACCGTGCGATTCAACGTAAAAAAAGTGGTAATTTTAAAATTGAAGGCATAAAAATAAAATTATACATCAAATTGTTTTAAATCCATTGAGCAAGCATATAATTCTTGTGTGATTCATTTTTGCTTGCAAATGCTTGAAGAGTTACATATATGTAAAAAACGATAATTTTCGAAAACTCAAAGTTAGCGATATGGCGTGGGTTTTGTCCGATTTGAAAAATTTTCAAGATAGTATTAAAGAAGGTCAGGCGAAAGGTGTATACCACATTTGGTAAATATTGGTGAAGTGGTTTTTGAGATACAAATATTTCATATACATAAGTGGGTGGGCCATGCCCAGTTGACAAAAAATTTTATGAAAAATTTAATTTCGCTTAAGATCCATTGAAAACATAATTTTTGAGTAAATATTTACAAATTCGTTAACCGCACTGCCCAAAGATCTGAAAATCCTTTATATACACACATCTAAATTTATGACCGCATTTTAGGCAAAAGTAAGTTTATTTATTTGGCATTTTCAAAGAACTTTATGGAGAATGTTATCTAACGATCACGCTTAATGCCAACCTCTTATGTTTTAGTCTGTCAGTGTGCCATCAAAAAAGGGCAAAGACCTATTCAGACAATATTTGTTATATTTTCAATATTTTGAAAGTGACACAACTGTAAAAGTTCTTATTTCATTCTTTAATATTAATTAATATGTATATAAATAAATAAATAAGAACAATTTAGTAATTGATGAAAGTGAAAAGTAGGAAAGAATTTAAAATATTACCTTTTCGATGATTACGAGTGACAGATTTCCAATTGTTACAGTTTATTTCCAATGAGGAGCACATATTTTTCTCAACGCCTAACAAATTTTTCAATATTACGTTTACTATTTGCCACACAAAGGGACACGTCAAAATTGTTATTTTAATTACTTTGATTGCTTATAGATATTACAATGACATTATTAAAAAAAATTAAATAAATTACAAGAATTCGTCACATTTGTTTACATTACATTAATAGAATTAATTTAAAGGTGAGTGACACAAAATCACACGGTTCCAGAGATTTGCCCATATGAGTGTAAAAATCTAACATTTTCGTTAATTTAAATTTTTGGCTGGTAGTTTTGTTAATTTTGTTGGATTGACTTCAAATCATTTTGAAAGAGGTAAGAATATACAGCAAAAGCATGAAAGTCATTACAACTTCGAAATATAGCGGTAGCTGAAATAAAAATTGTTACACCGTGTTACAGTGTTACACGTCACTCTACTGTACATATGTACATGGTGGGATTAAACGTCGCAAAGTTGTTACAAATGTCGCAATTGTTGCAAAATTGGCGGCTTTCCGGCTGTTTTTATACCGCTAAATAGCACATAAATTACGTAATTCACGTAGAT
>NW_023458561.1:16198865-16207865 GCF_013731165.1 Rhagoletis pomonella | reverse complement strand
CATCTTCATCTTCATCTTCATCTTCATCTTCATCTTCATCTTCATCTCCATCTTGATCTTCATCATCATCTTCATCTTCATCTTCACCTTTTATTTATCTTTTTCTTTGTTTTTGTTTATATTATTGTCTTTGCATTAGTCTATCCCCGCCCAATTAGCGTTTAACGCGGCAATTCGTTTTCTATACCTGCCATATACTACGGAGCTCTAATAATAAGATTCGCTTAAATAATTTGAATTTAACTTTTTAAACAGGTGGCCACCCTCTTCAAGCATCTCAGAAATATTTGTAATGTTGTGTTTCTTAAAACCCTTTTTTTCACGCTTACTGTATAGTATTTTATGCATAAGACTTCTGTATAATTTAACTATATTCGACTTTTCCAACAGGTGGCAGCCCTCCTATATGTAGCTAAAAAATACTGTTTATTCAAAACCAATTCTTTTGATACCCATATTGGGATAATTCATTTAACTTAATAAATTACTTGAATTTGATTTTCGTATATATGGCAACCCTTGAAAAAAACTGAACCCATATTGCACACCTACAGCTCAAGCCCTTCCATTGACACCTCTTGTTTTAAAATCGAACGAACGATATAGATTTTATGACTTGGTGTTAAATATTTAAGGCAAACATCTGCGGCAGAGAAATTTTGAATTCGATTTTCTAACACGTGACAAGCCCTATCATGGCACTAAAGCTATGCTGCACACCCAAAGGGCAAGCCCTTTAATTTAACACCTCATTTTTTAAAATCGAACGAACGATACTGATTTTATGACTTGGTGTTAAATATTTAACGCAACCATCTGCGGCTGAGAAATTTTGAATACGATTTTCCAACACATGGTAACCCCTTTCATCAAGCTAAAGCTAGTTTGCTCACCCAAAGGACAAGCCCTTTAATTTGGCACCTCATTTTTGAAAATCGAACGAACGATACAGATTTTATGATATGGTGTTAAATATTTAACGCAACCATCTCCGAACTTGATTAAGAAATTTCACTTCAAGAAAATTTTAAGTAAATATTTGTTTAATTTGTGTTAGTTTTCCGCCTTCTGCAGTAAATAGTTCTTGTGGGCAGCTTTCTGATAGCAGAAATATAGCACTACTGAGGGATGAATGCCTTAGATAAGACAATATTCAGACCTTGCGCGGACCATAGACGCACAGAAATTGTCTTGATAAGTTTTGCTTTTAAAGTTTTAGCAAAAGGCATTATAAAAAATTTATTAGATTTAAAATGAAAAACGTGAGGCGCATGTGGTAAGATTTTAATTGATATGAAATGCTATATATATAAACAGTGGCGTATACAGACTTTTGGTTAATTTGTCAAATAAGGCTAAATTGAAACAGCGTCATTTTCGGGGTTTCCATTTTAGCGATTTGAAAATTTTGAATGTATTTTATCTAGCATTTTCAAATAATAGTAATTAATGGCTAATTTGTAATTCATAAACAAATCATGCTGAAAGATTTCAAAAATTTTCTATCAAAATTTTAAGTTTTTTAATCAGATTTTTTAGAAAAGTTTTGGGCATGCATTTTTATATTTTTATAGGTGGAAGTTCGAAGTTGTGCATTTTCTTCGATATAAAAATACGAGTATTTTACAACATAAGTATTTTGTGTGTACTGAGCCAAAAGCCCAATGGTTTTTCAACCAAGTTATGGTTTCATTTTTTCATAGCCAATAAGCCGATTGTAAGAAATGTGATTCAAGTTGAACATTTGAGAACAAATTCGCATGAATGACAGTGGCTAAACGTGCAGAGATGCTTGCTGTTATTTGTTGGCTTCCAGCAGTACGAGTGCCGTCAGCGCGATAAATAATTTGTATTTTCTTTTTCTGTTTTTGGTTTTTTTTAATTACGAAAACGTTATAATACTCTAGTGCGCAAGTGCGCTCGAGTATAAAAAGCCTCTGGGAAGTGCAGAACCAAATCAAACGACGAAGAAAATTGTTTCAAGTTGAGCATTTAAAGACACATTTATAAAGCGGCTGTAGCTGAGTGTGTGGAGCTGCTTGCTAATCCCGCCAGAGGCAACATGTTAAAATGATAATTGAAATTTTAGTTTTGTATCTCCGAATCATTAAAAAGCATCTGTGAACTGCAGAACATGAACATATTCAAACGAAAAATCGCCAACCGAAAGTTTGGTTAATGTAAACAAAATTGTGGTCAATATTACCAAATCATTTTTGGAAATATCAACCAAGGCATTGTTAATATTAACCAAAAATCACGTTGATTCCTTTTCAAATTTGAATTTGGTAATATTAACCAATTTTTGGTTGATTTTTCTCTCAGTGTATGAAAATGCGAAACGCCTTCAACCAAAAAAAAATCTCAAAAATGAACGCGAATTAAATTATAGAAAACGTATAAAACTTCATACAGATCACAACATCTCTGATTACGATTTTATTACTTTATCGGTCGTCTTGGTCTTGCTTTTTAACCGACTTCCAAAAAAGGAGGAGGTTATCAGTTCGTCGGAATATTTTTTTTTTTTAGTTTTTTTATGTATGTTACCGCATAACTTTGGACCACGTCAACCGATTTCGATAATTCCCATACTAATCTGGTTAAGATCCGATCAGTGGATCATGAGATATATATATATATATATATATTTTTTTATATGAGAGTTGAAGCCGGTTTTTTTTGCTAAAAATTACTTGTCATATATTACGTTGCAATGTTCTCGATAGCATTTAAACCGGCTAGTATTATGGCGCCGGACTAATTTTTAAGGCCTTCCTCTGCAGACAAATCGTTCGTGTTGCCAATCGTTCGTGATACAGTATAAAGCTGTTATTTCTGAAGTAGCGTTACTAGCTTGAAGTGTGGCCAGAATGCAGAAAACTTTTGAATCAATGGAAAAAAATATTCGTTGCTGTTACCAAGAACTTCACGTTGCACACAGGAGTAGGTATTTGTATAATAAAACCGGTCAAAATTCAGATTTATCAGCTTTGATAAAATTCCCTTTAAACATATTATTTCTCAAGCTATGTAACGCTTTATCAGTTGGCAGGATTTTCGACAACATCAAATGGAACATAGCCTTTATTGTGATAATTTTTTTCATGCGCTTCCAATAGCTGCATTTTTTTCTTTCGTTATTATGTTTTTATGGACCAATCTTAAAACAAAACTAGTAGACATACAAATAGAAAGAATGTACTATAACACAAGGCAACAGTGATTTTGTTGCGACAAATGTTAAAGCTGTTTTCGATATACTTTTTTGTGCTAAGTATAAAGTTTCGATCAGCTCCGGTTCAAAAGGGGAAAGTCGCGTTTTTCGCAATATATTAGGTCTAGCAAAAAACAAAAGGTGATAGAACCTTCCCCTTAGGCTTAAATTAAAGCTATAAATCTCGGCTAAGTACTATCCCTGCACCTTGACTGTGTGGAATTGAAAAAAAAATTGCCAAAATCAGTTTTTGCTGTCAAATAAATAACTATAAGTGACCTTAGGGTTAAGGTTCAGGGATGGTATTTTAACAGATTGTAGTCGAAAGTTCGAGCCTCAATTTGAGCCTAAGTGGAAGGCTGTCTCAAGTAGCACAAAAGTCAAAAATACACCAAAATATTTTGTGTATTTTTTACATCGGCGTGATATACATTTTCAATATAAAAAATATGCTATTTCTAAGCGCAGTTTTTGAACAGTTTATTTCGATTCAGTGTAAAGGTTATACCGCTTTTTCGTGCATTATTTACACCTACCGTCAATTTTTTTTACTGATTTTCGGCATATATATTATGCCAGTGGTATACAAGTTTTCTTGTTTCTAGAACATAATATAAACTGCGCTGGTGTAAAATACGTATTGGTATTGGCTCAAATAATACACCATAATGGTAAAGAATTTACATCATATTCTAGCATAAATATATTTTCATGAGTGTGAAGAGTACAAAAGGATTCGAGGAATAAAATGTACTACTAATCAAATTTAAAATTAACTCAGACATAAAATTTACACTGAAGCTCTTTTTTAATCTGCGCGACTTGGAATTGTTTTTATAAATCTCAGCATTCCTTTTCGTAATATGCCGGCAAGAAAATCGCGAATATATATGAATGTGAGTTCCTAATTTAAAAACGAGGTACATTCTGTCGAGTTAATTTCGGTACTAAACTCGAGCGCCTCAAAATTTATAAGGATTTGTAGATTTTGAAATAAATCTGGAAAAACTTATATTTTGAAAGCAATGAATTTTTCGCTATTATTAAATTTTTAAGAGATGCGCTGTTTAAAAAAGGTTCGAAAATACACATAAAGTGGCATAGTTTAGCCAATGTACATAATGAAATTGTTAAATTAGTTAAATAATAGTCATACAGCTTTAATATGGCGTCCAGCTGAGTTTCAGTATTAGGCTAAGATTACAGCCTAACGTATTAGCGTAGCGAGAATACATAAAAATAGCTTCTTACCAACATTTACACAGTCTTTGGTGTTTATCGCTGTGCAAGCAAATAAAAATTATGCAGTTTGTTAAAAAAAAACTTTTTCTCATACTTAAGCCCAAATAAATAAAAAATATACATATGTACATATTTATATAATAAATTAAACATCTCTTCTACTGCTATTATATACAATACAATATGCTTAAGTTTCGGTATAAATTGTCAAAGGGTTGTGGAAACAAAAAAAAAATATATTAGGGGAATCCCTACGTAGCAATGTATCACACGTTTTGTTGCTTTCCCAACAACAAAATATGTGCTAGGTACGTAGCAACTTTAAATCTAAAATGCTACTCATCGTAAACTCCCCTATTATAAAAAATTAGTCGTGTATAATTTTGCTGCAATTTAAACACTAGCTACGTTTTAATCGCCAGCGATTATGCTGGCGAAGAAGTTTCTTTGGATTGAGCGATTTCCATTGCATCGCGTAACGCTATTACTCTAGGTTGTGAACTTAGCCTTACTTTTATAATACTTTGAAAATATGGTCGTCGTTGAAAACTTACACAGATTCTTGAGTTTGGTACAAAAATATTTACTAAGCCAAGAACGGTGTATTTATTTTGCCCTAGACACAATTCAGTTTGAGAATTTGGTATAAAAAATGTTTCTTGTCAAATGAACACAGTTGACAGAAGTTTAAGCGCCTACCACACGTCCATTATTCGAACACAAACGCGAACGTATACATTTCAACATGTTTTGTTAACGTTCGCGTACGAAAAGAAGAAATCAAATCAGCGTTCGCCTGTTATGTAGAAAAAATTCAGGCTGTTGTTCGTACTCATATATACTATGCAACTTATAGCTGCATTTGTGAAGGCATGATGTTGAATCATTAGTACCCAAACAAACTTTAAGCATTTCACAACTGGTGTATTAATATACCAACCAGTGTTACCACTCGACAATATTTTTAGGAACAAAAAATCCTACCGAATCAGTTTCCAAACTACCAATTTTTTTTAATCATCAGATATTGATATTTTATTTCGTTTCTGTTTTTACTTCATGTAAAAGTATGAATCTTTGATATTAATTCAGTTTATATCAATTATTTTATGTCTAAAATGTAAAAAAAATACAATCGATATAAACATTTTATATTTGGTAACAAAAAAAAATGTATTACTGTGTTCGCGCAATTTTATTTTTATTTATTTGTTTTCATTTAACCATGATGCAATAAAATTACGGAATGTCAGCAACATAATCTTAATATTTCGGTACGAGTTTTAGGCTATTTTAGCGCGCTTTCAGTACGCTTTCCTACTTTCACATCACCATTGTATTACCGCCATTCGACAAAATTTATTTAAAATTTTTACAAATGTTCTAATAAACGAATACTATGCAACAACAGCTCATTGCATTTTTGACATTTCGAATAGGATTTATTTTCTGTTATAACTTCAAAACTTTGATAGGATTGCAAAACATCTTTAAAATTTGGAATCGGAAATCCAAATCGATGAGAAATCAATTTCGAACGAAACCAGAACAGCCCTGAAATGAAACTACCAATTTATCAAAACGGCAACACTGGTAGCAGCTCTACTTGTGGTATGTATAATAAGCTCATATTAAAACAGGCAGTGTATTATGTACACACACACTAGCTTTGTTTCTTTACTTTCCTAGCAGATCATTATCAGGAAGAAGAATAGGAAGAATTACAGAATTACCCTCACAGCGAGTGAAATATAGAAAAAGTCAAGAAACGCAAACTAGCAGAAACTAGCTAGTAAACACCTGCCCGATGCTATTGACAACTGAACATATGTATTTGCTGCGAATTTTTAATCGCATTTTATGTTTAAATATTGTTCACAAATACTCAGGTTTTTCCACACTTTATCAAATTAAATAAATCGCCCATTTTTATCAAAAAATACAAAAATATGTAAAAGAAGCAAATCAAAGTAGCTGTGCCTAATCTGTCTAATGTTGGAGCAACAGCTGAATTTTTCACCGCATAACGTGAAAATTATGTGTTTCTTGTAATTTGCTTTTGTAATTTTTTACTTATATTCGGCTAACACTACCTTGTGTAAATGCGGCTATCTGTAAAGAAACAAAGCTACTGTGTGGTGTACTCAATATTCATTCTTTGGTCCACTGTCAATTGCTCTCAGAATTTGTGATGTGAATTTGTGAGTCGCTACTTTTAAGTATTGATCGATATTCGATACCGATTTATAAAGTGTCAAATATGCTCGGTGCTCGATGCTCGGTACCGAAGTCTTGGAATTTCTAATAAAAGCGCGCAACAGCCAAAAATATGAGTTATATGTACACATACGTATAGTGTCAGCTATTAAAAGTAAATAATATTGCCACCAGAACTATTGCAATTGGAAAGACGGTTGCGATAAGTAAAAGAAGGCGAGAGTGTGTTTTGCGACATCAGTATCAGGGCGAATTTAATAAGGTGGTGTTACCGGCGTACCTGAATTTTTCGCCGTGGAGGACATTACATCAAAATTACGTGTTTGTTGTAGTTCATACTAATGACAGTATGAATATCTGCGTATAATTTGTAAGTGTAATTTTTTACTTATATACGGCTAACACCACCTTATTAAATTCGCCTTGATCATTATTGTGCAGATTTAATTGCCTGCCTTGTTCGACGCACACATTATACTTGCTTCACTTAACTACATACATATAAACACATTGCTCATCTCTTGAGAAAGGACCGTCTTATTTGTACATTTTGGGTTTTTAGGCGATGTCTTATAAAATATCAATAATTTTTACCCCCAAAAGTAGCCTATGTCGAGATAGGTCCTTTTCCCTTTAAAGCCACATTTCATTGGATTCCCAAACAATATTTTAACGTTTAACTAGCCAAAGATGTAGTTCAAGATGCCCCTATAATAGAATCTTAATTAAAATATAAAACAATTTCAAAGAAAACTGATTTTTTTTTAATTCAAAGTCAAACCATCTAAAGTGACTTAAGCTACTTGAATTGAACGGCACAGACATAATGACGAAAGTTTAGTGTGTCGAATCGGTATCGGGTACCGAAAAAGAAGTATTGGGTACCGAAATTTTTTTCAAGTATTGGGTACCGAGAATTCAGCACATCACTACTCAGAATGTCGCCTGAATAATTTTAATGACATTTGTTAACGTGGAGCTGTTTGTGAACCAAATGAAAAAAGTGGCGCATTTTAGGAGCTGGTGTAGTTTTCGTACTAATCTCAATGAATAAATAGTACCAAAATGTTAAAGGTAGAATTTTGATTTGAAAGAAATACTGGTGGAATAACAAATACACCAAAACGTTCTTTTTTTATTCAATCTAATCAGATTTGTACCAAAATCCATAAATTTACACCAATTTATACACCAGTGAGCCACTTGAGGTATCGCCTTTGGTTTAATTGCGGTAGGTACTCAAACTTCGCACAAAATCAGGTTTTGCTGTTCATTTTTCTCAAAATCTGGAGTTGATGGAAACATTTTACTCAGAAAAGTTAATCAAAAACAGCTGTAACATTTGCAGCAAAAAAATGTGTTCCCAATTTTTGTTGCCTTGTGTAATTTATATTCATTCGAACTATTTGAAATGGGGCTATGGAATATTTATTTTTAGCAAACATTTCAAATGAATAACAGTCATTTTGTTTGCTCGTCAGGTCTCGTTGGGCAATATTCTTTTATAGGGATATTTTTAGGAAGTCCAAGTCGAAGTCCAACATCCATCAAAATGGATTCCTAGCAGAATTTTTTAACGTCTAGTTTTAGGGATTAGTCGATGCTGGCATAATTAAAAATGTGTTAGTCTGATCGAATCTTATTTGTCAAAATTCTGGTGAAAAAACTCGATGCATCGCTAGCTTCTTCCTACTGTTCTCTTTATCTGTAAAAATAACTTAAAAATATAAGAACACGTATGCGGAAAAGTACGCTCGATACTCAAATGTCGGAGTTGTCATCAAATATCAGTGCCCTCGGAAGATCTTTAGAAGGATTATGAAACTGGACGATTACACTCTCTACTCAGCTTCAACGTATGGGTCTTTAGCACACTTTAATAATAATACTAATAATCCCAGCGGTTTTGCCCTCCTTTCCCGCCAATCTGCACGAGGGGCGCAGTCCGCATGACTTACGGAACTATTATTTTCAAATAAATATAAAGTAGCAAATTGTAAAATTAATTTCATATATGCAAAACCTAAATACTCAAATACCAAAAATTACAATGACAAATAAAAATAAAAATAAAATCCAGCTCTGGGACTAATATTTGTTAAGGGCGAGTGTGTTACACTAAGACGAAAGAAAATAGTACTGGAAACTAAGGAATTGTGTTTTCTTTAAACTGAGCCAAATCGTTTACTCATATTAAGGCAGCTATGTATTTGGAGCCACTTTTTTTCTTAGCACCAAGGAATATTTTTTCTACAGATAATCAAGATCATGATGTTCATTTAAGGGAGCCATTTATAGACCTAGATCCGGGGAAGTGGGTATTT
>NW_023458561.1:16190162-16198855 GCF_013731165.1 Rhagoletis pomonella | reverse complement strand
AGGCACAAACCATGCAGAGAGCATCACTCAGACTACATGCCGTCCATCGTACTGTTTTCATTTCCCTTTTAATCTGGTTTAAATATGAACGATTTACGAATAAACCTAAGCACCTTTTGGGTGTCCAAGAGCTCAGTTGTTCGGCTCTCAACAGCCCTGCAGTGAAATCCCAAACTAGTCAGGAAAAATACTAGTTTACAACTAGACTTTCCTGACAGAAACTGAACTAGTTCGAAAATTACCAGACTTGTACCAAGTGCAAAACGATTTATTCATGCCCTGCTTTATTTGACTTCGACAGTTTAATACAATAAAGTACACAAAATATTATATCTATTATTTGGGTATATTGTAAGCCATTAAACAAGCACGTGTTCAATTATGCCAGACCTGTCAAATAATGATTAATAATCATCATGATTATTAATTAAAGCATGTTTTTTGGATAACCGTTTAATGATTAAATACCGATATTATCACCTAATTAATAATTAATTACTTAAAAAAATGTTAATTAATTCATTTATTTTAATTACTCATTATTTTGTTATGTTTGCTCATTTCCAATTATTTTTGACTTTTTTTAATTACACGATAAATATAATTATTTAATTAATTTCTATCATCAATCAACAAGCCAAACTATAGACAAAAATTAAGAATATTTAATAACTGCTTGAATTATTTATTTATTTTAATCTTATCCAAATCCCAATTTTTAAACATTAGTTATTACTTTTATTAATTTTTAAAAAGAATAGACTGAAATGTCTAAAGTTAATGAATTTAATTTATTTTAATGAAAACTTTTATTTTTATTTTAGTTCACTCAAAAATTAACTAAAAAAAAAAATAAATTTTTTTTTACATATTCAATATTATTAAAAAGATATATAAAGAAAGTATAGTATTTATTGCACCTGATACCTTTTACTTTTAATAACATTAAATGGAAAATTCGTTTAAATTTATGTTCGAAAGTTTGGAATATTTGTGTATTCATTTTTGATTTTAATTAATACTCAAAAAAATGTAACACTAACTATTGGCAAATCTAAGGCTGCTAAATAAAAATGTGTAATATATTATATTAAAGTGTACTTAATCAAAAGTTTTTTATTGTATATTCATGAATTCATTTTATTTCTTGACTCCCAAAGTAGTGGTTTTGGTCCATAACTGGACTAGTATTGTTCTGTATATTTTAAACTAATATGAGACTGGTATATTTCTGACCGAAATCTGACAATTGCCATCTCATAGGAGATCCCCATGTTAAAAATACCAGTTTGTTGCATGGAAAAAAGACAGTTGGCTGACTAGTTGGGCATGCGGTTCATACTAGTTGTGAGGTAGTTTGCAACTAGTTCATTTGACTACAGGGACATCGCGAAAATCAACGACACATGGAGTGCATGATTAAATGGACGGTTTTCTATAAAGGAATCGAACAGGGAAAAACAATAGGAAACGAGAGGCTGACTAGGGAATTGCGAAGTATTGTTATAAGTTGTTCGAAAAATTAATAGATATAAGTGGCATTTTAAACACATCAATAATCTCTTAACCAAACCAATATCGGCAACAGCAGAAATTTTACAGACCTACTTATGTTATTATCCAAAAATTATGTGACACTACTGGAGCACATGCAAAATATTGACGAAAAACACTTTTGTCAACATTATCTCAGCCACTGTATCCCAAACGAGAATGAAATTAATGTCTGAATCAGTTGTTGACGAAATCTTACACAGAGTTACAAGCAAACACTATTGCTCGATTGCACCGGGGATGTGAGCAGTGTAGAACAAATGTCATTCATATTAAGATTTTTCAATTCTTCAACTGGAGAACATTTGTTAGGTTTATTACATCAAAGAATCAACGGCGAAGTATTTAGCGAATAAAAAATTACAAGAACTTGAAATAAACGGTCTAGGTATCCAGAACAGTCGAGGGCAGGGATATGATAACGGTGCCAGTATTGTCGGTATTAATAAAGGTGTCAGAATAAGAATACTCAATATTAATCCAAGAGAACTATTCTCGCCATGCTTATTCCACGGTTTAAGTTTGCTTTTGATAGATGCACAGCTAAATCTTCTACAACAGGCAAAACCTTTTCGGTTTTATCAATAAAATCTTATCTAATACAAACTAAATTAAAATTGGAATAAAAACCTCGATAACTTTGTTCTAATGCGCACACAGTTATTTAAAGGTGGGAATTCGTTAAAGCATCTATATATTTATATAAATACTAGCAGACCCGGCGAACTTCGCCCGCCCAAAATAAATTTTTTGTATTGAAACATTTTGGTCCAACATTTTTACCATGAGTTCATGTTCATGATTTTTAGTGACGCATTTGTCTTCTAATATTTTAACGTTTGGTGGTTGTCGGAAGGCATATTTGCCGTCTTAACCTGCAAAACTGTACATGCATACAAAGATACGTAATAGTTTCAGTGCGTTTGAAAGGTGCCACGTCCCCTTTTCAAATAGCCCCAATTTTTTCTAAGAGCATGGGATTTATTTCATATATCTTTATACCATTTTCGAGTTATCTACTATGGGAGTCCCCTTTTCCAATAGCCACAACTTTTCTTCATAACCACGCAACTGATTTTATATATCTTGTGCATACTAAGTTCCAGTACTGTACCATGAACACTTCCAGAGATATGCAGTATGAAATCCGGCTTGTATGGTAGGTGCCACGCCCCCTTTTCCAATAGCTCCGTATTTTCTCAATGACTATGCGATTAATTTCATATATCTCCACACCAAGTTCCAGTGCTCTACCAAGAACAATTATAGAGATATGCAATAAGAAAAATTCGACTTGTATGGGAGGTGCTACGCTGGTATAAAGTTCCAGTACTCTACTATAAACACTTCCAGAGATACTTATTATGAAAAACTCGGTTTATGTGGGAGGTGCCACGCTCCATTTTCAAATAGTCTGAAATTGTATTCATGAGTATGCGATTGATTTCTACTCTACCATGAACATTTCCAGAGATATACAGTGTGAAAAATTCGGTTGTATATGAGGTGCCACGCCCCTTTCCAATAGCTCCAATTTTTCTCCATAAATATGTGATTGATTTCATATATTTTCGTACTAAGTTTAAAAATTTGACCATGAACGCTTCCACTACATACTTTAGTTAGGATTAGACATGGGTAAGCCAAGGATTAGAGACATGAGCCTCTTAACAGTAATAAGGGATTTGATTTTTTTTAATTTTGAGTTACGTCGTTATTGCAGTGGACCATTGGCATATATTTCGATAAAGAAATAAATTCGAGCATAAATACGGTTTTTAGTTACATATACATATTATTTTTACAGTTATTAATACATGTTTTGAATCTGAGGATAATCGGACCATAAACCCGATTTTTAGTAATAAATTTTTTTGCAGTGGTATTGTTTTTCCTATTGTCAATACACATCTAAAATATTAGGCGAATCGGACCATAAATACAGGTTTTACTAATAACTTGACTCCAGCGCCACCTAGCGGTTGTTTTAATAGTTATTCTGCTATTCGGAAGGTAGACAGATTCAAGAAAAAAATATCATAAAAACCGGTCCAGCCGTTCTTGAGTTATAAATGGTGTAACTAACACGACTTTGTTTTATATATATAGATATCTTTTATACAAAGCCCTTTTAAACCGACTTCAGAAAAAGGAGAAGGCAATCAATTCATCGGAATATCTTTTTTTATGTATGTCATCGCGTAACTTTGGACCACGTCAACCGATTTCGATAATCCTTCTTCCACCGGAAAGGTAGTGTCTCACAGGTGGTCCAATACTAATTTGGTTTAGATCGGATCATTGGAACGGTATTCCTAAATTTTTATATGAAAATTGTAGTTGCTTGTGTTTTTATCCGACTTCTCAAAAAGGAAAAGGTTATCAATTCATCGGAATATTTTTCTTTTCTTTATGTATGTTACTGCATAGCTCACGTTAACCGATTTCTATAATCCTTTTTATAAAGGAAAGGTGTTACCTCACAGGTGGTCCCATACTAATTTGGTTTAAATCTGATCATTGGATCATGAAAAAATTAACGATAACCTTAAATTTTTAATTAATGAATACATGTTGAGCGCGACACACAACAAATTAAAAAACTAGTGAACCTGCGTGGCGTTAAAACGCCCACATTTAATTAAATTTTTTAAACAGGTGAAATCCTATTCAAAAACCTCTAAAAATATTCCTAATGATTAATCTAAACCACTTCTCAGTGATGAGAGGTCTCGCATGGTGTCGGTTTTCACTTCATCAAATTTCAAATCTCCCTGTAACTTCAAAATATAAAACCTGTGCACATCTATGTAGAATCCCAGTTCTTTAATTTGACTTCTCATTTTGGAAATTCGAAATAACGGTGCAGATGTGATGAAAAAAAAAATAGATGGCACCTCTAATTAAAAATATTATCAGCCTATAGTTTTCTTAAAATTCTATTTCCATATTTCATTTATGTATGTTTCGTATAAGTAAAACAAATTCGACTTTTCGAACAGGTGGCAACCCCTTTAAAAGTATTTTCAAACTAAATTTTTTCGCCTGGCATTGTTATACATGTTTCAATTAACAGATGAATTAAGTTGAATTTTAGTTTTTTAAGCACAGTTTAGAAATAAATTATTTTCAAACCCATTTCGATTGATAGCCATCTTTTGACAATACATTTAACTTATTAAATAATTTGAGCTTGATTTTTTCAAACAAAAAAAAACCAAATGTTCAGCTTAACGATTTCTTTTGATACCATATTTCAAAATTGCATGTAACTTATGTATAATCAAACGAAATACCATTTTCAAAACAGGCGGCAACCCTCTTAAAAATTATTTTCGAACTAAACTTTCCTTAAATATTTTTCGTCTGAGATTGTTATAAATACTTCATGTAACTGATGAATTAAGTGGAAATTTATTTTTTAAACACGTGGCAATCCTCCTAAATATAATTCTTAAATAAAGGATTTTAAATCCATTTCCATTGATAACCATCGGTTAGTAATGCATTTAACTTATTAAATAATTTTATATTAGCCCTTTAAACTAAGTATTTATTGAAGCTCTTTCATTTGACATCTATCGTCAATATTTCATATAACTTGGGTATAAAATAGTTCAATTAGACTTCTCAAATAGGTGGCAACCCTATTCAAAATATTTCCAAACTACTACCCACTTAAACCTCTCTTGTATGACACCCTTAATTAAAATTGAATTACATTTTTTTTACATGTGGCAACCTCCTATACGTAGTTAAGTTATAAAGCCTTTTCAAAACCATTTCGGTTGATACCCATGTTTAATAATTGATTTAACTTTTTAAATAATTTGAGCTTAATTTCTTAACAGGTGGCATGTTTTTTCGAAAAAGAAAAACCTTCTTGCACATCCACACCCTAAGCCCTTTAATTTGGTACCTCACTTTTGAAAATCGAACGGATGGTGCGGATCTGAGGGCATTGATTAGTAAATAACTTGAGTTTAATTATTTAATAGGTGGCAACCCCTTTCTAAAAAATAAAACCAGTTTGCACATCTACAGGCCAAGCGGTTTAATTTGACATCCCATTTTTGAAAATCGAATGAACGGTGTAGATCTTTTATGCTGCACAAAATATTCCTTCGCGTTATATATATAGATAGAATAGCCACTCCCACTAAAAAATTCAGCTTATCTTTTAACCGAATTGTTTCTGCCAAATTGCCACAAATGGAGTGCAAGCATAATTAAATTTGCTAATACCTTAAGAACAAAATGTATAAGAAATTAATTACCTCTCTCGCGAACGGATAATTATTATTAATTATAATTGGTCGTCCAGCGATCACGTTTAGATGAAAGAAAGAAAACAAAGTGGCTAAGAGCTCATGAGAAGTTACAAATGGTGTAAAGTAATGTTTTTGTGTTTAAAAATTAGTGATGGTTTTTTGAATTTTAACGACATTAGCGTTCTGATTAACGGAATGGAAAAATGAGTAGAGTTGTTGGTATTAATATGGATTGAAATGAGGTTCTAGGTTCCATCATCAATCCATGACGAGGTGACGAAACACAAATCGTCGCCTGGGTAAAAGATTGTCGTAAGCGCCATTTTGACGATTTTTAGTTCTAGATGCAGTTATATATTTTGAAATAAGGTCTTTCGATTGGTGTTATCAGGTTTTAGATATCTCCTTTAGTTTCCGAGATACTGACTAAAATTTTTTCGATAATTTGGTAAAAGTTTAGTTAGTGATGCAGTCATATTAAGCTAGTCAATATCTTAGAAATGGTGTTCTCCATTTTTGTATATCTCCTTTAGTTTCCGACATATTGAGTAAAAAGTGTCGTTAATTTAGTAGAAATTTCGATCACATTTTGTCGTATTTCATACAACGTGGCTGCCAATTTGTGGACAAATGACGCTTACGACAAAATTTTACTAAAGAAAATCCTTCATAAATTCAAAACTAATTAACAAGAAACATTAAAAATTAAATAATTTAAGAGTTTTGTGAACTAGTAACATTTTCAGAGACCTTGGAGAAAATCTATCATCGCGTTGTTGAGAAATTCTATTCCAAACTTCAATCGCGATTTCCCACAACCTACCGAAATTAACATATGTACGACAATCTTTTACCCAGGCGACGAAATGAAGGCCTCTTAAACTATGTTCACATATCAATATTATCTCAATCAAAGCTCGTTTTTTAATCACCCCGTTTACACAGGCAAATCTCAGATTGTTAGCCGTCAAATTTGTTGTGCTTGTTATTATCACATCTCAAGGAAAAGTTATGTTTCTTCTCTGTGCTACCGTGATCACGTTTTTCTGCTATATTAAGCAATATAAATATATTTTTACTTAAATTTTTATTAAAAAATACCTTTAAAACTCTCTTTTTCTTGCTAGCGTTCATTTTTGTTTACTTTTACATTTGCCATTTCTCCTCTTCTTCGCAAAAACAATCGATAAAACTAGGATGGACACCGAAAAGTTATCGGTTAAATCTGAAATTATTTTATAATTACAGCTTAACAAGGGAGGGAATTTATATGGCTAATCTCTTTTTCTAATTACAGATTAGGAAGTTAAGCTCGAAAATGAGGATAATCAACTTATATGTGAACCTAGTATTAAACTCAGTGTGTTTTAAATACACAAACTACCTGCTCGTGGTGTGAATTAGTTGATCGCAACCTTACATATGTACTTATCTACATATTTTAGTGTTTGTTATTTGCTCTCAGGCGTGAAAATTCTTGTTATTTGTGCGCGGGAAGTTGTACGACTTTAAATGATCTTGAACGCATTGCACATGCTTACATGCAATCATTTATGCATACATACACATGTACATACATATGTACCCCGCAGAAAAAAATTATCAAAATTATGATTAAAATAGCCAACTTATAGTTAGCTTGTTTTCGGGATTTCGATAAATAACTAACTTTTAATTAGCTACGACAAAACTAACTTTAAATGAGTTGTAAAGTCGTGCAGGAGTCATGCAGACGTTATCGAGAGTTTGTTTTCTCTACAAGTTTCTATTTAAATATCCTCCTACTAAAAATACTATTGAAAATACCCTTTTTTTGCACTTGGAAGGTTCTTTTTTCGAATTTAGGACAAGTAAAATAAAGATCGAAATTTTACATTATTATTTTGATGTTCTGTCTGATGAAATTCAAATGTGGGACCACCTACAAAAGAACATGTAAACAAATAAGCAAATACATATGTAATATTAAATAAAGTAAATTAAAAAAAATAGAAAAAATTTGAAAAATCTTTTTTATTGATAGTTTATGTCCAAAAGTAGCTAGCTAAAAGTTAGTTGACATCTAATGCAGAGGAAACAAGTGATCACTATTTTGCGGTCATCGCCCTTCAAAAGTAGTTAGTTACGGCGCAAGGAAATAGTTAATAAATAGTTACCACTAGTCGACTGCTAGTAAAGCTGTATTTTTTTGTAAGCGAGCGACAAAAGAACGCTCAACTCGGTTAAAATTTCCTTTTAGCTACTTAAGCAACATATGATTCGTTGGCGAGATATCTTTTCAAAGTCAGCTGTGAGAGCAATTACGTACCGTCGGAATCGGAAAATAATATCTATCAACGGTGCTTGACCCACCATCGTTAAGTACATCGTTAAGTGAAACACCGGTTGGCGCTAGCGCTGAGGCATTAAAAACGACGCGGCACTTCGCCATCACGGCGTGCTGCAGGATGTAATATGTACGAGGGGAATCATTGGAGATACCTGTACTCCCTCATAAGTTCCATACATTGGGTATGCGATTGTGTATCAGAGGGCTGGCGGCGCTGCAAGCGATAAAATTTACGTAAAGTGTTAGTTGCGTTCCCTAACTCGCAAGAAGTTGCAAGAATTTACAGGAATTTACCAAAAAGCGTTCCCGTACTCGGTTCTCTGGCTTCTTTTGCCTTTTGACAGTTTAACAGGTTTTAACCCAGAAAAGTTGGGGAACGCAACTATTGTAGTAAGAGTCGGATAGTTGTGGAGCGTTATAGGTCGTATTGGTAAGTACACTATGAAACGCCCTTATGGTGTTCGTGAGTGAGTCATTGCAAATATGAGCTCACATTCCTCATCAGCCATATGGTCGACGACAGGCCCCGCTTTGAGCTC
>NW_023458561.1:16184275-16190152 GCF_013731165.1 Rhagoletis pomonella | reverse complement strand
CATTCCTCATCAGCCATATGGTCGACGACAGGCCCCGCTTTGAGCTCCCAAAAACTGCTTACAGTCTCGTCCAGCCGAGCCTCTTCCAAAACACGGGTGCTATATGAGCGCAAACAAGGTCGGCGCGGAGGCTGGCCCGAAAATGACCCAACCCAGACGCGTATGTTGAGCATGTGGCTTATTGTGGTCAAATTTGGTAGTTTCTCTTTCCAAAATGAGACCCCAGACGTCAGATCTGAACAGGTCAATGCTTCCGGAGTACCAAACTGTAAGTCTGCAATTTACAGACCAAGCAAGTGTCCATACTGATTCACATGGATCTGCGCTGTTGGAAGCACCGAAGTAATTGATGGGATGACCAATGTATGAATTGCCAAAGAAAATGCTGGGGTTGATTTGTTATTATTATTGCCACAGCGCCCGTTGTACGTGTACAGGATAATGCACCGATGCCCTCGACCGCGACATCATAACTGCTGTGAAGATTCAAAGCATTTGCAAAACATTCAGTAACAAAGATTACTAGTAATCCAGGGTCGCACAAAATCTTAGCCAGTAGTTCCTCGGAATTGTCGCCAAAAACATATGCGTGTTATTTTACGAGTGGTATTGTCTGGTCACCTTGAGCATGGCATCCAATCACGGAGTCTGGTAATCATAGCGAAGGTTGAGGCGGTGCTACTGGTGCTTAAAAAATGGATGAGCAGTATAGAAAAATCGACGAGCTATCGATTGCAATATTAAAAAATCAATAATTTTACCAATGAAGTACTAACTTTGATTGAGAATATCTTACATACATATCGTCGTTTAAAGTACAAAACCTCGTATCAACAAAATGCAAAACCGCGTATAGCGACAATGCAAAACCGCGCATGCGAGGTTGCATAAATTATATTCTAGAGAGTAAAAACACTAAAATTTCAACCTACTTGCAGTAGATTATAACTCTTGTAACTAATAGTTTTAATTACTCCTCTATTTAAATCTTATCTTTAAAATATTTCAGATTAGCCCGGTCAAGTTAGATTTTCAAGGTTGAAATAATTTGCATAAAGCTGACAATTGGTTCGAATGTTACGAACACCACTATAAATGAAATGTGAAAAGTCATCATGGATTCGCGATAAATAATAAAAATCTTTATGGTACTTTTGTTCCTAAGAATCAACATTTTCGGGATACAACGACTCGATCGACATCCATATTGTAATAATTCACTTAACTTATCAAATACTGTATATTTTGCTTTGCTGCCTTTATGCTTAAGTGCACGTTTAAGATAGCCACCCCAAAATGCGCATCTGCGGCATTATTTTTAACATTTATATGGAAACTGCTCCGATAGATGCATTCAACATACCTGGACATTGGCGATACCTGCCTTAAAAATTTACAACTATTATCAATTATCAAAGAAAGTATTACGTTTACCTGCACTGGCTCTACACTTGCCCTAGTTTTACCAGCTTTTATTTACAGTGAAACCCGCTTAGTACCCCCCGCTTAAGTACCTAACCCGCTTAAATAACCAACATTTTTGGGCAAAGTGAATTTTTGAATGTAATCTGAAGAAAATCCCTCTCTTTAGTACCTCCCCGCTTATTTACTCAATCCGCCTAGGCACCCCAGTTTTTCTTACCCCATTTTCCATTTTACCTATAATTTTGCCCTTTTAAGTGCTCTTTTAAAATTCCTTAAAACATTTACATATTTTGAAACTCAGTGGCAGCGTTACACACGTTCGGCAAAAAAATTATAAATAATGAACGGTAATTTTCAGCCGAAATTGAAACTTGCACATTATTACACTAAAATTGAATGGGCTATAAAACTGTATACTCAAAAAACACATCTGAGAAAAAAAAATTTAATTTTGATGCATTTTTTTCCTTAAGTGTTCTATAAAATCTTAAGCTTAGGCGGCCACTGTGGTGTAGTCGTAAGCAGTGCGCGCTGACACTCCGCAGCGCCTGGGTTCAAGCCCTGGTCAAAGCAACATCCCAAAAAATATAGAAAAAGGTTTTTTCTTAACAGCGGTCGTCCCTCGGCAGGCAATGGCAAACCTCCGAGTGTAATTCTGCCATGAAAAACAGCTTCTCATAAAAATACAATCGCCGTTCGGAGTCGGCGTAAAACTGTAGGTCCCTCCCCTTTGTGTGACAACATCAAATCGCACACCACAAACAGGAGGAGAAGCTCGGCCAAACACTAACATATGTGTAATCGCCAATCCATTATTATTATTATTATTAGGCTTACATGGTATTTGATAGGGAATGAACGGTATTTTAATTGAAAAATCTTAAGTAAATACGTATACTTCAATACATCAATAATTATGTTCGCTTAAGTACCCGCATAGAAGTACTTAAGTGGGTTCTTTTAAGTACCCAACCCGCCTAAGTACCTCAAAAAGCTGACATTTTTCGTGAGGTACTTAAGCGGGTTTTACTGTATTTTGCTCATCCTGTAGAACAACGAAAATAGCTATCATTTTATTAACCGGCTTCCAAAAAAGGAGGAGGTTATCAGTTCGTCGGAATATTTGTTTTTTTGTTTATGTATGTTACCGCATAACTTTGGACCACGTCAACCGATTTCGATAATTCTTTTGGCATCGGAAAGGTAGTGTCTCAGAGGTGGTCCCATACTATCCGATCAGTGGATCATGATATATATATATATATATATATTTTGTTTATATGAGAGTTGAAGTCGGTTTTTTTTTGCTAAAAATTACTTGTTTAGTTATATAGATTATTAAATACCATTCGGAAAAAATTTCGCTTGCAGCAATTTCTGCGTGGTGACTGCTCCTCCGTTATTTGGTTTCATAGGGATTCGGATACCTTCCTCATCGAAGTAGTAAAGAAAATTCGCTTAAGTGCTTTTTTCGGTTAAGCGCACAAGTTTTTCGTGCAAAGATGGATGGACAGCTAAGCAAAATATACTGCACTTAGAATTAACGTTAATTTTTTAACAGGTGGTAAAATACAAAAAAAAAATAAAACGTCTGTATGGGAGGAGCCACGAGCCCTTTTCCAATCAGCCACATTTTTTCCATGAGTATAGTATTGATTTTATATATCTCCTACCAAGCTTCAGTTCACAAATTCTTCCAGAGGTATGAGGTATGAAAAACTCCGTCTGTATGGGAGGTTCCACGCCCCTTTGTGAAATCGAGATAAAAGCTATGCTATCTTTTTAATTGTGCTAAATGACACCAGTTTGGGAAATTTCATTTTGATCAGTTGAGTAGTGAAAGCATGAAAGCGTAACAAACAAACCATTCGAATTTATATTAGTAATGTTTACCCAGTACTAACCATTAAAATAATTTTTTGAGGTGAGCATTTTTTAAACAGACCTAAATACACAAACATAAAATATTACACCAGGGCATATACATTTTTTCCCCCTTTGATTGGTTGTGCTCAACGAAAAACCATTATTAATTAAGAAGTTTCGCATTGGTTACGCGTTTTCTCAAGACGATTTTTCAGAATTGTTAAGTACCACGTTGGCAATTAACCAGGATTCTTCTTCTGAAAAAGTAAAGAATCATATTTTATACCCACAAATGGAAAATAAGTACCGCGCAACGACGATCACAAGAAAATTCACGATAATTATAAAATACGCGAAATTCAGTTACAGTTGTGAGCAGCCTATTTTCTCCTATTTGGTAAATGACATATGTATGTGTTTAATACCTGTCTTTTAATTTCTCAGAACCTAAAAAAGAACATCTGAAAACCCCGAGCTTTAGGTCAGATCGCTCTAGAAAATATACCTTGATAAAAAGTTGATTTTATGCGAGTTGCACTAGAAATTTCCCGATTTTCTCGATTTTAGCAAGTAAATTAGTAATGTAAACCGTTAGCTTTGGTATCAATAACTATTTACTGATATTTGCACATATAAGTAGTATTAACGAAGGTATAGAAACCGCACCTGGCCGTGCAGCTACTTTGTGGCAGCAAGAATATGCTTGTACGCAAAATGTCCGCATCTCAAAAGATTTCCCCATATGCATATATGCATACCCCTATGTCAATTTGTAAAGTAAGTATCTACTGCACCCGATGCACATTTTTTGCCACCATCTCAATTGACAGTGCGAACATTACGCCCGCCAGTCAGCGCAGCAACGTTAAAAGCATCGGCATGCCGAAAAATAGCGTAGAATTGTAGTTTACTTGTGTACGGATTAGTTCTAAAATTTATTTTAATTCATTCAAATGGTTGAGCCACCTAATGCGCCAAATAATGTGATTTTTTCAACTCTTATAATGGACATTGACATTTTTGCCGTCATTTCGAGAACAATTACGTGGCAATACTAAAATTACGCATCACAGACAGATGGGCGTCCGTATGATGCATAAGGCCCCTCTCAATACGTGCATGCATATGTATGTACCATTTAAATATGTTGTCTGTATGTCCAATGTTATTTCGTTGTTGTTATTGTGGTTGGCGCTACTATTTCGGGCACTCATTAAACCTGCAATTTTATTTGTCGCATTTTTATTATTGGCATCAATTTTGGTATTTTTGAAATTCATACATACTTACCAAGAATGCATCGTGCATACTTACCACATATGTATGTATGTATGCACACTAGTACACATTGTGCAAATTATAGCAGCATATTCGCATTCGTTGATTGTTGTGATTTCATTCACTGCGCACTCGATAAGTATACCCCAGTTTAAGATCGGCCCAGGTACAGTGACGAAAGTGCAACCAAATATTAGCAAAAATGTATAAACACGAATCCCCAGTACGAATGCAAATCTAACCAAAATGGTTTTATAATAAGCAAGAATTGAAACCGAAACCGCTTCAAGCACAGGAATAAGTTCCAATCGGTTTCGAGAAAACTATAAAAATCAGCTACGGGATGTGGCAACCACGAACTTGCTTTTCTTCAGTAGTATAACTGTGGCGTTACAATAACTGTGCCGTTCAATAATTTGCTTTCCCGTCGATCACACATAGGTACTGGTCGTGAATATTCGTTTGAATTGACAGCTGTGACGTAGGCTGCACGCAACTTGATGGTCCCCTACAAACATTTATCTTACACAAAATCTGACAAAATTCTGGAGTGCTGGAACATACTATATGTGATCAGCTGTTTGACTTGACTATCACGTTGCTTCACGACTTGAAAGGAAAAATTGATACCAAGTCGATGGTCAAGTTGTAAAAGCGCGAGTGTTATTAAAAAGTGTGAGTGAATTGCAACTTGAAAGCAAGTTCTTGATCGTGTAACGTCCAAGTAAAAAAAAAACAAACGATGCTTTGCGTTTAAGGGCCGGTTGTTCAATGTCTGATTAACACAAATCGGAGGTAGAAGCTCCGGTTAAGTACAACGACTGCTTTATCGATCACATGTTATATGCACTATGTCGAAAACGTCGATAGTGTAGTGGTAGTGATAACCAGACATTGAACAAGCGGCCATAAACGGTCAAAAATTCCTTTCAGTTTGCTCACACGTAGGGATTGTCTCTATTTTTGCTTTTTCATTTTTTATTAAAAGCAAACAATTTTCTGCAAACAAAAGATCACTTCCCAATGCCATGATCGATAACCCAGCAAAAAATCGGTAATCGCTTTTAGTGGTAACGTGTTCTAGAAGGCATAGCGTTATAATGCCTTCGAATTTTTTCGCTTCTTTTAGGCATTGCCAGTAATGCAAAGTAGAATGTCCTACAATATTTTATTTATCTCGCTTCTTCGTTTCATTTCGAGGAATGCAAAGTAGAATGTCCTATAATATTTATTTTTTAATTCGTTTCTTTGCTTAATTTCCGGGAATGCAAAGTAGAATGTCCTACAATATTTTATTTGTTTCGCTTC
>NW_023458561.1:16118401-16184265 GCF_013731165.1 Rhagoletis pomonella | reverse complement strand
ATTTGTTTCGCTTCTTTGCTTCATTTCGGGGAATGCAAAGTAGAATGCTGCATCGTAGTCAGCTGAAAAATGGAATGAATATCCAAAAATTCTTTTTCTACCGTTACTTTCTGTGGAAATTTGTCTCGCATAAAAATCATGTTTTGCTTTGTTCAATTTGCAGCGAAGTTGAAGTCAGTCAATGAAGTGACGTACAAGATGAGGAAGTACAATTTTAAGCTTAATTAAATATGCATGTATGTACATACCGATTTTAAAGAAAATCTAAATACCTAAATACATACATATGTACGCTGATTTATAAAAATTTTAATTAATTTTAACCTTTTAAGACATTTTCTGATTTCAATTTAATATAAATAAGTATGTACTTATCTAGGCATTCTACATTAGTTTCTCTATAAGGCATTCTTTGTTCGCTTCTCTGGATTCTGTTTAGCCATGCGTTCTCCCTTCGTTTGAAGGTAATGCTGCGGGTAAGGGCTTACCTCCAATGACATGCCCATGTTAAAATAAGGCCTTCTTGAAGCGAAACGGTAAGCGATTCCCATCGCCTAGCTCATTTCCACTTTCGTTTCTGTGGTAATCGTGTTTTTTGCTGGGAAGCTGCTAAAATTGAACGAAAATTGCTTATTGTCTTGAAATAAAAACTGTTTTTAACCTGATAATTGATGATAAAATAAAAATTAATAACAATAAATAATAATTTTTGAGTTGATAATATTAGCAACAATAAAACTGTCCACTCTACTGTAATTTTACTAGTTGGGAGATTGTTAACAATTTCGTATTCTGCGTGTGTTCGACGCCATTTTTGCCAAAAATCAACGGTAAGTGCCAGCTATGTACTTCAACCTTGCAATTTTTATACAAAAATTTAATGGCCTACAAAACTGCATACTGAAATTGTTTTCTAAGAAGTCTAATTAAAAAGCTCGAAATTTCTAGGAATGTTTGCTGATTTTTTTAATATTGCACAAGCTTTGATATATTTGTCAGGGACGTATTGGTTCGTCAAATCGGTTTTTTTGGTCTTTGAGCCGGGGCTTCGGTTCGGTTCAACGGTTCGAAAAAACAAAAAAAATAACGCGCAAGTTTAAGTGTCCAGTGTGAAGTGCAAAAACGCGCAAAGGTAAGGGTCAAGTGTGTGTCAAATGAGATGGGTTGCCTTTACATTATATATTGTCACATGGTAAACAAACATGGTATGTATTACCATGTTTAACCAAAAGAAAAAAAGTGGGTACATTTATCTATTGAAAATTGGTTGAAACGAACCTTTAAACCTTTATGGAAAGTGGTTAGGTTTTCGGTTCGGATCAAGCATTTGTGGAAATTTTCGGTTCGGTTAATGATTTAGTTAATTAATAGAAAAAAGCGGTTTTCCTGTTCAAAACCGGTTCGGTTCAAAAGCGGTTCACGGCCTGATATTTATATCTATACGGGTTTTGCTAGTGAATAAGCTATATTTAAAAAATAACTAAAATTAAGTAACAAAAAAATTGTTGTGGTGCGCTTATAATTTTGACACGGGGTGTATAACGGATGGTATACTACTTTACATCTTGTTATTTATTGTTTACCTTCGTTTTTGGTTTTCTTGATTGTTTCCGCACTGAATTCATGGCGCTAGTTTCCACAATTTAACAAGAAATTTATCCTTAAATAAAATAGTCAGTTTTTGTAACTTATGTAAATGGTTTTTATTAATTTGCGATTTTAATCGTTGGTTAATTTCTCATGATTAAGTGCAATTATTAATCGAATGCTTCAGATTAATGAATTAACCGATTAATCGATCTTTAAATTTTTTTCCATCACTACTGGGACATAGCTCGAAACCGGTGTCTAGTGTCACGTTGGTCTTTTCAGAAGGCTATTGCAGTGCTATCCAACCGGTAGTTCGTGGGCGCCATGTAGCTCGCGACCTGTATTTTAGGCGCCCCACACAAAAAGAGGGAGAAAAGAATACTCTATATCGAACTGCGCCATTTCGGATTGTATGTAAATGTGAAAGTGTCAATTGAAAATGAGAATCCACAATTTTAAATGCGAAAGTGTCAATTGCAAATCGTCAATTCTAAATGAGGTAAGGCAATTGTAAATAAAGATATTTCTGAAATCCAAGACATTAATAAAGAAATTCTGAGTGAATTGGCCTTTTTAAATGATATAATTGTAAAACTAAATAATCTCAATAATGGTTTTCAGAAATAATGACTGCAATCTCAGCGTTTGTGGATCAAATCCGCTTCAGCCTTTTCCGTCATTTGCTCTTTGTTTGGTCTCGGAAATTCTTGCGGGGTTCAATTCAGCGTATTACGCGAAAAATTTTCATCAGCTACGATCGAAATACGAAAAACAATACGTGAATACAAATTGCAAAGCTCCATAATTAACATCTTTTGTTTGCGTCAAATGATGTGGGGACTTATAATTCGATTAAATGCATCATAGTCAATCAAAAGGTGAGTTTTCTTTTCTCGAAAAAAATATCACCTTCTTATATGGCAACAGCCCTGGCGCAGGACAGAATAAATGCGACATTATTTCGAGAAAAAAAAACGCTATTAGTTACGGCCTTTTGAATTTCAGGTAACAATGTCAGTTACAGAGTTCTTAATTTTAGGTGACGAAATGTTCTCTATGGAGCCAGTGTTATCTTTTTCCAAAAAATCGATTTATGAATCACAAGGGAAACACCGCTTTATCAATTAGGAGGAAGGTTTTGTTGTCACAATGTTCATTATTTATGTGCATTCCTTTAATTTAGCTAGATGTATAAATTTTATTAGTAAATAAAGGTTTTCATAGGGCACGCAAAGCATAGTAATGATTTTAAAGTAGCCCTCGATGCGAAATCGGCTGGACACCACTGGGCTAGTGGTTATACTGCAAAAGCTCAAGATTCAAATGCATAATGCAACCACCGATAATCTGAAATATAAAAGTATATTTTGTCATAAGTCTGAGGTAAAACAAGTTAAGAAGTCTAAGTTCGGGCGAAGCCAAACGTTAAATATCCGGGCGTGGTACCGCCCATTTCCTAAAGTATACTCGATTTTCTTGCCAAGGCATTATTCCAAACATCAATCGTGAGTTAATTAGCTTCAGAAGTTACTGCTTTATTGCAGTTATTGTCCAATTTAAAATATGTTCAACCTTTGGCCATCTTGTACCACGATCAAAAACTGTGCGAAGTTTGGTAGAACGGTTACCGAGATATATCATGTAATCATAAGTGGGCGGGGTCTATTTTTAAAAAACTTTTAATATCCTTATTTTCCGCTAAGAGATCATTGCAGATATCAATTCTGAACGAACAAGCTTGAGTAGTTAATAAAATGTCGTAGTTTTTGTATTCTCACCCCCTGGCTAAGCCGCTGTTTTCCTCTAATTAGTTTTAGCAAATAATTGTATATCAGTCTGTTCCACTGTGTCGTGTAACATTGACTAGTTCGATTCACTAGATTGCTAATTCATACATAGTATGTACCTACATACCTACAAATAAATAAGTGTGAATTTGCTAAAATATTCGGGATTGTATCAGTGATGGAATTGATGGTACAATTGTATTTTTTAGGTACATTTTGGAAGCCAAAATGTCATTCGTATTACACCGACATTTTTGATATAATTTTGTCAAATAGGTACCAAACTATGTAGACTTGGAAATTTGAATTTCTGTGGATAAAAGTATAGTCATATTTTTCTGGTTCATAAAAGTAAACACATGTTGATTATTAAAAACGAATGAACTGCTAAACTCAAGGAACAGCTGAGGTTATAAAGGGTATATTTAATAACTTTTCTAGCAAGTACTTGCAGCGAGAGCGGAAAAGTAAAATATGGGGTGAAATCGAGAGTAAGAAAAATTATAAGTAAAAGTTATTGAACGCGAAACTAATAAAAGCTGCAAGGTACTCCATTTTATAACACTTCATGATGCTTATGTTTTGGCGCGCAATTTTCCTTTTGGTTGGGAATATTTCCCTTCGCCATATGAATCAAAAACTCTTCCAACAGATTTAAATTATTCGTTCATATTTTTAATTAAAATTTAATATCTGTAAACTATTCATATGTATGTTTTTCACGTTCGATAGGCAATGCTTTATATCAGTGGTCTGCACGCCATAGCTCACTTAGCGCTCTCTGAGCACGTGTGTCTTTCACACGTATACGAAGAGCGACAGCAGAGCAGTGCATTTAACGCACACAGTCTCACTTATTGAATCGTTTGAATGCGTTACAATGCCGACCACTATTTTATGTCGTCAAACTATCGAATGTAAAAACCGCTAAGCTGAAATTAGTCAAGAACGCAGAACGTACACTTAAACGCAGTCTGTATACGCAGAATTTTTTCCATTACTGGAGCCCTCAGTGTTGCATACTACAGTGTTGCCACTCATCAATGCCTTTTCATAATGTTACTTTTTCAACTACAATATTTCGTGCTATAATAGATCGTAGCTAAATATAAACTACTTAGTTTTCAACAAAAAACCTTATTCAGTAGTGAACTTCAAATATTTTAAACGTATTTTGAATAGGAGTTTATAACTTTTTTACCATCTGCAAAACTGACGAAGTGGCAACCATCTATAGAAGGAAGAAATCAGCTGACACGGAAAGATCTACATTCCGCAGATTTCTGCGCTACGGGCTACAACTACATAAAAATTCTGCGGTGTTGAGTTTTCATTTACATGGCGCTCTGGTAAGACAGATCGTGTCAGCTGACTCGGTTTTACGTACCGGTAGGTTTACGTTCTTGACTAATTTCAGCTTTACTTTCCAGAAGAGCAAAGAAACTGTTGTAAAAATTGTTGTTGTCATTAGAAAAAAGTGTGCCAGTATCCTCTGCTTCTAAGGCTAAAAACATAGCGGAGCGGCGAGCAAAGAGCATCGAGCAATGCATCGATTTCAAACGCATATTTTTCAATGGGAGAGCGCATAGTATAGAGCAAACCGCTTTGCCACTTTTACAATTCATCTTAATATTTGGGAATCCAAGGACATACGTACATATGTATGTTGATTTGATCTAGAAACATGCTGCTATAACGGCCCCCGAGCAATTTCACCAATGTGCGCTTACTCAAATTCGCAGTCTTTTTATGCATACTTGCAGAATGTTAGCATAAGCGGTTCCAGAGATAAGCGATATGAAATGTTCAGTTTTTAAGGTAGGTGCCACGTCCTCTTTTCCAATACCTGCCACTTATCGCCGTTAGTAAGTTTAGGACGTTATCATAAGCGGCTCCAAAGATAAGCGATATGAGAAGCTCAGTTTGTCCGTTTGGTAAGGTATAGCGGTCATACGAAAGACATTTCAATTTTATGTGTACATATAGTATATCCTTCCCCCCATTGTTAGGAATATCCCAACCCAGCGCCTCCTAGCGAGCAAATTTTTGGTAGAAATATATATGGTATATGTTCCAAATATGAACCAAATCGGTCCAGCCGTTTAGTAGTTTAGTGACATAAAATATACAGAAAACTCTATGGAATTGTGAAATTGTGACGTCTCAGCTTTCTTAATTTTTTGGCAACACCAACAAAAAGTTTTGAATTTTTTTAAATCGAAAAAGCACTTTTTACAGAATTGAAATCGGCATCGCCGTCATACGAAAAACATTTCATTTTTATAGAGATGTAGAAGAAGATAGATTGGAACTCAAAAACGGTATTAACGTTTTCTCTCGCGTTTGGGCTTCCTATTTTTTTAATCTTATCTTTCGCATAGATAAGATACTTTTGGATAATAATCTTGACGGGAAATTCATAAATTTGGGAATTTTTTATAACTTATTTATTTCAAAACTTACATGAAGGAAATGATGTTGCCGATTTGTCACCCCGGCAATAAATCGGTGAGTCACCAATGTGTTGCCATTGACGATTGTTGCCTATTTCTCATGTTTTGCCTGGTGGGCTTTACCATATTTTAAATGTTGTTACTTTTCCGGCTGATTTAGTATATTTTTTTACCATTTGGTACAAAATTAAAAAGCTCATTTATCATCCCTGGATTGTATTCGTACAATTATTTGCATGTAACTAATTATATGTGTATGTATGTATGCAATTTGACTGTACATATTTAGGTACATGCATACGTAAACATATTTGTACAAATGTATTCAGTTGTAAATTAGTTGTTGTCACGAAAATAGATTTGCGTCTGGTTTTGTTGACACGTTTTTAGTTGGGCGTCTGATTCGATTCTTCTGCTATGGTGAGCAGTAAAGGAGCAAACAAGTGCATTCATCATGACGAGTTAGCGAAATGGTTTTTCATACGAATTAAAAATGTAACGTTGTGGTGAGGAGTGCGTTTTTATTTTCAAATTATTCTTAATTTAATGGTAGCATATAATTATGATTAAATATACAAATATGTAATGACGTTCATATGAATAATATTTGATTTAATATGTCTAAGAAAATTCCATCTCAGTTATTGGCAAAATGTCAGACTGCAATAATCATAAACTTGATCTTCACGATTTTGAGAATAGTGTATCATTAACGGCCTATTTTTGCACACAAATGTTTATTGTATTGTTGCATATTCCAGAATTATTTAATTGCATTTTTCCATACAGTTAAAAGTTGAGTAGACAACTGTTTACCAAGTGGGTCCTGTGAGATGAGAGATCTGAGTGCAAATTTCGACAGCAAGCGGTCTTTGTCTCTGCCCATTATTCAATAATACAAGGTTAGACAATTATTGACAGCCGCGGTTTGACACTCCCTTACAAAAGGTTGCATTTACGATGGACGGAGAAAGGGTAAGATTGAAATCTCTTGGTGTGAAAATGGTAGTAGAAAAGTACGCAATTAGTAGTGAAATTCCTTTTGTAAATTCTAATGTATTTGCAGGAAATCTGGCGTTTTAACGAAATATTGAACGTAATATTGATATATCTACGTGAATTACGTAATTTATGTGCTATTTAGCTGTATAAAAACTGCAAAAAGAATCAAAATTAAAATAAAACTACTATAAGATTGATGTAAACATCCAATTTAAAAACAATTTATGTTTTTATCAGTTAAATATGCTTCATATGCATATACGAATAAGCATATTGCACAAAAGCTTTTACGTCTATTTCACACCAAAGCTACACTTTTTCCAAGCAAATTCGCAAAGAAGCAACACCGTGCCGCTGCTAAGGGAGCGGTGCGAGAGAGACAACTGTCAGTTTATCGAACCTTGTATTACTGAATCATGGTCTCTGCCTAGAACTGTTGCTTAATAGTTTGAAATAAAACATGTTAAGAAGTCTAAGAGCGCAGTTAGTCAACGGCGTAGCGTAAACGTAGGTTGACGTACGTATCAGCATATCAAATTTACTGTTGATAGAGAGAGATAGAAGCAACGGCAACGTCACCGCCATACGGTGGTGAGTTGTCGTTAACACGCGAATCCCATAAGGTAGATCGTGTCTGCGTCAACCTACGTCTACGCTACGTCGTTGACTGTTTGAGCTTTAAGTGCGCGCGTTGCCGAACATTAAATACACGTCGCACGCAGTGTGAAAATAGAAAATAGACTTAAAATGTATCACCTTTTTATTAACCGCCTTTCAAAAAAGGAGGAGGTTATCAGTTCGTCGGAATATATATATTTTTTTTTTTATGTATGTTACCGCATAACCACGTCAACCGATTTCGATAATTGTTTTGCATCGGAAAGGTAGTGTCTCAGAGGTGGTCCCCTAGTAATCTGGTTAAGATCCGATCAGCGGATCATGAGATATATATATATATATATATATATTTTTTTTATATGAGAGTTGAAGTCGGTTTTTTTTTGCTAAAAATTATTTGTTTTAAATAAGTATCAAAGTATCAATACGGAAATACCAATAATTTTTATGAAAAACCATTTTTGGATCGATTCAGGATCGATTCAGGATATTTGTCTACAACTTAACGAGGACTTAAGCTCAATATTTGCATGATCTAGGGAGAATTTACTTTGCCTCAATGCTCAAAAATCTTGTGTAATACCTGTCGCTAAAGATACATTTTTGGCATCGGATATTCCCAACTTATTTATTGGTGCCAACCAGCTTAAATTAGTTGACAAAGCCAGGAATTTGGGTTTCGTTATTAACTCTAGACTTGCGTGTGATGTTAATGAAATTGTGAGTAAAATATTTTTTACTCTACGATGTCTTAGAGTAACTTCACCTTATGTACCGGTAGCCACTAAGAAAAAGTTAATTACAAGTTTAATTGTTCCTTATATCACGTACTTTGAAATCGTCTACGGCAAATTAGACCCTCATTCACTCCAAAAATTGAATATCGCCATTAACTCTGCCACAAAAAATTTATTTGTTTTAAAGAAATACGATCATCTCTCATCTATGCGTAATTCTATACTTGGCTGTGATTTACAAAATTTTCTGAACGCGCGTAATTGCATTTTTATGTTCAAATTATTTATCACGAAGAGCCCGGAATATCTGTACAATAAAATTAAGTTCTCCAAGAGTACATGTTCGTCAGGTCTTATTCTTCCGAGATTTAACTATTTATGCACTTCAAGACTGTTTTTTATTAATGCGGTAAGGCTCTGGAACTCCCTTCTACTGTCCTTGAAGAACGCGTTGCACATAGGCAACTTCAAAAAACCCATATTTAACTTTTTTTCTTCCAAGCGTGATCAAGAATAGTGGTTATAGGCTTACCTTTGTTTTATTTTAGAATATATGATTTGTAATTCAACGTATACATTACCTTAATCTATATTGTAATATTAATTATTATCTGTACTTATTTTATTTCTTGCAATTTGTTTGTATCATTGTGCAAGTAAAGATTACATCTTAATGCACTAATGTTTTCAATATAATGTTAAATTAACATTTATTGATTGCAAAATTGGTACACGTATCAGTTGTATTTGGTACTAGTATAATAATGTTTTAGATGTATCAGTTAGTTGAAAACATTATGCATTCCACTATTGGCAAGTGAAGCGATTTGTTCTATTTGTTTGATCAAATTCAGATCTGAGAAAATGCACTCTGCAGCGGCAGAGCTGTGCGGCAAACATTACAAGTTAATAATAAAAGAAGTTAGTTCGAAATATAAAAAGTTATTTAAAGCATTTTTTAGCTTAAGCAATTGCAAACTTCCCCCAAAAACTGTGCATGCCTTAACCGCAATCTAATACCACGTTCTGACCGACATCGAAAACATGTTTTCGACCTAAAACATGTGTTTTCGTCCATGTAAAATCTGTCAAACGAAAAAAAGTTTTCGCTGAAAACTACTTGCTCACGTTCCACTCGTTCCAATCGGTATCTTCACTAGTTTTTTTCGATTATTTATCGAAGTGGAAGTCATATTTTATCATCTTTAATACGCTATTTCGTATTTATTGTTAATTGGCTGGCCAAAGTAAAATAAGAATGAAAGTAAGAGGTTGCTAATGAAAAGAAAATGTGGGAAAAACATTTTGGTTTTGTTTTTGTGTAGCAGCGAGGATGTAAGAAATGTCAACGAAAACACTAACAGCCGGTGTGAACAGCCTTCAGCCCACAATTCCAAAACTCGTTTTCGAAGTGTTTTCGTTGTCGGTCAGAACATGGTATAATTTACTTATCTTTGTCGTTTTCTTTGTATTACTATGTAAATTGTATAGTAATTTTAAACTGTTAAAAATTTCGAATTAGCGCTTTCTTTATACATATAAGTCCTACCAGTTTCACGCAGCGGTTCAAAGCTTTCCTAGCAGTGTGCGCACTCGCTCCATCTTAGAATCACAAATTAGGAGACTGCTCTACCGTTGGCCGCAAAAGTTGTCAATAATTGTTCTGTAAGAAGCCCCAGAAATCGTTTCTGGCGTTTCATCCACATTCTCAAAGAAATATAGGCCGATAACTTTTTCGGCCATAACACTGCACCAAACAGTTCACCTGGATGGGCGTAACTGGTGCTGGTATGTTATTGGCCTTGAATTTTCAGAGCCCCACAATCTACAGTTTTGCTTGGAAATGCGCTTCATCCGACATCAAAACAGTACCTAAAAAATAAATTTGTGTGGCTAATTGAGTAAAACAGATGGCGTCGTGTAGTCTTTGTTGGTGGTCTTGCTGCAAGTATCCATTATGATTTCCCAAGAGATTAACTATAACAAGCAGAAAGTAAATAACAATAATATTAAAAAGTATGAAATAAATTAAAAATAAATTTAAAAAAAAAAACTTTTTAATGTACCACGCTTTTATAAATGGACTAAAATTTGAAAATAATATATCTCAGTCCCATAAAATTTGTCTTGATAACATTTGATTTTGAAATTTTAGCAAAAGTCATTATAAATAATTTATGAGATTGAAAACGAAAAACGTGGAGCGCATGCAATACAAAGCGTTAGATCTAATTGACAATATTCAAACTACATACATAACATAGACCTAAATTTCTACAGCGAAAGTACAAATTTGAGATCGATTTTAAGCGGTCGTTATTAATATACCCACATACATACTTATATTACTCTTCAATTTCAAATCAGGCCTATTACATGCGCCCCACGCTTTTCATTTTCAATCTCATAAATTGTTTATAATGACTTTTGCCAAAAGTTCTATGGGACTGAGAAATATTATTTTCTAATTTTAGTCCATTTATAAAAGCGTGGTACATTAAAAAGTTTTCTTTTTAATTTATTTTATAATTTTTAGTCTTGTCTGTATAATATTTTGCAATAGATCCTAAAATAATTCAGCTTGCAGTGAAAAGAGAACAGAAGACTATGCAAGCAAAATGTTGTTGGCTCACATTTAGTATATGCCTACATATGTACATACATACATATAGCAGCAATTAATTTCATTTAAAGAAATAGCGTGTCGTCCATTTCCGCTGTGGCGTATGTAGTGCATATTTTTAACTTCTTCTGGCGAGGCGACATCTATCTCTAGAGTTTTTCTAAGTGTATGTCTTTGATATGATACCTACGACGAGGTTGATATCTAGACTAGATTTGCCATAAATACCTTTGCTATATTTATAGTATATGGTGGTCTGGACATACAACATTGCAAGTTGATAAAAGCGTTGTAATAATAATAATAATAATAAAAATAAAGAAGTAATATGTGTTTAACATTGGTCGGTCTGATTTGGTCCACCCTGTATGACAATGATTGATTAATGCAAGGCTTTTCAAAATTTTAATGTTAAAACCAAATATATATTTTACTTGCAGTTCAATATAACACTGATAAATATTTATTTTTTATTCTTAAAATTACTTTACTTAAATGTTCTGTTCATATGTACGGCTTTGCCGCACCTAATATATACTTATTTAATATGTAAATGATTATCTGGGTATACATCAGCTGGGCGGCCGCTGTGGTGTAGTGGTAAGCAGTGCGCACTTATATAAGTACATATACATAGATGTATAGCGTATGCGTTAGACTTTGACATATGCATAGATATTTATAGGCATAACGTAGCGTATGCGAAATATTCCACACCCACTATTTATCGGAGATAATATATCTGGATTTGACGAAGTTATATCCTTCAATTCGGTCTATGATTTATTGAAAAGGGGCTTAAAAAAGTTATTCTGGCGGACTTATATGCATATAGATGTATGCAGAAAAAAAGCTGCACCTTCGAAAAAATGGTGGCCCACTTAACAAATTTTTACTCTATATATATTTCAGTATTAAAGAAGTAATATTTATATAAAATAGTAATAATAGAATGGCGCTTACACATATGTTAGTGTATGGTGTTTGGTCGGGGTTCTCCTCCGATTTACGCCGCATACGCATAAATTAGCTTCAGTGTTTATTAAAACCCAAGATTTTGAAGAAACTATTTCGATAAATTTCGATAACCTAAGTGTATATTGCGATATAAATCGATAACTCGATAAACTTTGAATATCTTTATACATTTTTAAGTTTGAAAGCTTCAAAATAGAAATTTCGATAAATCTATGTATTTTGAAAATTATATAAACTTCGATTAGATAAATCGACCAATTTCAGTAGATCAAGAATTATCGATAACTCTGCAAGTTGAAAGAACTTGATGATGCATGACGATAACTCGATAAATTTCGTTAAGTCTAAAAATAATGATAGTTTAAGAAATATCGATAACTTGAAAAATTTCTTTAACTTGACAAATTTCGATAATCCCATAAATTTTTTAGCTCGATAACTTTCCATAAATTTCTCCAACTAAGTTTCTGTGTCTATAAATTTCGATAACTCAATAAACATTGACCAATTTGAATAATTCGATACGTTGCGATAACTCAATAAGCACAGATAACTCGATAAATTTCGATAACTATAAATTTCGATGATTCGATAAATTTCGTTAACTTTTATGACTGAATTTATTTCGATTCCTATCATCATCAAATATCAATTAATTTTCTCACTCTTTCAGTTATCCTAATCCTGATTTAAGTCTCATTGTCTCCATTTTCGACTCTATCTTCACGTTTGCCTTCTCTTTTTTGTCTTCATCGTTATCATTTATTTGTTCATCTTCATATTTATCTTTATTACATTTTTATTAAATTGAAAAGTTTGCAACAATAACCATACACAAATACGGAAATTTTTAAATGACGACTTTGGCCGTATTTTTTAACCAATTTTGAAACCATAAACCAATGGTGTTCTTGGTTTTGAAATCGGTTAGGTAGAATCGCCAAATGAACGGAGAACAAAATTTATATTAGCGTATTAATATATAGATACTAAAACATTCCTTAGTCGATTGAGCTGTTTAAAAGTATTTTTCTTTTTGATTTCATCTACACTGAAATCACAAATAATTTTCGTGGCTGTTTTCACAAAAAGCTTGAATGAAATAATTTTATCTATCAAAATACTCAAATTAGGGTGCGTAACTTGCGGCATTACAATGGCGATTCAATCAACAAAAAATATCTTTGGTGACTATTTAGATCGAGCAAACTTTGTAATTTGAACAGAATTGGAGCCAACCACCATAAACTCCACAGCTGTTGACTCCACAGCTTTTATTTGATGACTTTTGTACCATTTCCGAGAGGATGCATTAGTGTGGCTTCTTTGTAAGTAAAACATAATTTAAGCTGAACTTTTAAATGTATAACAATTCGGGCACTGTTTTGTATTAGGTACGTAACAGCGCGCTTGAATTAGCGCCTGGCGACCTTATCCACTGGTGCATTACCTCATACCCTACTAAAAAGAATCAGGTACTAACAAAAATAAGTAGGTAGTCAAGTTCATGTATCTATTTACTGTAGAAACTGCTTGTATGTATGCCATTGCCAGCAAACTAAACCAGCAACTGTCTACATTCACCATGGAAATATACCTACTACAATTCACCAAGGAAAGGCCATCATAGTTCCATGTAGAAGTTCATAGCTCACACACATAGCACAAAGCTCGATTTGGTATTTAATGCATCTCGTCGCCGGCAGAACTGCTTCCACTTTTTCGCCAGATTTGCATCCGTAGGAAACAAAAAAAAACTTATATCGCACGCTTTCCTTTTGTTTTCACTATTACACTTTGCCACCGCACACTTAATTTTGCTTTTTAATGTCTCAATAATTGCTTAAAACCTCTCAGAAATATTAACGCACAAATATTAAAATTGTTATTTGGTTTTTTCGTATGCCCACAATCAACAATTGCACCAAGATGACGTCACGCACACAGCTGATTCTGTCAAAATCACAAAGAGCGGATTAGCAGTACCGCGATTGGCGCAATCTCTATTTCTCTCAATCGTGGACATCATCCATGCTTCCGTAGCATATTAAAACCCGGCAAATATTTTCATGTGTTGTAATTCACTTTCTTTAAGCTAAGAATATGCGGCGCTGATGTGTCTGGGCCTCAGGCCAACAATACTTACATTGTTTATCCAGGAAAAACTACACAATTTGTATGTTTTGGCCGGTACTTCTTTAAGGCATTGCATAAGTGTGGGATATGTATGTCGGCTTCTTATTTTAATAATTATGTATGTCTTTTATTAAGCTTCTCGTAAACTTTTCAGTATTTTCGTGAGGTAATTTTTACTATTTCCCTTTCGTGGGTTTACCAACTTTATAATGTTTTTGACATTTTATGAAAATATCGTAATAAAAAAGTAGCAACACAAGAAGAAGAAAATAAAAAAGTAATAGGCGTCGCGCTCACACGTAGCGGAAAGATCATAAAAGATTATTTGTCGAAGGCGCTTCCGATTGTTTAAGAGCGTCTGACGGCAAAAAACAAGTTAGATGAAACTGTAGTCCGATTGCAAATGCAAATAGCACACAATGTACTAGGGATTTTTCGATGGTCATATTTTTCACATTCTCGAATGCGAATGCGAATTATCGGAATGCGAATGTGCGAATGCGAATTCGAATGTTAGGAATAACATTAAAAAAACTATAATGTAAGCGTCCGCCAGGTCCGCAGCACCTGGGTTCAAGCCCAAGTCAAAGCAGCATCGCAAAAAAATGTAGAAAAAAGGTATTTCCTTAACCGCGGTCGCCCCTTGGCAGGCAATGGCAAACCTACGAGTGTACTTCTGCCATGAAAAACAGCTTCTTATAAAAATCAATCCCCTTTGTGTGACAACATCAAGGCGCACGCCACAAATCGGAGGAGAAACTCGGCCAAACACTAACATATGTGTAAGCGCCAATCTATTATTATTATTATTATAATCAACTCAATTCATCGTTTTTATTACTTAAAAATTTTGTAAGTTATTATAATATTGAAAGAGTGCTTATCCTATACAGTGTTTTAATCTAGTAGGCAAAGTTCAAAAAAGGTATATAATATTTCAAAAAAAGTAATTTTGCTGCCTTTCCTCCCATGAGGCGAGCACTGAACAATTGCTCACTTGGAACGCTGGCGGGTGAAGCGCTCAAATATTTGCGGTCCAAATCTGTCAATTTGTCGTGTTTTAGTTTAGTTTTCCACCAATCGAGAGGATTTTCACCCAGATGAGCTCGTGTTTCTATAAGATAGGTCTCCAATTGAGCTTTAATTTCACATTTTTTAAAGTCTCCAGATTCTACATCCGAGCCTTCGCTTTCGCTGGAAGAATCTAAAATTATTTCTAGATTGCTTATAAAACTTTTAGCAGCACTTGTTGAACGCTCATCAATGTTGCTTGATATACTACTTAACCGTTTAGCACCTAAAGCAAAAAGCCGGTTATTGTCCGCACCCTGGTTAGTCAGACTTATAGCCTATTTCCACCAGAGGCTTAACTGCAGTTAAGAGCTCAGATAAGTTCCAAGAATTTCAACATGGGGTGAGCGACAAGGTTTATTTCTTAGTGTTTGCTTTTCTCCTTTCGTGTGCTTGTACTTAGTAGGAGAAATTACCCCCTTTGAGTTGTAATCTCATTTTTCCAATAGGCATAAACTTCAGTTAAGACTTGGTGGCAATGAACTATTAGAGCCATTTCAACAATATTAGATTGGAGTGATACATTCGTATCATTTGATGCGTATGCGAATGTGTAAAATGATGCGAATCATTCGCATAACGAATGCGAATGCCAATATTCGCAGCATCCCTGCAATGTACATATGTATGTATGTAGTCATGTAAAAAATGATAGAGACACGACATTTTGAACTGTTTTGACTATTTTTTTTTTGTTAGTTTAATTTTTATTATATTTTTTATAAAAATACATCTAATTATCTAAGAAAAACCATGTAAGCCCAGAGTTGCCAGATGTGGGGATTTCGCCCCATTTTGGGGATTTATGAAACATTTTAGGGATAGATTTTTTCGTTTGGGGATGTGGGGATTTTTGTTTGGTTTAAAACTTTCATATTGAAATTTAAACATATATTTTTCTGGCTGCCCGTAAAAATTTCTCAAATAAAGATTTTATTAGTACATACTTTTTGCGCGATATGTTTGTATATGTTATAGTCTGATCTGGTTCATATTAAGAACATATATTACTTGCGTGAAAAGAAATAAATCCGCAAACAATTTTGCTGATAGGTGGCGCAGGAATCGAGATATTTGGAAAAACCGTATTTATGATCCGATTAAGTTCACATTTCTAATGAATATTGCTTACATGGAAAAATATAACTACACAAAAAATTTTGGCAGTTATGTGGCGCGCGAGTCTATATAATTAAAAAATCGGCATCTGTGCTCCGATTTGGTTTATATTCAGAATATGTGTATTTCCTATTTAATTGAAATACATTGAAAATTTTGTTTGCTGAGGTCAAATCTAGCACGTTAGGTAAAAAGTGTAGCTAAAAAGCAGGGTGCGGAAAATTTTCTTCGCATTGAATGAAATGGTCAGAATGAGAAATATACAGATAGTATAATATTAATTGCAAGATTTCAAAAAACTAAGAAGTAGAAAATAAAATTATAGTTAAAAAACTCAAAACACGCTTTTATTACAACAAGAACTAAAAAGTATAAAATAATAGATATAGCGATTCCGTTTAAGACGAATAGGAAGTTCCCTAACTTGATTTAGTTTAACTTTTTTAAATTAGCTAAAAATAGGATTAAAGTGATTGGCCCATAGTCAAGTCAAAATAAAGTCCACTGTAAAGTTTGTTGCAATTTTTTACAGATATCGCATTAAAAATTATGTCAATATGCTGCAACTAAGTTTACAGTGGACTTTATTTTGACTATGACTACGGGCCAATCACTTTAATCCTATTTTTAGCTAATTTAAAAAAGTTAAATTAAATCAAGTTAGGGAACTTCCTATTCGTCTTAAACGGAATAGCTATATCTATTATTTTATACTTTTTAGTTCTTGTTGTAATAAAAGCGTGTTTTGAGTTTTTTAACTATAATTTTATCTCTTATTTAAACGATATATAACATTTTCTATGTTACAGGTGCTATAAGGGGTCAAAGGTCGGGTCTTCGAAAAAATAAAAACCTTATATTTCAAACAAGTTTGAACTGATTTTTAAAAAATTAATATCGTCGTAAACGTGATTACACCCGCTTTCTTCTGACATGCAATTTGTATACTTCGTATGTATAAATCTGAGAAAAAACATTTAAAAGGAAAAAATACCTTTTTTATAAAAAAAAATATTTTAAATAATAATATTTTTGAATAGAAATAATGAGATCATTCCCATTTTCAGTGTTTAAATAGTCAAAGAATTCTATACATTTCAATTTAAAATTACTTTTAATTTGAAGCTCACTTTCAGAAATTTTAATTAGAAGCCGGTGTCTCTCTTTGCGCAAGGAAGCAAACTTTATTCTTAAGATCCTCTCGTACTGTAAAAAAGTACCACTTTTTAAGAAGTTCATCTATATTTCCTCATGGCTTAAATAATTTTTCAACTACGCAAAAACTGTGAAAGACTAAGAACTCACTAAAAAGAGTATCTAACTCTATGTCTTGCATGCAAAACTCTTTTACAGAGTCAGTAAATTGAGAAAAAGGGGTTGCAAGTTATAGGCAAAAGCCATTCGAATATTGAAATTTATTGTTATTAAACTGAAAATTATTTTCGAGATAATTAACAACACTCGACAAAAATGTAAGTATTCTTTTGAAATAATTTAAGCTCCATCATATTATCGCAACTGGTACGTAACGGCCCGGCGATATGCGCATAAAACGATTGATCTTTTTGCTGTATTAATTTCTTGGGCATATCAAACATTATCTGAAACATGTCAACTATAATTAAATTATTTTCTTCTTACTTTTTACTGTACAGTTTAAGCAAGTTCCAACGTTATGTAAAAACCTTAAGAAAAAAACTAAAGTATTTTGTTTGAATGGAAAATTCAGTACAAATCAGCACAAATTTTGAAAAATCAGGACATTAGCGTACTGATTGAAGAAATGAATAAAATCAGTACAGGAGTTGAAAAATCAGTACTGTACTGATAAAATCACTACGTCGGGCAACCGTAATTAATAGGAGCGTTGCTTATCTCCCAGAAATAGTCAGAAAAAGTCCGAAGTAGTCAGATTTAGTCCAAAAAGCGTTCCTTAACTCGGAAATGACAGCAAAAATGAGAGAGCAACAGTCAGTGAGAGCGACTCTCATCAGTCCGAAGTAGTCAGATTTAGTCAGAAGAATTTTTTCTGGCAAAATCCTGAAAAGTGTCAAACTCAACTGAATTTAAATTAACGGAAATTAAAGAATACGCTAAAAGAGAGAATAATCTAAAAAGTAAAAGAAATGAATTGAAATTGGAAGAAGGCAAAAAATAATTGATATAGCAAGTGTTTATTATGCTTGTGCTTGTGTGAATGTGTTTTGTACGTACATTTCTGTTCTTATTTGACGTTAGTTTTGTTGTTGCCATTCTTTGGACTAAAAATTTGGTTTTTTGCGTTCCTTTACTTTTCCTGTTATTCTCTTTTAGTTAGCGCATTTTGCTTACGCTCTGGCATTTTGACACTTTTTAGATTTTAGTCCAAAAAGATAAGGAATGAACCTAATCACCATAGAACAAACCTTGTGTCAGGTATATGCCTTTTTTTAGTATAGAATTATAGAAAAATATAAATAGAGGTCGTTCGTTATTTCTGTTTAAAAGCTATTTCAGTCCTCTTTCATTAATTTGGACAGGTCGTTTGTTTATTATCCGGAAAAGACTTTTATTTTGGAATAATATTCGCAACAACCCTGATATATATACATATATAAATTTGTGAAAATGTCGTCGCCTGGGTAAAAGATTGTTATATATTCTTAAATAAGGTCTTTCGATTGGCGTCATCAGTTTTTAGATAACTCCTTTAGTTTCCGAGATATTGACTACAATTTTTTCGATAATTTAGTAAACATTTAGTTAGTGATGCAGCCATATTAAACTAATCAATATCTTAAAAATGGCGTTATCCATTTTTGGATATCTCCTTTAGTTTCCGAGATATTGGGTAAAAAGTGTCGTTAATTTGGTAGACATTTTGATCACATTTTGTCGTATTTCATACAACGTGGCTGCCAATTTGTGGACAAATGACGCTTACGACAAAATTTTACTAAAGAAAATCCTTCATAAACTCAAAACTAATTAACAATAAACATTAAAAATTAAATAATTTAAGAATTTTGTTAACTAGTAACATTTTCAGAGACTTTGGAGAAAATCTATCTTCGCGTTTTTGAGAAATTGCATTCCAAACTTCAATCGCGATTTCCCACAACCTGCCGAAATTAACATACGACAACCTTTTTTCCCAGGCGACGATGTGTAGAGAAAAGTATTTAAAACTGTAATAAAATGAAAACTGTGGTAAAATGAAAACTGGATTAAAATGAACTAACACAAATGTGAATACATGCTTTTTTTATTTCTTACCAAAGGGGATTTAAATGGGGATCTTTTGGGAACTACTGCGGCCCAATATGGGGATGGGGCACAAAAATTTTCTGGCAAAACTGAAGTAAGCCCAGGTTTCGAACTTTGTAAAAAATTAGAAAAGCTCACAAAATCTTACAACAACAAACTATTTATTGAGAATTTTTCGATTCAGCAAAAAAATCAAAGTATCAAAAATCAACACGAATTCTTAGCCCCGTGCAACTTGCACTTTATAAGGCAAGAATTTAATGGGATATAAAACTGTATACTCAGAAGGTTGCTAAAAATTTATTATAAAAAACTTATTGTTGTAAAATTTTGTTGAATCTACAAAGTTTGACTTATATGGTTTTGGTTAGATAATGAATGAGTAAAAATATTCAAAACTGGTCAACACCTTCTTTGAAGAGCTGCCATTTCATAATTTTTTATATTATTGTAAAATAAAAAATAAAAAATATAAAAGTGTGCATCAAGCAAAAACAACGTTTATGGAGTTGAGAACAAAAATTAATGATGACTTTTGCATTATAACTCAGATATAACCCTTTCCCATTAAGGGTCCTGAAATTCCAAGTGCATAACTTAAAATCAATGCCAAAGATTTCATTCAAGATTTATTGCTATTTTTCAATGGATCTGATGGGTTTGAAACTGAGCGTACAACAATATTCTGGGCACAACTTTTCCTGCTTATTTTGAGAAGAATGAATGGAATCAAAATATACTGCTCAAAAAAAAAATATTCCATCGATAACTTAAATTTGTGACACACAATGGCTAGAGGCGTCGCCTGAGTGCATTCTTTCATATATTTATGTATGTGCCAGTTTTACCGTTATATATTTTTTATCTAGGCGTTTATTCCATGGGCTATTCATGCTTTATTTAAATTTAAAAAATTAAATTACTATACCGTCTTAAAAATCTGAAAATTCACTGCGGGAAATGTTTTTATTCTATTTTTGTCTTCGCCTTCTCGTTTTTGCCTTTATAAGTTTTGAAAAAAGGTTTTGAACGAACCTTTATGTCACATTCCTAGGCAAGTTTTGAAAGAATATTTTCGATACTAAATTTTACTAAAACAAAATGTTGAAATCAGCTTCATATAGAAAAAGTGTAATCGTTAATTAAGAAAGAGATGTTCTTAAATATCATAACTTTACGACACTCACATATTGAGTAGATTTGACTATTTATTTTATTATATTTTAATATGAATTATTTGTTTATAAAAATATAGTTTATTCCTTAACAAACACTAAATGAAATTAAGTTTTATCTTTGAACAACATTAAAGAAATCTACAAACTTTCTATTTCAATTTGATCTCTTAATATTTTGCAGTTTTTTAGCTCATTCAATTTTAGTCTAATAAAGTGCAAATTTTAAGTAGCTGTGATTTACAGTTGATGTATGGCATATTTTTGACGATGTCGGTAATTTTCTTCCATATTATCTAAGTATGTTTGACGATTTTTTTAATGAAGAAAATGAGCAAAGCCTTCATAAAAAAAATATATATATTAAAAATCAACGATAAGCCGCAGCTATGTTTTTTAATCTTGCGCTTTATTTGAATTGATCGGGCTACAAAACTGCATACTCAAAATATGTATTTATAGGAAATCTAATTAAAAAGCTTTGCGAAAGTTTGGACCTTGGATTTATACGGGTTTTGTTAAAGTGTAAACTGCACTTTTATAAACAAATTATTAAAATTATATAATTTTAAGATAAATGGCCAATCTAGTTAACATGTATAAAGTTTTGATAAGCACTTGAAATGTCAAGTTTTAGTACCGAATGCAAATTCTTCATCCATTCATAATGACTTAAAAAAATGTGTTTGTTAAGAAGTGTATCTTAAAATATCTGCCTTGACATTTATGTTAAAAGTGTAAAATATGTAAATTTACCTACATAAACTTTCCCGTGAATACCATCAAAGCATTGGTCTTGAAGGGAATCTATGTATGCATGCATGCATATGAGCAAATTAAAAAGTCGATACAATTAACAGTCGAAAAGTACAGTTTTTGTATAGATTAAAGATTATTTTCGATCACATTCTAATATACATACATATTTTATACTCAGGCAGGAGCTGTTTCGATCACATTCTAATATACATTCATATTTTATACTAGAGATATTCTTTAATTTCGCATCATGTTACTAGGTATATTTATGAGATGGTCTTACTATCGTTTTTTCAGAGATTTGTGTTAGAGAATTTTCCTCTAATAACCCAACATACGACAGGTAGGTTGTTTAAACCCCCAAGATAAAAATTTTCTAATGCAGACCAATAGATAGATAGAACTATATATTTTTATTTACACTTATTGAGAAAAGGTGATCTTCTAAAATTATTTCAATTAAGGCTATATTCCAATAAGGTTTATGTCACCCTATCTGTCAAAATTTATTACGAAAACCTGTCGTATGCCAGATTAATTGCTTGGCTTTACGAAAACCGACAATGGATATCTACCAGTCCACCAAGGAAGTCAAACAACCGAAGAGTTGGAAAACTCATAAAGATAATGGCCCGTAGTCATAGAGAAGTTAAAAAAAGGTTTAACGATTAAAAATGTGTTTTATAGTAATCACCATTCTAACTCTTTTATAGTCAACTTAAAAGGCATTTTATGGTAAATACAGAATTTTAACTTGAAAATAGCGACAACGTGATTTAAAAATGGTAAAATAGGGTTCTAAGTATTGTTTTGCGGTTGAAGTAGTATACGCAGTAGCACCCATGTTCGGTCCCTACTCCGAGCGATTCCAAACAATGTTTTTTTAATTTTTATACTCAAGCGCACTTGTGCACAAGGGTATTATAACTTTGTTCACATAACGGTTGTTTGTAACAGGCAAAACGAATCGAGATAGATATAGACAAATGTATACATAAATGATCAGGATAAAAAGAGAAATCGATTAATCGGTGACTGTCTGTCCGTCCGTCCGTCTGTGCACACGATAACTCGAGTAAAAGTTAAGATATCGTAACGAAACTTGGTACGTGTACTTCTTTCGGGCGTAGGACGGATGGTATTTAAAATGGGCAAAATCGGACAATAACCACGCCTACCTCCCATATAACGGTAATTTTGAGAAATACGAAAACTGCGATATTTTAGTAAATACAGAAGATAATTCACTCAAAATTGATAATTACAATAATTTTTAGGCGAAAAATAAGAATATTATAAATTTTTGAAAAATGGGCGTAGCCACGCCCACTGCGCCCCCCACGCCAACCGCTACACCGATTTCTTCCAAACTTGGCACAGTGTTGGCTTTGGTACATCATACCAAATGGCCGAAAATTTTTTAAATCGGACAATAACCACGCGCACATTCCATATAACGGTAATTTAGAGAAATACGAAATCTTCGATAAAGCAGTAAATATTAAAGCTAATTTATTCTAAATTGATGCTTGCAGCAATTCTTTACCAAGAAATACGCCCATGATAGAATTTTGGAAAATGGGCGTGGCACCGCCCACTTATGATCACATATATGTATCTCGGTAACCGTTCTAGCAATTTATACCAAACTCGGTATGGTTATTGTGCTTGCAACATAAAAGCAAAACGTTCAAAATTATTGAAATCGGACTAAAATTACCGCTTTTCATATAACGGTAAATTTTAGAAATGCTTGAAACTTCAATATTTCGAAATTTAAGGACGCTAGTTTACTCAAAATTGATAAACCCCGGATTACGATGTAGCGGTAGCTTTCGGAAAGGTGGAAAACATATATTTAATATTTGCGCCGGGTATTTAATGTTGGGTTTGCCCGAACTTAAACATTCTTTCCTGACAGTGAGACTCGAGCCCACGACTTGCCGGCTGGCTAAATCCGCATTCTCACAGCGGACACAGGGTGAACGCACGATCCATAAAATAAAGGTCGCGCCATTCGCAGACCGCTAACCCTCTCTTCGTCGATTTGACAGCATCAACCTAATCGCTGCCGTCATAATATACTTTTGTTTACATTCACTGTTGCCAACTTGATGCTTTTCGCACCAAATTTAGTGGGTATTCAAAACGCAAACATTTTTGAGTTTTTTGCGTGCGTTTTTGGTGCTTTTGTTTTTAGTTTGAAGACTTCAAATTAAAAAATCTTAAAAACATGGAAGCAAAATTAATAGCAATCGTAAGTGTGCTAAGCAATTTTACAAAAATTTAAACAAAATCATGGCACAGTGACAATCATAAGTGACAACGAAATATTGCCAGAAGAAATCGACCGTTGTGCAAGAAACATTGATTTTTATAAATTTGAAACGGCATCCTTACAATAAAATTATGTATTCATATAAAGTCCATAAAATACACCAATAAAAATTTGGTGCGTTTTCAAATTATACTGCCTTTTGTTCGCTGCTTCCTCTTTTTCTTTTCGAGTTCGTCTTGCTCTCTCATTCAGGTATATTTTGACGTCAAGGCCAGTTGCTCTCTGCTCGATTGGCGCAATCTTGTATTCTATCATTCTTGCGTCACCATCACCGTCAACGACGCTTCTGCGTCAAGTTACACACTATTCGTGCGACATTGCAGCCGAAAAATCATAAACTCGCTGATACTCTTTGCAAAATTTGCATTTTACTTTTTCACCTCTTCTGTTAGGTTTTCCTCCACTATTTTTTACATTTCGTTTTTCCATAAATATTAAAATTTTCACAAACTGAAAATTTTGTTATTCAAATATGTAAAGAAAACACTGAATAGTTGGCATTTGACGCCATCGGATAAGCAAAATTGAGAGTTGAGCTAATTAATGCGGCACCGTCACCGTCAGCTTGTTCATGTAACTTACTTCATACAAATACACCGAATCAGCTTTTTTGACAACTGCCGGGGACGGTGACGCTGACGCAATGGACGTTATGTACTTTCACTTTAAGAGGTCTATGATCGACAAAACTTAAAAATCTATTCTAAACTTAAAACCTTAACTATGGGCCGATGAGTACAGATGAAAAACATACATATGTATATCAAGAAGCCGAGGAGAATAATAGTTATACGTATATGGGCAAATCTAAAAAACAGGTACACTTTCAAAATAAATGTTTAATTTTTTAATTTGTGGGCACACCAATGTGTTACATATAATTCTATTCGTTATCACTTAATAAATCGATAATATAAGTGCAATTCATTTTCATCAAGTGCTTCAAAAGCTAGACGTGGAATAAACATTAAGATCGCTGAACTAGAAAACTAAAGAATAAGCTGGGTTCAAATTACGCTGTGCAAGTTGTAAATTTTGAGCAAGGATTTTGAAAGTTGAACTCACTTAATTGGGACGTTCCAAATTCAATGGTATCTCCCGTTTTACCAGATTGGTTTCGGGTTTCGAGATAACGGTACTTGAAAATTTGATTATATGTTAACTATTTTAAAAATAACTTCCTCAGTTTTAAAGTTATTTTACTAAAATTTTGCACATAACGGTTTTTTAATATTACCTTATTTGTTCCTAAAAATTATAGCTCCAATACAACTGATTACTCAGATATGTGTTTTTGCGCTTTATATTAAAGTGAACCTATACTAAATTTTTACCTGCTTAATTGAAGGAGTTATAACGCAAAACAACGTCTCTGAGCAATCAGTTTTATGGTAGCTAAATTTTATAGTGAACCGATTTCGATGATTTTAAGCGATAGTGAAGGTAATATCAAAATACAATCGTGTGCAAAATTTTAGTAAAATATCTTCAAAACTGAGAGAGTTTTTTATAAAATAGTTAAAATTTAAGCAAAGTTTCAAGTACCGCTATCTCCAAAAGTGGAGTCAATCGGGCAAAACTTGGGACGCCATTGAATTTAGAAGGCTCCAATTAAGTACGAGCAACTATCAGAACCTTTGTCGAAAAAAAATTAATTTGATACCACGCTCGAAATATTGTGACTACAGGAAGGAGCATAATTAAGAGTAATAAATCAGGATGTTTACACACTTCTAGAGAAAATTGGAAAATGCTTCAAGCATTTGACAGGTATATGTAACGTTGTAAGGACTAGCAGTTATAAAAAGATTTAGATCGTTTCGACGTATTTTCCAAATTTGCCTACCGAAAATTTTGAGAATTGTGAAAAGTATAGTTACATACTTTTCGGTACTTTAGTTTAGTTATTTTTTAAAGCACACTTTAGTTACCAAATAAATATGAAGTGTACACACAAGTACTAATTGCACATAAAATTTAAAACCAGTATATCGATGGCTGAGTGGAAGATCGACCTATCTCGGCTGCCAGTTCGAAAACATTCTATCTCAAAAAACTTTTCAAGAACGCCCTATTTCAGAATTTTATTGAAAAACACCCGATCTCAAAATTCGGTTCAAAAACGCCCTATCTCACTTCAAAATGTATTGAAAATATGCTGATTTAGGGCGTTTTTGAAGCGGCAGCTGAGATAGGGCGTTTTTGAAACGAATTCTGAAATAGGGCGTTCTTGAAAAGTTTTTTGAGATAGAATGTTTTCAAACTGGCAGCCGAGATAGGTCGATCTTCCACTCAGCCATCGATATGGTGTGCTTCAAAAGTTATGACAATTAATTTTTCACCTCTTAAAAATTAAAGAAAAAATTCACCTGTTTTTAATATTAATTAATAAAAGATCTTTGTAAAAATACGGCACTGCAAAAACACTCTGGCGAGATACCACACTGTGTATACTTCGAAATGAATTTTTGTGGATAAAAATATATAGTCTTTCTCTACCTCTCAGAAGTAAATACATGGTTTTTGTTAAAAGGGAAACTATTGCTAAAATCAACAAAAAGTGGCTGTCATAATAGGTCTATTCATAAACATTTCCAGCAAGTACTTACAGCGAGAGCATAAAAGGTACATAGAGTAGAATTTAATAGTAAAGAAAATTATCTGAAAAAGTTATTGAACGCAATTTACGCCATTTTGACTTTCTGATGATTAAGGTATGGTGAGTTATGCATCCATATTTTCATTTCACTAATTTTGTTTTGAGCATGTTTTTATAAAATCTTCAGCCCTATCGGGGTATTAAGCTCTCGAACTCGCCCTATTTGAAATTTTTTGGGTTATTGAATGCATTTCCAGTAATAACTTGCAAGTACTGGTTAAAAGTTAAAATTTTTTAGATATTGAACGGGTCTGGGAGTGTTTTCATATTCTCCAGACAAAATTATCCATCAGAAAAAATTCTGAGCATTCGTTATCAAAGAGACAAACTATTCAGAAACTTGAAATCTTTGAAACAGCTGATAATTTTCCCAGTTGTAATAGGTGGTACATTTGGCAATTCATTATCCGCTTGGAGCATTGTCCCCCGTTTGGCACTGCTTACTATTGAATACTTTTGGACATAAAAAACATTTTTAACATATAAATGAACTGTCACGGAATGAATAAGTATTTTTCTCAAAATAGATACCACATCATGACGCATTCAAAAATAAAAGGATCTCCTACAAACACACATCCTTGTTTTGAAAAAAAAAAAAATTAAGTACATATAGCTACAAATGTGCCTTTTAAACTAACCTATTTTCTTTTCAACTCTCAAATGACAAATTCAGCATTTTTATCTACTTTGGTTTTCTTACTTCCGAGTTTTCGCTTATCTCAATGTCATTTTGCGGTCTAAATTTCCCATACTTTGCAAATTTTTTGGGTGTGAGAACGCAGAAACTGTTGAAGTTTTTTACAATTTTAGATCATCAAAGCTCATGCGCTGGTGAGAGTCAAACTAAAAGTTTCGATTGAAATATTAATTTAAATTCCATACAAACCTCTATATAGATTTTCTATTTCTATTACTTTTTTTCAAAATAGCTACAAAAATATATAAAAAGCATAAAAAATATATAAAGGCCGAGTCCTTTCATTTCACATCTCCTGTTTTCAATGCAGCGAACGGTGCGGATCTTCTAATTTCTGAAACAGGCGGCAAGCCTATTAAATAAAAAAATTTATATAAATATATATATATTCGAGTGGTTCAAAAAAATTCTTTTTTGGAAATTCATAAACGCTACGCTATTGTTATTTGTGATAAAAAAGAAAAACGTGTTTTTTATTTTGAAAAAAAAAAAGTTTTCTTAGAGGTCGCGCTGGTCGGCTTTTAATAAAAACCCTGATATTCTCATTTTTTTCATTTTCTTGACATGTTATATTTTCGGGAACTAGGTCCATTCTAACTGTCCAAGACAGGTGTGTAATTTAGGGAATGTTCCCCAATAATACCAGAGTAATTATATGCAAATAAAATTATAGTTCAAAAAACAAAAACCTCCCTATTATAATTGCCATTCGTACTGTCATCAGGTATGTAACTTGAGAATAGAAATCGCTGCATCTTTTAGGCGCATCAATATTACATAGTTACATCCGAGCTAATAAAAGGAAGGTAATAATAAAAACACATTTTTAGCTGCATTTTAACATGTCAAAAAACAAAAAAAATTAGAACATCACCGTTTTTATAAAAAACCGACCAGCGCGACCTCTAAAAATAAAAAAGTACGTGTCTCTTTTTTATCACAAATAACAAAATTCTGAAGTAGCGTTTATGAATTTCCAGAAAAGTGTGTTTTTATGAACCACTCTATATATATATTATATTATATATATATATATATATATATATATATATATTGCACATCTGGAGACCCAAGTCCTTTCATTTAACGCGTCAATTTTTTGCGCATATCTTATAACTTTTAGCACAGCCCTGCAGGAAATTGAATTAGTTTGAAAGTAATTTATAAACTACTTTATTTTCAATTAGTAATTCTCACTATTTAACCTGCAACGAACTCATTTATTTAACATGGCGACGTCCTAGGAAGCAGTTAATTGCCTTTTCCTGCATGTAGTTTCAACTGCTTTAAAATAAATTCGGCTTAAACAACTTCAAAGTCAGTATGATTCGTTTGAATACGCTTCCGTCCTGCATTTCACAGATGCTTTTTCATAACTACGAAAAACCGAAATTAAAAATTTAAAATTAAATGAGATTTGAACATGGACATTCTTAGCTGCGACCAATTTTAGCAAACATCTTTGCACCTTCAGGTTCAGCCAGACATGTAAATGTGCTTTCAAATGTTCAGTTTGAATTGTGTGCAAGCAGCAAGTCGACGGTCCGACTCTGCATTTAATTTCAACTGTCCTTAAATGAATTTGGTTTACACAACTTTAAAGTCAGTATGTTTCTTTTGAATACGCCTGCGTTGGACTTCACAGATGCTTTCAAAATTCCAAGACACGAATTGTTTTTTTGAGCAAAAAGAGTATAAAAATTCGAAACATTGCATTTGTTTTATAGTCTTTCAATTAGTTGATTAAAAAAAAAAAATCACTTGTTTCCGTCAGGGAGGTGACAACACTCTTCTAAAAAATAAGACCTTGTTGCACATCTGAAGGCCAAGACGTTTCATTTGACGCCTCATTTTGGAAATTTGAAAGAACTGTGCAAATCTGTATGTGTATGAGATACTAGTTTTTAAATAGGCGGTGACCCTACTAAAAAAATAAAGACTTATTTCACATCTGGATCAAAACCTGATGTCATTAACAAAAAATGCTTCCACGTGTAATATCTAAGGTAATAATTTATAAATAGGGGGCAACGCCAATAAAAAAATAAAAGCTTATATCCTCTGAATGTATACCTAATTTTTCAGTCGAACGAACATTGAATATCTTATAATTTGTCAAAAAATTGCAACCCTGCTCAAAAAAAATATCAGTATTCCCCGCTTGCACTTCAAAAATTTTACAAGTTTTGTTTCAATTAACCGGGGAATCAATGAAGCATTGATATCTCTTTCTGATGGCACATTTTAACCAATAATGCGGGGAACCCAATTAACAGGGGGTCAATTAAGCGAGGAATACTGTACATTATTTACTAGAGGCCAACTCATTTTATTTGACACCTAATATTTTGTAAGAAATGATGAGAAAGATAATACCCCTTTTGATACAGATTGTCATAAAAAAAAATCTCGTATGATTCCATTCAGTAGTTTTCAAGATTAGTGTGTTCCAAGAATATCGACTTTCCTTTATACTACAAATTTAATAGTTCAGTTTTCCGTCTTTTCAGGTAGTTTTATTTTTTAGTTAGGTTTAAAACACATCAATAAAATAGGAATGCTTTTAAATGAAATTTAATGCATTTTAAATAAAGGGCACGAAATAACAATTTTGAAAAATTATGGTTCAAACGACCACTGTCCGTCTTTCTAATGCCAAACAGGCAACAAAGTATCTCTGCGCGTAACATTCTTAAATAAATTCAAAAAGGGTGTTTAGTGCATCGGGTATCATTTATGTATATACATATGTGGAAAATAGAATTAGTTTGTTGCCCATTAATGCAGAAAATCTTCTTTTAGCAGTATCCAACCGGATAGTTGGAAAACCCAAAGACCGCCGGACAAATCGGATTCCGGATGTCTAGCGGATAACCGGCACATGCCTAATTTTAATCAAATAAAAGTCTCAAGCGCGACTTTAGTTGCTTCTCCTAGTTGTTTGCGCCGTGTTGGCTCACGTCTTTCGGCAGTTTTTCAAATTCAATTGCCTCTGTTGTCCGCGGCAGCACAGCTGCGTATACTTGTGCGCCCATTGATGTGTCAAAACGAAAGATTGCCGAAAGGAGCAACAACCATCCGATTTATGTTTCACGTTACAAAAATTATTACTTTCGGTTTCTCGTTGCGGGAAAAGTTTTTACTGTCTAAAGTTTTCACTACTTTTTTTGAACACTGCGCCATTGACAAGAAACCACAAAACGTGTGGATCATAGATGAAAAACTTTCAATTGCTGCAACTTAATGTGTAGCCTCACAAAAAATCCTCATATCCTCTTAGTTCGTTCCTCAACTTTTCTGGCAAAAATCTGAAAAGTGTCAAAATGTAAGAACGTGAGAAAAATGTGTTCCCTAAAATTAGCTATGTATTTCAAACATAAAATATTCATTAAAAATGGAAAATACGAAAAATAATAATGAGGCATTTTTGCAATGTTGCCTGACTGTCGTAGAAGAAACGAAAAAAGTGCAAATTTGTGTGAAACCTAGAAGATTTTCTGAAAATCTTGTAAGACATCAAGCGTTTATCTTTTGGAGATATCTTTTTAATTTATTTTATTAAACTTTCCAGATATTATATCATTCGTTATACTACTACTACTGTATTTTTAAACATCCCTGCAAAAATGGGACTAATCCGGGATGACTCCGGGAGCAATCGCAAAGGAGCATGCGACTAATACCACTTTTGATCTCTTTATATGGAATGAACTGATCGCTTTTGTTCGAGCATGTCCTATGAAGAGACTAATTGTTCACCTTTATACCCGAACAGGTTTTAAAAGCGACTATGTAGTCACTTTTAAAAAATAAAAATAAAAATTTGCGCCAGCTGAGATTCGAACCTGGGTGCTCAGTTTTGTTAGGCGAATACTCTCTCTGTGTGCCAACGCCGCACATGAAATTTCATTGACTAAGTGCGTACATACCATTAAAACGTTAATATCGTTAGAGATGAGTTGGGGACTAATTGATCTCCAATTATACCCATAAGGGATGAGTCGAGACTAATTGACCCGTATGAGACTAGTTGCGACTAATTAATGCCCAATTGTACCCGATTGAGAGTAATCTCGGAATACTCTCTTTGGAGATTAGTCGCACAATTTTTTGCAGGGATATTCAGGCTTTCACCTGATACCATTATTATGAAAGCAATAGCTTTATACTACAGTTTAGTGGGGAGATTCTGTAACGAGCAGTGCAGGGACTTTACCATTTAATTGGTAGGTATACCAACTTTTTAGCTGTACTATATCTTCTACCATTTTTACCAACAAAGGCTCAAAATCTACCGCTTTTTTCCGGAAATAAAAAAGAGATTTAAATGAACGCAGTGTATGTATATTTTGTCATCGAACACACCTAAAATAAAAGTAAAAAGTTAACTCTGACCATAACCAATTTAAAAGTGAAATTGCATCTTTATCAGCTGTTTATGCATGTAAATATTTTTCGTTTGCAATACGTTTTTTATAAATTAAAATTTTAATATAATTAATAATTAAAAAACTTTGAAATGGAGATATGTAATTGTTTGAGTTCTTGTTTAAATTAATACAGGGCCCGAATTACGGAATACGTGATGGAATTAAATCCGAATCGAAAATCTTTTTGAGATAATCTCAATGAGATTACGGCATTTGATGGCGAGCTCGCTTTTTCAATTTATATTGTATTTGGGAGAAAACAGCTATAATTTTATTTCATTCGATTCGAATCGAGTTTCATTCGACCACGAATGCCATGATTCGGCCCAGTATTATTTATATTTATATTTTTTTGGTGAATGTTTTATTGGCATGAAATTAATTTTTTGTTCTTTTATAAAAAAAGACAATTATCCCAACGTTATAGCAGGAATACAGAAACAAAAATTACACCAACTAAGTATGCATAATTAAGTAAGAATTACACATATATCATTTTGACATTGAGAACCACCGAGGCTAAAACTCAGCTGCTCCGATAACACCACCTTATTTCTTTTAAAAAAAATCTACCAACTTCTACAATTTTTTGTATTTTAAATCTACCAATAATCTACTTATTTCTTTTAAAAAATCTAACAACTTCTACCATTTTTTGTATGTAAAATCTACACATATAAATTTTTTCGAAGTCCGTGCACTTGTAACGAGTTAGCTTGTTAACTTTGTCGACCTTCATCAAACACGCCGCAACGTTGTGATAGCAATCCGAAATGGTCGCTAAATCGTTACAACATATCCTCCCAGGTGTAGGTAATGTAGTAACAAAGTTCTTTACTTACCTTTTTTTCTGATGACTGTCAAATGCGATATTAGCCGGTACATCCAGTTCCAGATCCTCAACATCATCAATGGCTTTGGCAATCGCTTGAAATTTTCGCGCGGAACAACGATTGCCTCCATTGTCGGCGCCATATGCACGCTCCGCTAAATTATTGGCCAACACTCCGTTAAAGTCGTCTATGGCAGAGAAAATTTCTGCTCCCACAAAGCAGCGCGACAACGATGCGCTTACAGTGAACAGGAGCAAAAAGTGGCGTATCACATCAACAACCGGTGGAGTGCCAGCAGTTTGGCCTAGCACCATTTTAGAAGGATCGACCTCCGTAATTTCAGCGCAAAAGTTCAAATTAGTTGCAACCCTCTGTTCGCAAATGTAATTTACGCACTTTGTGGATCAGTAAAATTGCATTTAGGCACTGGTTTCACAAAAAGGCAAATTAAAATACCGATTTTTTCCGCATCAGCAAACAAAAAAGCAGAGTTTCTGCAGGATTAGTGCAGCGAATTTCAAAGCTAGCATTTGGCTTCCATTAGATAAGTGTGTGCTCATGTTAGTGGAGATGTGTGCATGTGTCCATCGCTTTAATTGCCAACAATTGATTTGGTAGCTGTCAAATGGTGGCGTTGTCCATTTTTTGACAACTTCTTTTGTTGGGAATGAATTACAGGCAGTTAACGAGAATCAAATGCGTCTCTGCAATTTTCTCTCTTCCCCTACAGCTTTTTTTTGTCAAAGTAACGACTCATGATTATTCCCCGAATTGTTAGATTAACTAATTGGCTCCACATGCAAATTGGTTTCGCAATTGGTTTCGCAAGTTCAAATTGCCCAAAAGATTTAATTGGCTCTTTTCGTTTTAATTGGCAAATTTGGAATTTTGTTGCAACGAAGGGAGGACAAAAGTGGAAAGTGCAAGTGGAGTATTTTATTTAACATGCAAAAAACACAAATTCAATTTGAATTTTGATTTGGATTAATTCACTAAATTTTCGAAGAATAAAATTTCTGTAGAATTTAACAGTTTTGAAAAGAATTTTGCGGAGTTCCACTGGAAATCTGGGATTACACGATTTGTACATTTGTACAGATTTGTACATTTTGGCAGTCAGAGAGTGGTATTGTCTACATATTTGTATCGAACTCAATCAGCTCAATAAAAAAATGTCAAAACAGCCCCACACTGTTGCTTTCAAAATGTACATATCTGTACAAATATAGAAATCGAATCGTGTGATCCCTGCTTAAGGATTAATTTTTAAGACAATTTTGCATTTTACAAAACTGCAAAAACGGTTGTGTATTTTTTATACCCGAGCGCACCCGAGGGTCACAAGGGTACAATAACTTTGCTCACAATGATGTCAGCTTTTGTCCTTATGAAGACATCCACCAGCCGGGCAGAGGCACCTTCCCCATTAAGGGTTTGGATATTCCAGATGCATGCCCTCAAATTCAATTTAAACGTTTGCCGTGGTCGTAATCAAAAGAGACGGTCTTATCCGAGGCCTCTGGAAGCAGTTTTTACGTGGCGGGTCCTAAACCCAGCGGGGCGGGGTAGTTTCGCAAACGAATACACGTTTATATAGCGAGCAGCTTACTCCAAGACACTCGCCCCTTTAAACAGAAGAATTCGTAGTGGCCTCACCGAAGCTCCTTCTCTTTTTGCTGTGCCCCAAGGCTCCACTCGGTTTGTTTCCGGCATCTCACACATGAGTACACGAACGACGACCGAGATCTGCCACTTTTTTGAGCATCTACCACTCAAGGTCTGAAATCTACCACATATTCGCATTTTTGAGTAGTTTTATTTTTGCTTGATATAATTTTCTTAATTTTACACGATATGGTAACAAGAATGATATAATTCAAGATTCCGCATTCCCGGCGACGATGAAATTTCTTAAGTAAAAGTAAACAAAGCCGAATGGGAGGATGAAATAAACTGTAAAATAGTAAATTTTCTCAGTAATCAATTTTTTGACAGGAAACGCCACTATATATATGATTTATAAAAAGAATTAATAGCGAAAATGTTAAAAACCGGCGATTTTTGTGAAAGTATTAGTAAATTTAAGTGCATATAAGGTTTCTGAGGCGTTGTTTACTTTTTCTTTCTGTTTCTGGAACGTGCCATATTTGTTCGCTACTTCGTGATGTGGTAAAAAGAAAAGCTGGAAGTACTCCGCAAGGTTGCAGAAATCTCTTAAAATGTGTTCAAAAATATCTTAATATGGAAGGAACTGCTTTACACTGTGAAGGAAAAAAATTGCCACTTCAATGTTACACTTTATTATACTAAAATAAAATTTTTTTAGAGTCTGATTAAAAAGTTTTTTAGGTGAAATCTTGCAGAATTTTTTTAATTTTTCTACAAAGTTTGATTCAAATCCAGAGATCTACCACATTTTTTTTAAATCTACCACATTTTGCCCAGATTCTACCACACAGAATTTTTTTAAAGTCCGATCACTGACGAGGACGCAAGAGTCGGGATTGAGTATAGCCGTGCAGCTTACTCCAAGACACTCACCCCTTGCAGCCGCACCTGCTGGTGAATATACGCTACAGACCTCAGTGAACCTTTAAACAGAAGAATTCGGAGTGGCCTCACCGAAGTTCCTTCTCTTTTTGCTGTGCCCCAAGGCTCCACTCGGTTTATTTCCGGCATCTCGCACATGAGTGCACGAACGCCGCGCAGGAGTCGGGATTGAGTATAGCCGTGCAACTGTTACTGCATTCCCAGTGACAACACCCCATTGCACCGCAGCGCGCCGCTTTACCAACCCCTTCCAAACTCGGTACAAATATTGTTTAGGATTTAACACAGGGACTCGCTTAAAATTTTTGAAATCGGCCATTAATCATGCCCACCTCCGTTACTACGGTAAATTTCAGAACTTTCCATTTCTCTGAGGATAAAGTCGAATAACTCATTAAATAAAAAAAATTAGAATGTGCTTTTGTTTTGTAACTCTCTAAATAAAGGAGTGCACCACTAAAACAGGTGACTGAAGCTTTATGTTTCCTTTAAATCAATGTACATGAAGGAATCATCTTGCTGTACATTTGCATTAAAATTTAAAACTTGGATATTTAATAATTGGCTGAGAGTTCCACGTTTTCATCGAAGGCTTCAGCTAAAAAATTTGAAACCATAAACTGTAAATTTCAGAGATGCTTTAAACTTCGATATTCCGAAATTTAAGCACACTTATTTACTCAAAATTTATACTCACAATAAGCCCTTTAAAAGAAGTAACATTACTATGGAATTGGGCGTGATACCGCCCACTTTTAACTATGTAAGTTTATTTCATTAAGTCTGACTGAAGATACTAGCGAAGATGAATGAAATACTTGTTTATATCTGCCTTTCTGATTGCCTTTTAAAGCCTCTTTACTTTTGCCTTTGTCGTTGTTTCTTTTGTTATCCACATATGTGTATACTCATCAGTACCATTATCTTTGCCTATATCCTTGTCTTTGCCTTTTTTATCTCCTTCGCCGGTGCGTCCAACGCAATCGTTCGTTTTCTGCCCACGCATTCACGTTTAAACTTCTAAAGATATATCACCAGAAAATACTGAAAATTCGCTTAAGATAATATGCTCTTTAAATACAATAAAATTCAATTTTTATATACAGTACTAGCAGACCCGGCGAACTTCGATCAGCCCAAAATTAATTTTTTTATCAAAACATGTTCACCAACTATTCACGTTGACAACTTCCAGGGGCACATTTATCTGCTCCACTTATGGTTTTGTGGTCGACGGAAGGTATATCTTCCATTGCAGTCTTAAATAACCTAACGAAAGCATTATATCCGTGAAGAGGTTCTTGCGATTCTCCAATGATCTGGCGTTTGAAACCACGGTTAATACCACAACTGTGGGTTTGTTGTATTTCGTTCAATTATTAGATATTATAATTGATATTGTAATGAAGTTCATTGGCAAAGGATGACGAAAAGTTCTAATTAAGCTTCAACGAGTACAAAATGCTTAATTTATTACTAACTTAATTTTAATTTAACTAACGAGGTAGATAATTGATAATTACGATGATATTTAACAATGTTTTATATTTGTTTTACCTAATGGAGTTGTTATAAATCAATACTTTCAATTAATTAACAACTAAGCGATGAACAATATTTCTCGTCAATCTTTCTTTGTTAAAACAAATAGATTCGATGGTTTTCCAACACGTGAGCATGCAACATATAGCTGTCCATTGGAGAAACATGGATTCTCTAAGTCCAAGCTGCAAATAGACATTGTCTGCCCTTGCGACGTATTTATTGTGATCGCGAAAGCCAAGCGTATCGGAAATTGTAGCCTCTTGTAAGGTATTGTAGATTCTGATGGTATCATAGGTATTCGAGGTAACAGGACGACTTCTCCTTTAAACTTTGCAGTCAGTATCATTGCTTCAAGCACGTTTCCGGTAATTCGTGTACCTTTGCATGGCTTTGGTGGATTTAAGTTGCGCAAAAGAATGACTGGTGAATCAATTTTCAGTCGAAGTTTGTGTGGCGGCATTCCAAGATCTATACATACAGTATTGGACATATCTATAGCACCCCCCTTTCAAAGCGATATTGTTTGCCACTTATGTTTAATTTTTGTCTCATTTGCTTCCATATAATGACTAAACGCAATTTATTTTTATATGGCAGAAACCCGCAACATCCTCTGCGAAAAAAATTCTAAAAAATCAACGGTAATTTTTAGCCACTTGAAACTTGCACATTATTAGACTAAAATTGAATGGGCTATAAAACTGTGTATTCAAAAAAATTCTACCGCTTCTGAGAAAAAAGTTTGAAATTTGGGTGAAAATTTGTTGCACTTTTTTGCGGTCTTTTAAAAAGTTTTAAACTTGAGTTTATGTGAGTTTTGTCAGAGAATGAACTGTATTTTAATTGAAAATTCTTAAAAATAAACAAGTAATTTTTAGCAAAAAAAAAACCGACTTCAACTCTCATATAAAAAAAAAATATATATATATATATCTCATGATCCGCTGATCGGATCTTAACCACATTAGTATGGGACCACCTCTGAGACACTACCTTTCCGATGCAAAAAGAATTATCGGTTGACGTGGTCCAAAGTTATGCGGTAACATACATAAAAAAATAAAATAAAATAAAAATATTCCGACGAACTGATAACCTCCTCCTTTTTTGGAAGTCGGTTAATAAATAAACATGAATAAACAATATCACTTTGAAATGGGGGTGCTATTGTATTGGCCAATACTGTATATAAACCTTGGCGACATTCCTGACACATCCAGAGAAATCAAAAATTCAATCGGAAAATTGACGGTCTCGTTTTCATCAATAGTGGTGTCGATTGACTTAAAATTCATCAGATTGTCTGGCAACGAATTTTGTATTTGACTGTTAAGTTCGTTAACATCAACATTTTTTGCTGCTAAAATTACACGAATATCTGGAAATACACTATCAATTAGTTCGTTTTTTTTTTTAATTAACAACAGAGCAGAAGTTGGCTGGTAATTCGATACATTGCGTATTTGGATGCAGTTCGATTTTACCGTTACCAATATCCAGTAATTGATTAGAAAATACTCGTACCAATGGATTATTATGCAATTGTACTCGCATGTTTATCGCCAATCGAATTGTTTCAACGTTTTTCCATTTTAATGATTGTTTCAAACATGCGCTAATCTCATCAGTAGAGCTGTAACACTATCGATAGTCATCCCAAAATTTTAAAATGCATTGACGAAGCTATTTATACAAACTTTTTAGTTTTATTTCGTTCCTGAAGAATTAGCTAATTGTTATATAGCGATTTTCAGTAACTTTGTCCTTTCTCTTTGATTTTTAAAATATTTTAAACATATATTATAAAAACCTAAAATTCCCAATCGTAGAAAAACAAATTGCTTGTAAACGTAAAGAAAACTGTATGTATTACAAAAAACTTTCATCAGCCCAACTCCGGCTATGCCACAGTATTTTTGCATAGAACTCACTCTAAAATTTACGGAAAAGTCCATATTTCAAGCGTGTGCTACAAGAACCCAAATCATTGTACAAACAGCCGAACCGTACCACGACTTCTCCATGATTATTTATTCATCAAAGTATCAAATGGAAATACAAGAATCTCCGAAATGTGACTAGCCCTGGCTTATATCAATAGTTTCTTCCATCGACACAGAATCACTAACACCATAGCATGGTTTCAAAAAGATATTCAAACAGTTTTTTTTTTTAATTTAATTACACCCGATTTACATAATTCGAGTACTTTAAAGCAATTCTGGTTCGTTCTTTTGCGTTTGCGTTGCGTTTTGCCTTTTCTATTTACTTTTACACCACAGCTTGGCAGCGTCTGCCCGGCGGGCGACTGAACGGCGTATTCGCGTATACATACACGCTCTACTTCCCTACAGTCTTGCCGTTTTAGGCCTTTGGTGGATAGATTTAGCTACCACATCAGTGTTGGCATTTTTGGTACAATTGTAACTTATTGTACAATTCTGTGATGAATACTATTAATATATAGCTCTGAAAACTCACTACGGATAAATTTTTTATTCCTTTCTTGTCTTCGGCTACTCGTTTTTGCCTTTGTAAGTTTTGAAATCTTATTAAAACAAAATGTCGAAATCAGCTGCATATAAAAACAATGGCGCATATTCATAGTCATATTTTGTACTCAACTAAGTCGAAGCTATTCTAAGTCACAACTAAAGCTATTCATAGTCGCCTTAGTTTCGACTTTTCTGGCTAAGTACCAACTTAAAATTTAGTTTCGGCTGCAGCTGCAACTAAGTCGTAACTAGGAAGAAGTATTTTATCAAATTAAGGGAGAACAGACGAAATATGTAAAAATTAAGTTGGTAGAGGGTGATTTTGATAATATTGAATAATCTCCAATTAAAATTTACAAAGATCGATCCATTTTATTCGGAAGATGAAATTAAATGCGTATTACAATTCGAATAAAGCTAAATCACAAATTTATAATTGGAATAATTTAGACAAATTCTCAAATAATATGTCAGTTTCACGCTAGTTCTTTAAAAGTAAATTTGTGCATAACATCTAGATATCTACTATTTGTATGTTTCACAGCATGCTTTCGATAAACATCGACTTCATATCACTGCGGTTGTTCTGGCTATTTCACACAATTAACAAGAAAATGATACCTTATTCTTTTGCATAATCATGCAATGAAAATAAAAATTACATAAACGGATGATCAAACTTGACATTATTTAATAAAAATGTAATTTTTCCAAAATATCGTAAAGAAAAGTCGATACATTTTCACACTCATTTTGCTATATCGTAAACTTAGTCGAAACTACTTAGTAGAAGTCTGAAATGCGACTATGAATAGAGGTAAATTTTAAGTTGGTACTTAAATTTAAGTTGCAACTTTGTTAGTTTCGACTTAGTTGCTGGACTATGAATACGCGCCAATGCCATCGTTAATTAAGAAAGAGATGTTCTTAAATATCATTACTTTATAACACTCACATATTGACTAGATTTGACTATTTATTTTATTATTTTTAATTTTAATTATTTGTTTATAGAAATATAGTTCATTCCTTAACAAAAACGGTATGAAAGTGAGTTCACATCGTTGAACAACATTAAAAAAAAATACAATCTTTCGTAAAAATTTCGAACTTTCTATTTCAATTTTTTTTTTTTAATATTTTACAGTTTTTCAGCTCATTCAATTTTTGTATAATAAAGTGCAAGTTTAAAGTAGCTGCGATTTAGCGTTGATGTCGGTAATTTTCTTCCATATTATCTAAGTATGCTCGACGATTTTTTTTTAAATGAAGAAAATGAGCAACATCTCCATCAAAAAAAATATATATATTTATATTAAAAATCAACGATAAGTCGCAGCTATTTTAAATTTGCACTTTGTTTAAATTGATCAGGCTACAAAACTGCATACCCAAAATACATATGTATTTCTAGGAAATCTAATTAAAAAGTTTGACATTTTTACGAAAGTTTGTTGATTTTTTTAATGCTGCGCAACGATTGAGACATGGATTTATACGGGTTTTGTTAAAGTATAAACTGAATTTTTATAAACAAATAATTAAAATTAAAGTAAAGTATTGACAAGCACTTGAAATACTATTAAATGTTAAGTTTTAGTACTGAATTCAAAGAAGAGGTCTGTTTTATCCATTCATAATAACTTAAAAAAATTTATTTGTCAAGAAGTGTGCTTTAAAATATGTGCATACACATTTATGTTAAAAGTGTAAAATATGTAAATGTACCTACATAAACTTTCCCATGAATACCATCAAATCATTGGACTTGAAGGGAATCTATGTATTCATGTACTAAGAAAATATATGAGCAAATTAAAAAGTTACAATTTACTGTTGAAAAGTACAGGTTTTGTATAGATTTCCTACGGAAGGAACAATTTCATTTCCCAACACTACTGTGGCCGTCTTACCCGGGCGCCGCACTATAGGCAAAACACGAGTTTTTTTTCAAAATCGTAGATCTTCGCTTAGAAAAGAGATAATAGAATGAAAATATTTTTATCGTGAAGATAAATGATCATAAAATATAGGAAAACTAAAAAACTATAAAAACACTATTGCCTATAGTGCGCAGCACATGGGAGTATTTGTGTAACAAATCTGGTCAAATGTCGTACATACATATTATTTCTTAAGCTATATAACCGAGCTATTAATAGGCAGTCATACAAGTTCTCACTTCTATTTGACCTTTGACGTACGTCAAAGAGAACATTGTTCTTTTAATAATCTTTTAATAATATTAATAGAATAGAAATGAAACTGGTGCTAGTTGATGAAAAGCCATTTGCCTGCTCACCGAGAAGACTGGCATATAAGGAGAAATTAGAGTTACAGAATATAATAGATGAATATCTAGAAAACGGTTATATACAACCTAGTGAATCGAAATATCACAGTTTTGAGTTAGAAACACTTGCACTTGTATATGCACTAAAAAGGTTCAGAATTTATTTGCAGGGCGTCATATTTAGAATTTTTACGGACTGTAACTAGTGATAGAACGATACGAGTACCGAGTACAAAATATCGATAATTTTCGTGAGTACTGAGTAGTATCGAGAACTCAAACATCTCCGAACTTGACTAAGAAGTTTCACTTCAAATATTACTGGTCTAAACAGCCAGAGGAGAAATTCAAAATTAAGAGTTTTGGGCACCCGCGGTAGTCTGCGGAGAGCAAAAACAAAAAACCTATTGAACGTCCAGTTTCTTTTCTCCTTCAAATACCACACAATCAATTTCTATTTGTTTGCAACAAAAACATAAGCCAAATCATCTATTTTGTCTTCTTCTTCCTGCTTTTGCAGGACTTTAAATGCAAAAGTAGGTATGTATGTATTTCGCTGCATGCTCTCCTCTTTTCTAAATCTTTTGAACTCATCGATAAAACTAACATAAATTATACACGTGTTGTGTGACGTACGACGAAAATTTCACATAATTGGGAGCTCCAAAATATAATAGTAGATAAATTTTTCGCCTCGAACTTACGGCCCGTATCCACAGGAAAAAGTTTTTGCCTACCAACTGTCATTTCTATTGCCTGATAAAAATTTTATCAGAGGCAATATTTGTGCGTAGGCATTTTTTATCTTGATAAAAGTCTTTGTCCCCGCAATGGGTTGTGCGCTGGGCTTGGGACCCGCCACGTAAAAACCACTTCCAGTGAAGAAGCAAGGCAAAGCCTCGGATGAGACCCCCCCGTATGATGACGACCACGGCAAACGTTTAAAGGACTACGATTTGAGGGCATGCACCTGGAATGTCCGGACCCTTAATGGGGAAGGTACCTCTGCCCGGCTGGTTGATGTCCTCGTAAGGACAAAAGCTGACATCACCGCCATCCAAGAAATGCGTTGGACGGGGCAAGGCAAGCAATGTCTGGGGTCTTGCGATGTCTACTACAGTTGCCACGTAAAGGAGCGCAAATTCGGTGTTGGATTTGTGGTGGGAGAGAAACTCCGTCGCCGGGTACTGTCTTTCACCCCGGTGGACGAGCGTCTAGCCACAATCCGCATCAAAGCGAGATTCTTCAACATCTCGCTCATCTACGCCCATGCCCCGACGGAAGAGAAGGATGAGGCATCCAAGGATCTCTTCTATGAGCGCTTGGAGCGCACATACGAGCGCTGCCCCCATCATGACATCAAAATCGTGCTTGGCGACTTAAATGCCAGGGTGGGCAAGGAAGGGATCTTTGGAACCACCGTCGGAAAATTCAGCCTCCACGACGGAACGTCCGACAACGGATTGAGGCTGATCGACTTCGCCGGGGCCCGAAACATGGTAGTATGCAGTACTAGGTTCAAGCATAAAAAGATCCCACGGTGTCCTTGAACCAGATTCAACTGAATCGGTCTAGAACGATGGAATTTCCATTTAGACTATTTTGGGGGAGTGTTCCCGAGTTAGAATACGTGAAGTTTGAAATCGCGGCAAGTGCCGATTTCAAAAACGGTAACTTTTTCGATTTTCTGCCGACATTTTCGCATTTAAGTATAGTATAACTAAGACTCTATATAAATAATTTTTTCAATATCGAACCCTAACCACCAAAATGACGTAAGCGACATTTTTTTCAAAATTTTCTTTTTGAGGCAGAAATATTCCTACAGCATCCAGATGCATTTCTGCATCAAACAGAAAATTTTGAAAAAAAAAATTTCGCTTACGTTTTTGGCAGTTAGGACTCGATATCTATGTATATACATGTATAGTCTGGGGGGAATTTCGTAGTCGTCTACTACATTAGCCGCCGACTGTTGGTCCACTTATAACGGCCAACTTTTATCTGGTTTCAAAAACATAAACATCAACACTTATTACTTTACAGGTGTTCTTTTATTAGTTAGTTCTTTTCATTTAATAATATAAACTTGTATTACCGTCCGGGGCCGGTACTAAATATGAGACGGGCCTCCTCTAACCTTAGAAATTTTTTTTAAATTTAAACGAACTTCCAACGTTATAATCCATATTCAGGGCTTTTGAAAAATACCAAGTATTTTCGTAATATGTGGAGAATGTCCTTTTTTCGTCTAAAGGCAGAATTTGTTTTGCTGTACTGTTTTGCGGATCAAGTGAATGCGTAAAATAGATTTTATTGTTTTAGTCAAGCCTTCCTTTAAGCTCAGATTGGCTGTATGCAAGAAAATCGTCTTCTGTTGATTTCTGATTTTCCCCTCGAATCTCTTTGAAGGTCGCTCTGCATTTTCGAGCTCAAAATGCTTGATTAACCATGGGAAAATCATTGAGATGACAACATTTAGACAACACGTGTTGACTTCTGAACCTTTCTATGTTTCACATTAGGCCAGATTGGCGGCCTTCCATGCTAAGTGACCTTACCACACCATGTGCCTCTAGACATGCGCTTTCGCATTTATTGGATATTATAAAAGCTATGTGAATATTAAATAATCAAATTTAACAACATTTTATAATTTTTATCTTCCAACTAAATTTAAGGAAAAATCCGGGACGGGGGGAAAACCCCACCCTATAGTCGGGTCTGCACATATATGTATAAATATGTATACAATCGACTTGTATATATGTAAATACATATAATCATTCGCCTTCTAAGCATAGGCTACAAGGTCTTATCGAGCGTATTGTGTGACTGAAGCCCACCGTCAATGAACTGATTGAGCCTTATCAGTGTGGCTTTAGACCTGGCAAATCCACCATAGACCAGGTATTCACAATACACCAAATCTTGGAAAAGACCCGCGAGAAAAGGATCGACACTCACCACCTATTTGTCGACTTTAAAGCCGCTTTTGACAGCACTAAAAGGAGTTGCCTATACGCCGCTATGTTTGAATTTGGCATACCCTCAAAACTCATACGGCTGTGTAAAATGACGTTGAGCAATACCACCAGCTCCGTCAGAATTGGGAAAGACCTCTCCGAGCCGTTCGCCACAAAATGGGGTTTCAGACAGGGCGACTCCCTTTCATGTGACTTCTTTAATCTGATGTTGGAGAAGATAATAAGAGCTGCAGAACTGAACCGCTCAGGAACAATTTACTACAATAGCGTGCAATTGCTGGCTTATGCCGATGACATCGACATCATCGGTAGCAAAAACCGCGAAGTCTGTTCTGCCTTTTCCAAGTTGGATAGGGAAGCATAACGAATGGGTCTGGTGGTAAACGAGGACAAGACGAAGTATCTGCTGTCATCAGACAAACAGTCAGCACATTCGCGCCTTGGCACCCACGTCACTGTTGACAGTTACAATTTCGAGAAAGTAGAGAATTTCGTTTAATTGGGAACCAGCATTAACAGCGATAATAATGTCAGCATAGAAATCCAACGCAGAATCACTCTTGCCAATAAGTGCTACTTTGGACTGAGTAGGCAATTCAGGAGTAAAGTCCTCTCTCGACGTACGAAAACCACGCTCTATAAGTCACTCATCATGCCCGTGCTGGTATATGGCGCAGAAGCATGGACAATGACAACATCCGATGAGGCGGCTCTTGGAGTGTTTGAGTGAAAGATTTTGCGGAAGATTTACGGGCCTTTACGCGTTGGCGAAGGCGAGTACCGCAGACGATGGAATGATGAGCTGTATGAGCTTTACAACGATATGGACATAGTGCAGCGAATTAAAATACAGCGGATCCGCTGGCTTGGTCATGTCGTTCGAATGGACACCGACGCTCCAGCTCTGAAAGTATTCAACTCGGAACCCGTTGGTGGTAGCAGAGGAAGAGGGAGGCCCCCACTGCGATGGAAAGATCAGGTGGAGAAGGACTTGGCTTCACTTGGCGTCAGTTGGCACAGAGGAGAAACGACTGGCGTGCTTTTCTGAACTCGGCCAAAATCGCTTAGGCGGTTACAGCGCCAAAGAAGAAGAGAAGAAGAAAAGTCTTTGTAAGATGGTTAATTTTGCCGGATTTCATCACTTAAAAAATTTAAAAAATATGCTATTACACACCCAAGCAAATAATATCCAATATTTTAATAGAAAACAGCTAAATTTTTGCTTTTATATTGAAAAATCAATAATGTTGTCTCCACGAAGCTATCGCGCAAATGAAAATGTAGCTGTCAAAGTACCAAATTGTTGGCAATATTTATCAAGATAAAAGCTCTGATAATTATTGCCTGCCAAGAGCAATATGCGGTCTCCATGGGAAAAATTTTGTTTGATAACATTATCAAGACAAAAACTTTTGCCTGTGGAGACAGCAAGTTAGAGTAGTCTCCGGCTTTCCAGGCGCCCACTGCTTTTCAGCACTTTATTCAGCTATAAAGGCATGCCTACATAAATATATCTTTGGGGATGCGTTGGCGTTGGCGTTGACGTCGCTTTGACAGCAGCGCGAGTAGCGCCAGTGCTTGTTACAATGAACGTTTGGCAGCGAATACATTGATAAATTAATACTTCATATTAATAGTTGCATTAAAGATGATATTTCTTGCCAGCATTTGATAAAAAGGGAAATATATTTCACATAATTTTAACTAATTGCAACAGCCGGCGAACGATGCACGCGAAAAGATGAGAGTTGGCCATCTTTCTGCGTTGTATTGGCGTTAGCAGAGCCAAATTTTGGCTATGTGGACGGCCGCATTTTAATTCATATATTAATAGTCAGCTGTTGAAGCGACACCAACGCCAACGCATCCCCAAACGCCAGTTGTATGTAGATGGGCCTTAAGTTTAATATTTAGTCTGTTCCTTTGAACTTCGGACTAAAACCTGTGTAACTGTCAAACTACAATTTTACTCTCTCAAGTGAGAGTAAAAGGAGAACAGATGCAGAAGTGCACGGGAACGCAAAAAGCACTATTTCCTGTAAAAACATCAGTCGGTTTGTTTACATGTCATTGGTACAACACTGATTTGGCTGAAATATCACTAACTGATTATTAAAATCTATACATATTCAAATATTTCGTTGTTTACTTCCATTTTTTTACAAATACAAGGTTTTTTGCTTTCACCACTTTCTGTTTTTGTTTGCACATGCAACTCAGCTGATCGTTTGACACTTTTCATGAACTTAGAGGGAAAAAAACTCCGGACTAAATCCTGTAACTTCTGACTAGGAACAGCTGCTCAGTTACTCTCTCAAAAGTGTTCCCAGTTACAGGTTTCATGTCAATAGGAACGACTTCCGGTAAGTTCTGAATAAATCCTGTAAACCGGACTGCTATTGGAGCAGACTAACTGCTATTGGAACACTCTAATTGCGCTTGAGCGCTAAAAGCCATCACGCCTAAAAGGTTTGGTGTGGAGCTTCAAGCGTGCAAATCGTAGAAAAGTTTAAATATTTTGTGTCAATCAAGAAATCGACAAAAATCATCGCCGTTCCAAATGGAAAATTTAGTTTGAGCAAAGAGCTAACCGCGGTAAATAGAATCATTTTAATTCCATTAAAAGTATTTATTCAACACAATGCACCACTTATTTTGGCTCATTCTCTTAGCTTTCCTCTATTTCTGATTCACAGCCAACAGTGGTTACATATGAGCAAACATTCGGCGCTGTTACTGCAAAATGTTCTATGTCAGTTATTCCTTCCTGTGCTTAAATGATCTCTTACCTTTACATAAAAACTTCTATTAATCGTTGAACATCATCGGGCAGAGGTGGAAAGTTCTGCATTTGGTTTATGGTTGTAGACAGATTCGCAGATAGGTTCAGATAATCGATTATTTAAGCACAAGAAGTAATAACTGACATAGAATTTTTTGCAGTATCACCGACGTTATGCAGTTGTAACATGTGCTCTGATTCCTGCATTGGTATTTGCTCCTAAGGCGGAGAGGTTGTACTTCTTATACACTCCCCTACCAAAACATAACAGTCCCTTGCCCCATGGGGCATGTAAAGCAAGTCCAATAGATGTAATCGTGTAAACGCACATGTTTGTACATATGTACTTAAATATGTAGGTAGAGCATGCATTGTTTACACCACACTTACCAGCTATTGAAACGATGGACATACATAACTACATATGTACATATGTACGAGTACATATGTTAGTACTTTTGTTCATACTTATGTATCTACATACATTTGCCAACAATTGTACTACTTGTTCACTTTTTAACATCATCTCCTCCACACCTCACTAGGTTCTCCTCAAAAATCTGAGTTTTTGCGCACATGCTGCCAAAATCTTTTCAAAATATCCAGCTCGTGAAAAGTTGCATCCGCTTTTGGCTTTTAGCGTTTCCGCAAGGTAACATATACATACATACATACATATACATATATACAATAGGGTACCCATCGAAAATTATTATTTTTTTTTGAAATTTCAAGACCACACCCCTTAATTTTATTCGTTTTTATGAGAAACATTATTGCTTATTTTTAAAGATTTTTTAAAGGTCATTTAGAGGTCGCGACCTGTCGATTTCGGTTAGATTGTAGATTTATGAGTTTTTGAATGACTATTTTTGATTCGATTTCAAAGATCGAATATGATCTGAGAAGAGGATATATAGCCCTTTAAAATGGTATATATAATCTATTGTTGGACTTGGCTTGTTGGGATTTTTTATCTGGTAAAATAAAAAAACCATATTTCTCTTAATTTTTTAAATTTTGACCATCGATAATTTCCAGAATTTCAAAATATGTAGTACTATCTAAAATTAAATATATTTTTGAATAAATTGATAGCTCATTTATTGCAATCGCATACGGCCTTGAATTTATATTGTTTACTAGCCAATGACCGCTTACTTCGCGGCCCCTGATAAGAACTGCCAAGCATGCATACTATTTTTCTATGATCTTGCAACTACAACATTGGTGCGATGCGTATGCCAATAAAAGTTCTTAAAAGGAAACTCAAAAGCACAGAAGTGCGTTTTTTGTTATAGGAGGGCCAAAAATCCTCGCTGTCCCACAAGATGAAAAGTTTTCCGGTACATTGGCTAAATGAGTCGTGCGATATCTTGAATATCTTTCAAATGAAGCAATTGGAATACCTACAGTGGTCTTTCCTTGTTAATTCGCCGGTTTTACAATTCGTGGTAGTATTTATGAACTGATTTCTAAGATAAGATAACCTCTGACAATCTGACGCAACTTTATTCAGTGGTTTTTGAGTTTAGTCCGAACAACGAAAACGGCTATCATTTTATGCAGATAGGTATGTAGATAGGACAGTCTATAGCGAAGCTCGTAAAATCAAAGCTCCATTCTTTGTGAAAAATTTAAAAAAATTCTTCAAAATTTTCACATAAATTTTACCGTTTACTAAACAATAAAAACAAAGTTACAATAGTTCAATGGGATTTAGAAATCTAGGAGAAAATGGTTCCCAATCGAATGATACTTGCGCGTTTACGTAACTGTATATCGATGCAGCCTTTCCAATAATTACCACTTTTCGCATAAGTATGGTATTTATAACATATGCATCTGAGATAAGTGAAATGAGAAGTAATGGGGTACCACGCCGCCTTTTCCATTACTTACCACTTTTCGCCATAAGTACGTTATGGATAACATATGTAGCTGTATCGAATTTCAGGATGTTAGCGCAAGCGGTTCCAGAGATAAGCTATATGAGAAGTTCAGTTTGTACGGAAGGTGCCACGCTCCCTTTTCCAATGCATTTGCAATATATGCATCCGTGATAAGTTTCAGTTCCCCAGCGTAATTGGTTTTAGAGATAAAATGGTTTTTTACGGTTTAGTCTGTATAAGAATTTTAGGAACATGCTGACCCCAGTGCCACATACCGATTAAATTTTTGGTCGGAATATTTATTTTCAAGGTGCTGGCATATGTTCCAAATATGAACCAAGTCGGTGCAGCCGTTTAGAAGTTTAGTGACATACATGTACAGAGAACTGTATGAAATTGTAAAGCGTGACGTCTCAGATTTCTTAATTTTTTGGCACACACACACACACACACAGAAGTTCCAAAAAAGTGCGATTGGTTATGCTTGAACACACTTAATTGAATGTCAATACAATTAAGTTTGTGATTATATCAAGGCGAAATTTTGAGAACAGTCCGCTTCTAACTCTAAATATAAACAACGACGCACTGGAAAAAGTTAATACATTCAAATACCTAGGAATAATGATCGACGATAAACTGAAAAAAAAATGGATTCATTTATTTTCCATTGGAGCTCTAGCAATATGTACATCGGTGAAAACTGCATTTGATTCCATACATTAATTTTTGCGTGATGCGCTTACAAACATACAGACCGACCAAAATTATAAAAAGTTTAGATTTGGCTTCTGTTGATCTAATAAATCCACTATTAATTTTTCTTTAACATCTATTATGTACAGATATCGGCCTGTTGCAACTCTATTATTCTCAAATACTTTCGTTTGATAATCATATGCCTACATTTAGGTTATCTTATAAATTTAACTGGATTAAAGTTTTAAAATAAGTGGTAACCCCCTTAAAAATATTTTCAAAGGAAGCCTCGTAATCCTCTTTAGTTTAATGTCCGTATTGTAATATTTCACTTATTCTACATATTTAAATGAATAAAATTTTTCAAGCTGTTGGCCAATCCCCTAAAAATATTTTCGGCATTAAAGTTTCCTAGGCTCTTTAGTTTGATGCCAATATTGCAATATTTAATTTATGCTATCAATTAAATTAAACTCAAGTTTTCAAATAGGTAGCAATCTTCCACAAAAATATGCTCAGCTGTAAGCCTTTGTAAATCGCTTTCTTTTGACAGCCATATTGCAATATTTACTTTACCATTCAATTGACCTAAACTGAAATTTCAAATACAGGTGGCAACTCTCTAATTTTTCCTTCTATATTGTAAAATAGATCTCTAGCGAAACATCGGTGAAAACTGCATTCAATTCCATGCTTTCAAGTGATGCGCGTACAAATATACAGACTGACAGAGTCAAAAATTCTAAAAAATTGTTTATTTGGCTTCTGTAGCTGTAATAAAAACCCTCCATATTAATTTTTCTTTAATATCTATAAGGTGCAGACATCGGACAGTTACAATTTTATTAAAAGTATAGATATAGATTTCATTTATTTTATCAATTTAATACAATAAAATTTTTCAAACAGGCAAACTGGCAGACCCGGCGAACCCACGTCCCGCCCAAAATTAATTTTTTTATTTAAATATTTGGACCAATGGTTTTGTGGTCGACAGAAAGCATATCCTCTATTGCCGTCTTAAATAACCGGATGAAAGCGTTATACCGGGAAGAAGTCCTTGGGCTCGATGGTGAATCGTCCTTGAATCTGTATAGTATAGTTCGTGGCAATTTCCAAACTGGGGAGTATCATTGGTCCACATTCTGTCTAGTCACCGTAAAGCAAGGACCCCAATGGTTCTGATGGCTTTGATCCCTGGTCCCTCCGAATTGACGATTTTAAGCAATAACTCGGCTCCAGCGCCACCTTGCGCATCTTTTTTTGCAATAGTATTGCCCCTATCGCTACCAATCATATACATATATCTCGAATATGTGTCAAATCGGATCACAAATACGATTTTGATTAATAACTCGACTTCAGGGCCACTTGGCGTTTTAAGTTGCGAACTTAAACTATACAAAAACCTACCTAAACATATAAAAAAAATGTCATTAAACCCGTTTTGGTCGTTTAGAAGGAGTTCATCCACCAGAATAAGTCGTTTCCATACTGAAACTCTTCGGCATTTTTTCCCATACAAAAAAAACTATCACGCATTCATTAGGCAGTCTGCACACGGTTTGTATAGCATATACACGAAGGAACTTCAAAGCGTCAAAGTGTCAGGCAAAAAATGTAAAGTGTTGCAAAATTATTATCTCTTTAATTAATTTTCAGTTTTTCAGTTCTCAGTTTTTTTTTTTATGAAATGCATGCACGCACACGGAAAATGGTAAACAAACTTCTTCTTCTTTCTCTTTTCTAAGGGTCTGATTATGCATACTTCGCATAACTTCGCACAACCATTTGTACCAGTGCACTAAATGTGTAACTTAAGAAAATGTGAAGCAAAATCTAAGCTCAACAGATCGCTAAGTTTTTAAATGTTCTGCTAGTTTCTGGGTAATGGAATACATACATAATACATACAATGTACATATGAAATTACAGTTTGAAAGTTATGCGAAGTTATGCGAGGTATGCATAATCAGACCATAAGCGTACGTACGCCTAGCTACCAACACTACTAGCCGTGGGTAACACAGTGCGGCGCCGCGCCATTGCGCTGATACCGAGAACTTAGTTACTGGCGCCGATACCGATTTTCACAACTCTGTGACGCAATGGCGCCAGCAACACCGGAACACTAACAACACCGGGCGGCGCAATGAACACACAAAACCGAAGCGTCACTTGTAAAATGTGCAGCACAAGGCGAATTTTTACAAGGTGGTGTTTCTAAAATTAGCCGCGGCTCTTCTGAATGTGAAAATTATGTGTTTGTTGTATTTTTGGGTTTTGAACTTGGCTTGTTTTTTCCCAACCGATACCACCTTGTATTAATTCACCTTAGTTCAACACCGGAACACTGACAACACCGGGTGTCGCAAAGAACCAGCAGAGAACACCCGAAACAGAAGTGTCTCTTGTAAAATGTGCAGCACAGCTAGAATTCGTCGCGGTCCTTCTGAATGTGAAAATGATGGGTTTGTTGTATTTTTGGGTTTTGAACTTGGGTATACTTGAGTTTTTTCTCAACCGATATCACCTTGTATTAATTCACTTTGGTGCAGCGTGCAGCGTGCGGCAATAAAGGAAATGAGCTTTAGCCTGAAGAGGCGCAATTGCGCCAACACACTGTGCTGATTCCGACAGTGGCTCTGGAGTAAGTGTGTCAGCGCCAAAAAATTTGCGCCGTTACCCAGGCCTAAACACTACTGCACCCCAAGCGATTTGCAGCCAGCTTGCTTTGACGAATTCGTGAAGCTGACGACTCGTATACAGCCTTCCATTTAAATCAGACCTGGGCGGCGCCTGCCCGGCCGGCATATTCACGTATACATACACGCTCTGCTTTAGACGGCAGCTAAAGCTTCATTCCACGGCACGACTTGTTCGCACGCACACAGTGACATCAATTTCTCGCACACTACAAAAATTCTCTGTCGAAGCTGCCCACCTCTGATTTAAATGCCCCTGTGCGGCACCAAAGCGTACAACTTTCGTACGTAGCATATAACACGCGTCTAAAGCTATACGACCCGTGTGCAGACTGCCTTATACGGAGAAAATGCGCAACATCATCAGCGAAAAAGTTCTCAAAAATAAACGTTAACTTATAGCCATTTAAATTTTGCACTTTATGATAATAAAATTGAATTAACTACAAAACTGCATACTCAAAATTTGGTGTCATTTGATGCAAAATGAACTATATTTCTATAAAAGATTAAAAAAAAAAATTTATTATGAAAAAAAAACACAGTATTTTGGGTGTATGTATTTACAGATAGGTAAAAGTTTCAATATGTTTGAAAGCGCCACACCCCTTTTCCAGTAGCCCCGAAATCTTTATACCGATCTCAAGGACACTACCCCAAATACCTCCAGAGATATACGGTATGAAAATTCGTAATGTATGGGTGATGCTACGCTCTCTTAATATATCGAAAGTGTGCAGTAGGTGTCGGTACAGCCGTTCTCGAGATCACCTCATAAAAAGAAGGAGCTTCACCGATTTTGATGCTAGGGTTGCCAACCGTACTATAATATATAGTATTGTACTATTTTTCCGGTCGGCGTACTATATACTGTTGGAAAAAATATAGTACGCAAAAATACTATATTTCTTCAATTATAAATATAAATATATTTCGGTAATTTGCACGACAAAGTGTGTATGAAAATGAATGACCTTTGTTCTGAAAAATCAATATTAAATGAAATATTCTTTAAAGTAAAAGGGCATTGTTTATAATCAAAAACGGTAACGTAACTGAGAAAGAATTAACAAATTTATTGTGGAACGATTTTCCGTCATCCCTTGTCAAATTTAGTTTGGAGACAAACCGGTTTCGGCGTTGTGCCATCTTCAGTGTCATTTTTCGTTCTGAATAGTTCGTGTTTCCTTCCGCTTTTTCTGTATTCGCTAGGGGTCAGCTTCTACGCTAGATATGTGGACGGCATAATATGCATAATAACGGGGGCAAAGAGCAGCATAATAAACTTCCTTAATGAACAACACAAAAATATAGCATTCACGATGGATAAGGAAGAGAAAGGAAAACTCAACTATTTGGATCTAACTATTAAAATAAACAAGACCACCAACAGACTGGAATACGAGATATACAGAAAGCCCACAGCGACCGACACATTAATACATGAAACCTCTAACCACCCACAACAACACAAAAACGCAGCATTTAGACAATTAGTAACTAGACTTGAGCGAACCCCATTAACTAAGGAAGCACACAGGAGAGAGATAGACACAATACCTATATGCTATCGCCACAAACAATGGATACAAAAAAGATCTGGTGGACAAAATTAGGAAGGACTCGAAACAAAGAAGAAGGGACAAGAAAGACAACAACGATTCAGCTTGGGCAGTGTTAACTTACACGGGTAAAATGACATACGAACTGGCCAAGGTTTTCCAAAAATTCAACATTCGCACATCGTTCAGAACCAGGAACAACTTCGGAAGGATACTGAACAACAGCACAAACGAAGAGGACACTCTAGATAAGCAGGGTGTATACAATACACATACATAGGGCAAACTGGCCGTAAGATTAAAACAAGATTCGGAGAACATATAAGAGACTACAATAAGAGGACACAAAAACCAAGCGTCACGCCAGAATCAAACTTCGCAAATCATATGTTCGAAAATAAATGTACACCAATGGAAATTAATCAGGCAGCCAAACTCCTCCATATACAGCATAAAGGACGGCGTTTGAACATATTGGAAAACATGGAGATATACAAGCAGAAAACATTTCAAGGGAGAATTATAAACGAACAAACAAACACCGTATCCGATGTAATATTCGAACCACTCAAGATGTTGTACGAAAAATATGAGAAGACCCCTGAAAAAAACGCCAACGCGAGGGTACATACCTACGCTACAGAGACCAAGAAAATGAAAATAACGCTATCTGCCGGCACAAGCAAGCAACCTAATACCTGCTAAATAACGGAATATAAACCGAAGCAATCACGAAAACCAAGAAAATAAAAATAACGGATTTCTACCCGCCGGCCAATACAAGCAACCAAAAAGCACCTACCTGTGAGATAATGAAACAAAAGCGGTCGCACTTAGATGGGTATGCATGACCTAATGACAGTTAAAACAGATAGTAACACGAATACATAAAAAGCGGAAGGAAACACGAACTATTCAGAACGAAAAATGACACTGAAGATGGCACAACGCCGAAACCGGTTTGTCTCCAAACCAAATTTGACAAGGTATGACGGAAAATCGTTCCACAATACATCATACTCCTATCCTGTCGGAAACACAAACAACCAAAAAGAAGTTAACACATTTACTTAAAATTATTTAATTTCTACTCTCTATTCCAACAACATTGGCACGGGAAGAAATTGTCCATCACTTAAAAATCGTTTTTACTTTTTCTTTTAAATAAAATACTATATTTATTTAAAGTGTCCTATAATTTTTCCAATATCTTAGAAAATGTTGGCAACCCTATTTGATGGGGCATATGTTAAAGCTATTTTTTATCGATTTTTTTGTGCTGATTACGAATCCGTAAGTATAAAGTTTCCACCAGCTCCAGATTTTGAAAAAAACGTGGTGAAAGTATAAAAAAATTGGGTTTTTTGCAACTTTGAGAAGCTCTAGCAAGGAAACAAAAGCTGATAGAACCTTCCTTCTTCTTCTTCTTTATTGGCACTATAACCGTCTAAGCGATTTTGGCCGAGTTCAACAAAGCACGCCAGTCGTTTCTCTTCTGTACGAACTGACGCCAATTGGGAATGCCAAGTGAAGCCAAGAACCTTTCCCTTAGGTTTAAATTAAAGCTGGAACTACTGACTACTATCCCCGAAAATACTATTCCTTCACCTTACCCTGATGGTCACAATAATAAAAAAAAATACTGGAAAATTATACAATTGAAAAAAAAAAATTAAAATTAAAAAATCAGTGTTAGCTGTTCAATAAATGACAATAGGTACGATGAGAGGTATGAGAGCTGAATACGGGACAAAAAATAATTTTGCCAATTTTTTCCACAACATCTTACAGATCTTAAAGCCTTCTTCAATGATCCTAGATGTATTAGCCCAGCAACGGTATCATTTTACCCCGTAAAATTTGTTAAACAATTCGTTAAATTTTAGTATAATAAAGTGCAATTTTAAGTCGCTAAGGCTTACCATTAATTTTAGGCATTTTTTTTGGCGGTGTTACGCATTTTTTTCATACAAAGTGAGTATGTTCGGCCATTTTTTTTGAAAGAGAAGCAAATGAGCAGAACTTTTCACTCGCACTTTATTATACTCAAAAACTTGCAAAACTTACTAAAATGTCGGGTACTAATTTCTATGTATGTATTCCTCGATTAGAATCACAGGCATTCAGACTAGAAAATAATAACTGTTCATGGAGAAAATTACGTTCATTTACCAACATTACTTAAAACTCGTTTATAGGCATGCCATTTTAATGAGCTGTTAAGGACCCTCATGTTTGCGGCGCCTTTGGGTTTTCCCAAAATTTTCTTTCGTAAGCACCTTCTCCTGACAATTACGAACAACTAAAAAAAATGTTAGCCAAATCGGCCCAACCGTTCTCAATTGATGAATTACTATACATTTGTCACACCATTTTTAAATATATTGATTGATATATACAATCGCTCTTTAGCAAAGAAGTGGGTTTTCGAGAAATTTTAGGAAAAGGGGGTGGCACCGCCAACTTATATGACATATGCTTATCTCAAAAACTACTTGACCGATCTCAACCAAATTTGGTATACACATTGTGCTTAGCCAGATAATATTCCATCTTTGAAATCGAATCAAAAATAGTCATTCAAAATCTCATAAATGCACAAAATCATATTTTCTGACGCCTAACTGACCTCTAAAAAATTTATAAAAATAGGCAATAATATTTCTCATAAAAAGGAATAAAATTAAGGGGTAGGGTTTTGAAATTTCCAAAAAAGGTTTTTCAATGGGCACCCTAATAAACATAAGTATGTATAAGTACCCAGCAGACCTATTTGTTTGATATCAACTTGAGACGTATTTGATATTTGATTATTTTCTCAAATTTCCAACGCTAATTCTCAACAGTATCTCAAAAAATGGTAAATAGTCTTCTAAACTTAAAAGAACCTTTTTTGCATGAAGATTTTTTTAGTTAGAAATTCTTACTTCCCCACTTGACCTCAAAGAAATTTCTTTTTAAAATTTTTCACTTATTCCACTAACATTAAAACATACTAGGAGTGCCTGTTACGGTCGATATATAAGGATATATTTGAAGTAAGAACAGAGTTATGGGGTCATGTTTTGGAAGGCGAGTGGCACCGCCCACATTTTATTAAAAATTTGTAACTCAAAAACCATTTAGTCGAAATTAAATTTGGCTGGGGCATTGACCTTGACAAACAAGCCCTCACTTACCATACAAGAGAAAACGGTTTTTATAACGAGAATTTCTATAATTGAACTTCAGCAGTTTCTTAGACAACTTATGCCGATTTCGTTTCTACCGAAAAATGCAACCTTCTCTTTGCCTTCTACGCGCAAACACTAAGAAGAGGGCGATGAGGAGGCAACATTATTTGTAGAAACGAAATCGCCATAAGAAAATGTTATTGCGAAATTTTATATTTTGGAGTAAATCCAAAGTTTTAGGGCCGGTTGTTCAATGTCTGATTAGCACAAATCGGAGGTAGAAGCTCCGGTTAAGCACAACTACTGTTTTATCGATCACATGTTACATGCATGATGTCGAAATCGTCGATAGTGTAGTGGTAGTGATAACCAGACATTGAACAACCGGCCCTTAAAGGTAACAACTTTTAATCGCGGGCATAAACAGATAATGAGATGTTGAATAATATTAACCAAAAACCCAAGAGAAAAATTAAAACTGGAATTATTTGAGTTCTGTTATGGAACTCCTGAAATATGTTTATGAATGAGCCAGTGTTACCATTATGCGACTAAAGTGGAGATCGATGCCCCCTGACACCGACTTTTTAAAAATTGACTTATTTTGATTATAAACTCTATATACACATTTTGACAATCTTTTCAGAAAATATATTTATATTAAATTTATTTTCGCGGCTCCCGGTACAAAGAAATAATCTGCGATAGCTTATATCCAAACCTAAAAGGCAAACATTTGTGGTAATAATTGTTATATGCTAGTGTTCCGTTTTTGCGAGTGAAGAGGTATTTAACTGCAATTTTGTTTTCATAATAAACGCAAAATATGCATATTGCGTCTTTTTAATATATCCCTCACCAATAGGATTTTATTTCAATCGAAACAAATATTTTTGACAGAAAATAATGGTCTCCATTAGCAATTTATTAAAAAATAATGGGGCATACTCATAGATGAAATAAAGTTGACTCCTTTTTGACAGATCTTCCATAGAAAGTTATGTCAAAAAGCTAGCTAACTAACTTTAGAGTCAATTCTATTCTGACTAAGAATATGCCCCAATAAATTTTGAAACGTAAAATAATGAAAGTCTATATATACAGTCAATCAATAAAGTTTAGGTAATATCGAAAATTATTTTATATGGAGAAAATGAGCGACACCTTCAACAAAAAAAATTACCAAAAATCAATTGTAAGTCCTAGCTAGCTTAAACTTGCACTTTATTGTACTAAAATTTAATGGGCTAAAAAGCGGCATACTCAACTTCTTTCTAAAGAGTGTAAATAAAAAGTGCAATATTTGAATGAAAATTTGCAGAATTTTCTTTAATTGTGCACAAGGTTTGGAATTATGATTTTTGGGGTTTCTGTTGTAGAATTAACCACATTTTTATAAAAAATTTGCGAAAAATAAAATATTTAATAAACAGTTGTCCGTATTGCAATAAACTCTCTGTACCTATATTTTATTGATATGGTATAAAATATTTGAATTACTCGAATACCATTTTTTCGGCTTTTTATGCGACCGTAAAGGTCTGATTATGCATACTTCGCATAACTTCGCACAACTTCTTAAACGAAATAAAACTTTAAAAAACTTAAGGCTGGTTATGCTTTGCATGCAACCAATTTTATCAGTACTAGCAACCTTATGCATCGACGCAATAGCGTTATTCACGGTGTCTGAACAAAAACAGCTGATTTTTGATTTCTTCAGGTAAATGGATTTGTTTACAGAAAAATTAATTTAAGTGGTTTTAATGGGGTATATTTGTAATCCAAATTAAGTTGACACTAAAGTTCTTTGCAGTTTGACATAATTTTCAATGCAATATCTTTCAAAATATATTAATAAAATACGTATGTTTTTTTTTAAATACGTAATTAATTACATATATTAAATGATATGTTTACTAGAAATAGCATAAAAATACCTTTAATCTGATATATAATTTTATATAGTTAGGTTTAAGGACAAATAACAACAGCGAAATAAAACAACTGTTTTGATATTATATTTTATTAATTTATCTATACATATAATAAAATTGTAACAGGCCGATGTCTGTACATTATAGATATTAAAGAAATACTAATATGGAGGGTCTTTATTAGAGCAATAGAAGCCAAATCAACCATTTTTAGGATTTTTGTCTGTCTTTATGTTTGCACGCACATCACTCGAAAACGAATGCAGGGAATTGAATGCGGTTTCCACGAATGTTTTGCTAGAGGTCTAAGTTAAAATATAGAAAGAAAAAAGTTTGAGAGTTGCCACCTGTTCGAAAATTGCAGGTTAAGTAAATTGATAAAAAAAATGTGAATACTGCAATATGGGCGTCAAAACAAAGAGGTTTAGGTAGACTTACAGCGAAAATATTTTTTCAGAGCTGCCAGCTGTTTGAAAATTTTAATTTAATTAAATTTATAGGTCAAATTGAATATTGCAATATTCAAACTGAAAAGGTTAAGGAAATTTTACTATCGTAAGTATTTTTTAGGAGGGTTGCCACCTGTTTAAAAAATTTTATTGAATTAAATTGATAAAATAAATGAAATCCATGCCCATGTCTGTACATGATAGATATTAAAAAAAATATAATTTGGGGGGTCTTTATTAGAGCTACAGAGAGTAGCCACCTGTTTGAAAATTTTAGCTTAAGTAAATTGATACGCCACCTGTTTCAAAACTTTTATTTAATTGAATTAATAACATAAATTAAATATTGCAATATTGGCATCAAACTAAAGAGGTTAGGAAATTTGAATACCGAAAATATTTTTAAGGGATATGCCACCTCTTTGAAAAATTTTATTCATTTAAATTTGTAAAATAAATGAAATATTGCGATACGGATATTAAACTAAAAAGGTTTAGGAAGCTTACTTGCAAAAATATTTTTGAAGCGGGTTGCCACCTGTTTTAAAAATTTAATTCAGTTAAATTGATAAGATAACTTAAATGTTGCCAGATGGGTATCAAACGAAAGTATTTGAGAATAATCAAATTGTAATTGCATAATAGATATTAAAGAAAAATTAATATGGGGTTTATTAGATCAACAGAAGCCAAATTTTTAGAATTTTGGTCTGTCTGTCTGTCTGTATAGCAACATGTTTTTAAGCGCATCGCGCAATATAGAATTAGAATAGAATTAAAGGCAGTTTTCGCCGATGTACATCTAGCTACGTCTAACTGAAAATATAGAATCCAGTTTATCATCGTTCTTTATTCCTAGGAATTTGAAGGTATTAACTTTTTCCAGAGCTTCGTTATTTAAATTTAGAGTTAGCTCCGCACTGTTCTAAAAATTTCGACTTGAAATATGTAACCACAAATTTACTTTTATTGACATTCTATCATGTGTTCAATCATAACCAATCGCACTTCTTTGGAACTACTGTGTGCAAGGTTTTTAGCTAAAAAAAAAATTAAAACTTTTTGTGGTTTCTGCCAAAAAATTTAGAAATCTGAGAAGTCACGTTTTTACAATCTCGTATCGTTTTCTGTACATTATATTTCACGAAACTAATAAACGGCTACACCGATTTGGTTCAAATTTGGAACATATGCCAGCACCTTGAAAATAAATATTCCGACCAAAAATTTAATCGGTATGTGGCGCTAGGTATTCCTAAAATTCTTATACAGACTTAACCGTAAAGAACCAATTTAGCTCTAAAACCAATTACGCTGGTGAACTGAAACTTAGCACAGGTGCATAAATTGCAAATACTCTACTTATGGCGAAAACTGGTAGGCGTTGGAAAAGGTTGCCTGGCACCTCCCATAGAAACTGAACTTCTCTTATAGCTCATCTCTGGAACAGCTTATGCTAACGTTCTGAAATTCGACACAGCTACATATCGTCACTTCCATGTCAAACTATTGAATGTGAAAATCGGTACTTTTCAAGAGAGCAAAGAAACTGTTGTAAAAAATTTTTTGTCATTTGGAAAAAGTATGGGATTTGTTAAAGCCAATATCCTCTGCTTCTAAGAAGATTAGAAATTCGACGATTTACCAACTTCGTAAATAAGAAAGCATTTTCGCACATTCCATAGTTCGACATGGTAGCGACGATATGTTATCAATACCGTACTTATGGCGAAAAGTTGTAATTAATTGTAAAAGTTGTAAAGGCTGCATCTCTATACAGTTACGTGAACGGGCAAGTATCATTCGATTGGAAACCATTTTCTCCTAGATTTCTAGATCCCACTGAGTTATTGTAAATTTGTTTTTAAAAAATTTGTGAAAATTTTTAAGAATTTTTTAATTTTGCACAAAGTCTGGAGCTTTGTTTTTAGGAGTTTCGCAACATACTTATATATGTACATAAAATGATAGCCGTTTTCGTTGTTCGGACTAAACTCAAAAACCACTGAATAGAGTTCCGTCAAATTGTCGGAGGTTAGTTATACCTTACATATATGGTCTTATTATATGCTACTAGAAACTCACTAGGTGGTGTTGGAGTAGAGATATATATAAAAGTCGTATTTTTTAACCGAATTCGTTCAAATTTTAAATGTGAGCTATGTACCTGTACGATGAAAAATTCTTTTGACACGACTTATTAAGCCAATGTACGGGAAAACTTTTCATCACAGCGAGGATTCTTGGCCCTCCTATAACAGAAAACGCACATCTGTGCTCTTGAGTTGGCTTTTATTGGCTTACGCATCGGACCAATATTTTAGTTGCAAGATCATAGAAAAATATTACGCATGCTTGGCAGAGATCCCACAGGTGGAAATAAGACCATCGGTAAAGCTCATGACATCGAAAGGGATTAGTATTCCATATGATATCACAGCGTTACTATTCTTGGCCTATGTGTGAGGAAAATACTGCGCTTTAGTGGTTTCAATTTAAACTAAAATTTTTGACTTTATAGACTATTTTTGCTTTTAAACGCCCTTTTACATTGGCCAACGCAAAAGTTCTTATTAGGCGCCGCGAAGTAAGCGGGAATTGGCTAGTTTCATATAAAATGTTATTTTAATACAAAATTAAAATTTTGAATAAAAAAAATAGCGCGATATTTTCTTCCAAATGTTCGCCTTTCTTTTTACATATAAAATCATATTTTAATATTTAGTGATGTTACCGAAAATTCTTTTATTACAAATCATATAATTAATTATAGGTGTTTTTGTGCTCTTTCTTATCTTATGCATATCTTTTAAACTACTTTTTTTTTAAAGAAAAGCAGATTTTTATAAAAAAAAATTGCCATAATTTATAATTTAATTTTCAACGGAAATTGCACACGGAAATTATGCAAGGGGAATGATGCAACGGAAATGGTGCAACAGAAATGGTTGGGGCTGATATAAGTGCTTTTGGTGTGTATGCATATGGTATTAATTTAACAAAAATTTCCTAATAAAAAGTTAAAGAATAAAACTTAGAAAAAGACCAATACCAGAATGAAAGTAAAGGTGACTACGTACATAGATAAAGAAAAGGATAAAGGCAAAGGTAAAAATAAAAACAAAAACAAAGATGCGTAAAGACAAAGGCAAAAATGAAGGCCAATTAAAGAGAAAAGGAGGCACAGAGGCTCAATCTGGGAAATATTTTGGGATTTTAGAGATTTTCGGGATTCTCGGGACTTATCGATAGTTTTTTTCAATTTAGCTATCGATATTTTCGGAACTTATCGATATATAAAATTAGAGATTTTTGTATCGATTTTGTTAGCGATATTTTTATCGATTTGTTATCGATCTTTTAATATATATTTTTAACTATTTTGTTAGCGATATTTTTATAGATTTTATTATCGATATTTCTATCGATTTCGTTGATTATGTTTGTCGATTTTGTTATCGATATTTTTATCGATTTTATATCGATATATATCGGTTTTGTTATCAATATTTTTATTGAATTTATTATCAATATTGGTAGATTTTGTTATCGGTATTTATCGATTTAGTTATTGATATTTATCGATTTGGTTATCGATATTTATCGATTTTGTTATAGATATTTATCGATTTTGTTAGCGATATTTATCGATTTTGTGATCAGTTTTGTTGTCGATATTATCGATTTTTTTATAGATATTTTTATCGATTTTGTTATCGATATTTTTATCTATTTTATTACGGATATTTTTATTGAGTTTCTTATAGATTTTGTTACCAGTAATATTATCGGTTTTGCTATGGAACTTTTTTTCGAAATTTTATCGAATTTTTCATCAATTTTGTTATCGATATTTTTATCGGTTTTGTTATCGATATTTTATAGGTAAAAGGTAATTAGAACGAACAGGGGTAGAGGTAGATAGAATAAAGACAAAAAATATAACCTTAAGCAAAAGCAGATGTAGTTAAACGAGCTATGAATGCCGTTTAACACAACGCAAGAATGCACCTTTCACAAAATTGAAGTCCTTAAAATTATAATTCGGCACAACGCAAAAATGCAGTATTTATGAAATTGAATTGTTTAAATTGAAAACTTACATATTTATATTTATCTATTATTACCTTGAATTATCTGACTTGTAAAACGTATTTAGTGAATACCCTAACTTGCATTGTAAAGGTTTTATCATGATAAAAACATATGTAGCAAGGTAGAACCGTTCTCTCAATTTGTCGGCCATGATTTTTTTTGAAGTTTGCCAACATTTTAAAATCATATAAAAGTGATAATAAAAAATTGAAATTGTTCGAAATTGTTGTTGCTTGAGATTGAAAATGAAAATGTGTGTGTGAGTTTGAGAGTAAATTTAAAAATTAAATCGTCAAGAATTTTAAAAGAGACTCTCAGCGATTCTACCTTACTATATTTTTATCACGCGTTGATAATGCAGCGCGCGCAGTTGACATATAGGTTGACAAATGTCAACAAAGTAAAAATTTACATATACTTAGAATTTTTCCAACCACTTTTTCGTGCGGTCGCCCTTTTTGCTCAATTTTAAGTTTTCCTTTTACATACGTACATATAATAGAATTGAAGGGAAAATTTTCCAAAACGGATCCAGGCTTTGGAAAAAACAAAATATTGGGAAGTATAGAGGAGCTTTTTCAGATTCTAAATGTGAAGACCCCACCCTCCGGAGGCTTATAGTTTTTAAGTAAATCGCATTTAAAGTTGCAAAAAATACCGAATTCAACTTCACTTTTTCCCTTGTACACCAACTGAACTGAAATGTCGGTGCTGCCATTCATACTAAAAAATGCAAAAAAAAACACAAAACGGAAACAATGAAAAAATGCAAATACGCCACGGGCGGAAATTTTTAATTCAAAATCGCGCAATTTTTAATAAAAAATTTTCATAATTTATCGAAGTATCGATTTTATAATAAAAAGCGCCGCGGTCGAACATTTTTCATAAAAAATCGCGCGATTTTTATTTAAAAATTTTAATTATTTATCGAAGTATCGATTTTATAATAAAAAGCGGCGCAGGCGAAAATTTTTAATAAAAAATCGCGCGATTTTTTATTAAAAATTTTCATAATTTATGGAAGCATCGATTTTATAATAAAAAGCCCAGCAGCCGAAAATTTTGAATCAAAAACAAAAATGATATGGTATATAGTTGTATTTTATAGCTTCGAGAAGTATGGCAGTACACATTTGCTCTTACTGTCGGCCATTGTTATTTCTGTTTGTGAAAAGTGGTAAAATGAGTGAATGGATTTATAAACGCGTTTTACTTAATTAATTGTTGAATATATATATATATTAAAAGTATAAAATACGCACGTGGACAGTGAAGATATCGTATGTCAACCAAAATACAATGAATAAGTGGCATTTTGTACAAAAATTTGGGGGTGGTAGTGAAGATTATTTAACAACAAATTGCTTAAATACTATTAGCAACTACTTTGTGAGAGTGATATATTCATGTAGAGAAAGCCTCCCCCAACATCCTGACCGAGTTTCATGACTAAATTCCATATACTTTCGCTGAAATCTCGATTGGTTCCGTTTTGGAAAGCCAACCCGAATTGAATAAAGAGAGTTGTAAATTTAATATTTCAACGTGCGGGTTTGATTTCGAGAAAAACCATTAGTCGGTCGTCAAACATTTATTCGGGCGCGTAAACAAAGCTCGCCTTTGGAACCAACTTGTATTGGCACACAGAAGCAGCCAAACGTTATCCTCCGTGCCACAGTCAGTCACCCGGGAGTCAAGCAGCCCCACCATCGCCAACCCAACACCCCAACCACGACAATCCCCAACACCCAGCAACAAGGAGCCGTCGCCGTCCTCGCCAGTCTTCAACCGCGGTATCGCTCCGTCTGTATGTACATATGTATGTATGGATATTGGTTATAAGACAAAATAGATACGTATGTAACGTAAGTTTCACTTCTCCAGTGTGGCCCAGGCGCACTTACTTTTTTTAGCTCAACGGGCCCTATTCTTTACTTGATCCCAAAATTACATGGATGGAGTCGTGAATCCCCCTAATATGCTTTCCATGTATCTCTGTAAAAAATAATGCAATTGGTACCACTGCAATTGAAATGTCACTTAAGAAAACGTGAGGCAAAATATAAATTCAACAGATCGCTAATTTTTTACAAGTTCTGCTAATTTCTGGGTAATGGAATATATAAAAAATGCATTCAACAGATTTTCACCTGACAGTTTGAAATTTGTGCGAAGTTATGCGAAGTATGCATAATCAGACTATAACACCGGAATGAGCACATTTATAACCGACTTCACAAAAAGGAGGAGGTTATCAGTTCATCGGAATATATATATATATGTATATATATATATTTTTTGTATGTATGTAACCGCATAACTTTGGACCACGTTAACCGATTTCTATAATATTTTTTTTAAGGGAGCTGGTCCCATACTAACCAGCATTAACACCAGCATTAACACCAATAATAATGTCAGCCTTGAAATCCAACGGAGAATC
>NW_023458561.1:16096421-16113401 GCF_013731165.1 Rhagoletis pomonella | reverse complement strand
CCAAAATCGCTTAGGCGGTTACAGCGCCAAATAAGAAGAAGAAGAAGGTCCCATACTAATTTTGTTCAGATCCGATAATTGGATCATGACGAAATTAACGGTACTCTTAAATTTTCATCTGAGCATTTAAGTCGGTTAGGTTTTTTGCTTAAAAACTACTTATTATCTTTACATATATTGCAGTTTCTTATTTAAATTAAGCTGGATATTTACTTTTATAAAAATGTGTTTTTTATATCGATACCTTGCCACCTTTTCCGATGCCCAGACCCCGATATTAAAAAATTGCATAGTTATTTTTCCCTTCTGTTGATTTTTATTAACATTTCTTAACAAAAATTGGAATCAACAAACACTTCTTTAACCAGGAAGGTCCAGATTAATGTTAGTACTCCAAAGTACTCAGTAGTCACAAAAGAAGTACTCAAAAGTACTCTATTCCAATCATCACTCTGTTACAATTACTCAATCCTGATTCAAAGTACTCAGTATTAAATGTCTAATAGATACTTAAAAGTACTGAGTTCTATTTACATTTACTGGTATTCAGAATTGATTGCACCCAATTTCAAGTGTCAATAATTTTCAAGTGTAATACTTGCACATAGTACATGTAGCCATTCAATTGATGTAATTTGGGATTAATTTATTTAATTTAATAAAGTGCTGCCAGTTTGTTAGATTTCTACACTAAGCATTGAAATGTTACCATGTATATTTATTGAAAGTACTTGATACCTCACAACACTAGTCATGATTATTTTCCACATTTTCTTCTTGAAGTTTATGTGAAAATATTAAGGAGATACTGAAAAAATAATAGGGGTATTCTCTGAGTCTTGCAAAGCCCTTGCATGGTGCACAGATTGCACGGTAAAAAAGGGTTTTCGTATGGGACAGCTTTGCAAACCGTGCAATCCGTGCACCGTGCAAGAGCTTTGCAAGACTCAGAGAATACCCCTAATGTAAATATGGGAAAATTTATTATGTCTTATTTTTCATCTCAATCATGAATATACAATTTTAAATCGGATTATACGCAAAATTTCAAATGTTAAGGACACAAAAGTACCCTTTCTATATAAACACACATGGTAAAAATAATTTGATAAAGCACATACCGCTACTTTAATTGCAAAGGCCCTAACCAGAAAATTTTATATTTTACCGATGAAGCAAAAACATTATAAAAAATAAAGCAGAAACTGCAGATAGGGCATAACACCATTGTTTTTATACCAATACTTTAGTTTTTAGAGAAGGTGTATTTTAATATGTATATGTTTATGGACTTAAAGGGACAAATCCCTACCGCATCTCAAGAAAATCCATACTTTTCCCTACGCAAATATAATTTTTCCCTACAAGTTTCCCTACATATATTTTTCATACATCGATATGAAACAAACAATCTTTTGCAAATTCATCCTTTATGTTAAATATTAGCAGCATCTTACAATCTCCGCGTAAATTGTTGTTCAGAAAATATTTTCCATCAGGGTTGCCACGCTTCTATGTAATACAAATTTTTATTTTGTTAATTTCAATTAGTATTTCTGTGTGTATACACAGTACATATACGCTTAACATATGTACCATTCATTCCAGCGTATTTCGGAATAGGGTTGCCACCTAAATTTTGGAGTAAGAAATTTACTTAATAGATATCGAAATTCAAAATATTGATTTTAAGCTATCCAAATCATGAAAACTTTAAAATGTATATGCACTCCGGGCAAAGCTCGGTCAACCTGGTACTCAAGATTTAATTTGCTAACATTGGTTGATACACTGAAAAATTTTAAACTCATTAATAATTGAATCGGTGAGTTCGACAACCGTACAAGTCCAAAATCAGTTTTTCATTGTTAAGATCAGAAACTTTACAAGTCACAGACATGCACGGTTTTTCTCTAATTTCACCGTCGTAGCACAGCGAATAGCATCTGTGAGATTGAGAGAAAAGCCGTACATGTCCGTGACTTGTACAGTTTTGATCTCAACAATAAAAAGCTGATTTTGGACCTGTACGGTGGTCGAAGTCACCGAATAAATTAAAAGAAATTATATGAGAACATAAAAGAAAGCTTTGTGAAAAGATCACCCTATTATTTGGATCCCCTCTAAACACGGCCTTGCATATATGTACATAGATGACAAGCATCATTCGATTGCGAATCACGTTTTCCTAGATTTCTAAATCGCATTGAACGATTGTAACTTTCTTTTTATTTTTGGGAAAGGGTACATTTTTTGTGAAAATTTTGAAGATTTTTTTTTTAATTTTGCATAAAGTTTGAAACTTTGATTTTTATGAGTTTCGTTATAGACTAGCCTGTCTACATACCTATATACATACATACATATATATATGTATATACTATACATACATATATACATATGTATATACATACATACATATATGTATATCAAAGTGGTCCAAAAATGTATGGTAAAAAATAATGTTTTTAAAGGTTTAATAAGGATTTTTAATGCAGGCACCCCCTAGGATTGTTCTATATCGAAAAAAATATACCCCTATTTTTTTATTTTGAAAAAAAAAATAAAAATAGGGAGTGCTCAAAGCGCTCAGAGTTTTCCATGTATTTTATATGGGGGAAAAACAACTTTTCGTAGAAATAGTGTAGAATTCTTGAAAATCAACAGTTTTCGATCGGAAAACTTTTCTTATCTTCAGGAGATTCCCAGTAATAATACGCAATTGTCTCTTTAACCATTTTTTCATAGTAACTATATTTTATAGGTCCTCCTGTTGCCGATAAAACAAACTACGTAGAGTAGCCGCTCAAATGCAGCCCTGCGTAATCATCTTGTCATCTTTTCAAACCTCCATGCGCGCTTATTTCGTTTATTCTTCATATTATTTCTTTTGCTTCTATCCTCGCCTGCGTGCACATGGTAATTTAACTAAAGTCAACTTAAAGTTAGAAAAATTTATTAAACTTACAAAGGAACTAAGGTAAAAAACTTAAACTGAACTTGTATGTTATAAATAAAAATGTAAATTGAATTTGTAAACATTTTAGATTTTTAAAGCTCGCTAGAACACTTAATTGCTCACTTTAATCTTCACTACATTGTGGGCGCCGTTCGATATTTATATTCTTTATTAAATAAAACGAGCTCTTAGAACTTGGTGGACTTTTATTTTGAACACCTCCAAAACCCCTAGAAAATGCAATGGAAAAATCTTTAATCATAAAAAATGGTTAAATAAACAATTGGATATTAATATTGGAAGTCTCCTGAAGAGAACCACAGCTTTCCGATTGAAAAATATTGGTTTTTAAGTGTTTTATACCATTTCTGCGAAAAATAGTTTTTTCTCCATATAAAATACATGGAAAACTTTGAGCGCTTCGAGCACCCCCTAAATATTTTTTGATTTCAAAATAAAAAAATAGGGGTATATTTTTTCGATGTAGAACAATCCTAGCGGGTGCCGGCATTAAAATTCCAACTTAATTTTTTTGGACCACTCTAATGTATATACTAGCGTGGGCCGAAAATCCGTTTTTTTAGAATTACGATTGGTAATAGCAAAAATATGGTTCATTATGCTCTAAAAAAAATATGTGTGAAATTTGAAAATTTTTAAAATGTGTTTAGCCTGCTTTGGCCCTATGTTTATTTTATACGAATTTACTTTTCAGATGGCTAAATGAGATTAGCGCACCTTTGTCTGACGCCCTCATAAAGTGCCTTCTTGCATTTAATATCGATTGACGAAATTGCTTGAGGCGGCCGTTGTTGCAGCAGTAAGACTCAAGAAACCAGTTCATAAATATTAAGGAAAGATTCGACCACATCCGTCCAAGAAGGAACAGGATAGGTATACCACTGCCTTCATTTCAACGATATTCAGTAGATAACACGACTAATTTCAGCCAATGTACGGGAAACATTTCATTCTTGGCCCTCCTATAACGGAAAACGCCCATCTGTGCACTTGAGTTTCTTTATAAGGACTTTTATTGGCGTGCGCATCGGACCAATGTTATAGTTGTAAGATCATAGAAGGTTATGCATGCTTGACAGAGATTTAAAGCTCATAATATCGAAAGGGATTAGTATTCCATATGGCATCACAGCGCTCCTTTACCTCTTTTGTGGTTTAAATTTTTTAACAAAAAAGTTCTTATTAGGAGCCGCGAAGCAAGCGGGAATTGGCTAGTAAGCATATAAAACAGCTTTTCCAACCAACCTTATGGCCGTGTTGCCGGACGTTTAAAAAAAAAATATATTGTTCACAGCCAACGTTTTGGCATAAGTGTAGAATATGCACCATTTAGCTATTGAAAAACCAAAAATGTGGCTCGATAGAACTTCTCACGCTGATTTCAACTATATCAAAATTATTTGGCGGAAAAATATAAAGAAGATATGAAAGGCTATATTAAAATTTTTGGATCTTTTTTTTAAATATTAATATTTTATGAATAACATAACCGATTCAAAAACCAATTATGTCAAAATAAATTAAATTAAGTTATCTTTCAGTTGATGTATATAATTTATACGCTTTATTATACTTTTAATCCAAATATACTTAAAGAAAGGAAAAATTGGTATTTTTCCATAAAATAACATTTTTGTAACAAAATGTCATAATCAATGCAAAAGAAATTTATATTATTAATAAAGTATTATTACCTTTAAGTTCGTGTGCATATTTTATTATGATTTGCTGCTGAGTTTTAAGGAATTTAGTGTTAGTTTAGTGATAGTGAAAGAAGTTCTGCGCATATTACTAATTTTCCGGGTCTTGTTCAGCGTCTGGCAACACCGATATTGGTGACTACGAAAAATCAGTTGTTTATGATACCTATAATAGATGAGAATTAATGTGGTTACGGTTATATCTATGGCGGTATGTTATGTCACCACTAATTTAACCTTAACTCAGAAGCACAAAATTTTACCACCTGAGTGAAACACACCGTTTCTTGTAGATTGTTGGGTTCTGAATCCAAATCTGAATTTTGAGATATCCTAACTTCAAAGTGGCAAAAACACGGTTTTTGACGATATTTGAGGCACCAAAAAGTCTACATTGAACTGCTTTACTCGGGTGGTAACAAAAAAAGTAAAAATTTTTCGAGCTGCGTTGTTGAGCCTTGCAAAGAATGGAAGCAAACAGATTTACCAAGAAAAAATAGTTGCACAAATTTTTATGTTTTTGGGTTTGGAAATTTTCAATATGATTTTACTCCAAACGAAAAGGCTTATCATTCGGTCTAGGCCCACCTTTCAAACAGTGGGATATTACTTTTAATTCACAAGGTTAAAGTTAATCTTTATATATCTTGAGCTTTATTAAAAATTACCAGATAAAAACGTAATAATATAAGTATAATCAAGGCGCATCCATACAAGGTGGTAGAAATTGCATATAAGTAAAAGTCCCGTGTATTTTGTTATTGCTTTTTGATACAGCAGGATGTCAAAACGAAAGGAAATAGGAGATAATTTTCGTCATTTCGTTTTGTTGACATCCTAAAGTTGCGCCACTTCGTCTTGGATGAAATTGTCCTGTACTAGTGTAGAGACAAAAATATCCAATCAGCTGATCAATCAACATTACCTTGTATTGATGCGCCTTGAGTATAATAAATAAAAACGTGTATAATAATAAATAATAAAAAAATCGCTGTCTCGGCTAAGTATGATCCTCAATTTCTTGTATATGGAATATTAATCACACTTTTGTTTACATTGACCAAATTTTCGGTTGCCAATTTTTTCGTTCGAAAACGCTTATATTCTGCACTTCACAGACGCTTTTTCATAATTCGAAGATACAAATCAATCTCTGCACACTCAGCTACAGTCGTTCTGTTAATATGCCCTCAAATGTTGAGAATGAATAAATTTTTTTCGTCGTCTGATCGTGTTCTCCACTTCGAAAATGATTTTTCGTAATTACTAAAAACAAAAAGAAATGAAATGTCGCCTCTGACGACATTCGAACCCGCACCCACAGGAAGCCAAAAAATAACAGCAAGCACCTCTGCACGTTTAGTTACAGCCTGACAAACAAAAGGTTTTTCAAATTTTCAACTTGAATCACATTTCTTACAATCAGTGAATTCAGCATGAAAAAAAATCAAACAATAACTTGTTTGAAAAAGCCATTGTACTTTTGACTCAGTGTGGAAATCAGGCGAAGAATAACTCTTGCCAACAGGTGCTACTTTGGGCTCGCTGACTGACGATAATACCTTGTAACCTATGCTAAGAAGGCTGATCCCGAGGTAGTTGGTACGTATGGCATGGCCGCCTTTCTTGTGGATTGGTCAGAGCACAATTAAAGTCGAATCGTCAGGCATTCGTTCATCTGACCTTATTCTGCATAAGATTGTGTTTTTCTTTTTTGTGTAGCACTGTGTTATTATTGATAGTGAGTCGAAAGACTTTTGTGTTACAAAATGCTGCGAAGGCCGGTATGTTCTGATTCTCTTAAAATACAATAACGCATGTACATAAATAAAAGTTTGTTATCATATCTTTAATATAATTTACTTAGTTATATGAACTGCACAAGAAAAACACCGCTATAATCAAAACAGAAGGAAACCTTAAAACAGAACAAAACTAAAAAACACGTATAAATAGACCAGAAAAGTTCACGAATAGCCAAACGATCGCAAGTATTTTACGCGCCTAATTACTTGCAACGAGACTCGTATATGTGTTATACATACTTACATATATATATATATATATATATATATATACAGTGGCGGCAAAATAAATAAGGACGCGATATTTTATTAAGTTTTGGCTATTTTTCATTAAAAAAAATCCTAAAATCAACCGTATGTATTGCATACTTAGAACTTTGATGAACATTTGTTGGGTTTAAGCGACTTATGCATTTCCCGCATAAACCAAGTGCAGCGAACACACAAACGCCCTTGTATTGCACTCCCGCACAAATCCAAGTGCAGCAAACAAACACACGCGCTTGTGTTTAAAAGTAATTCGCTCGTTCTTAATTGGGTATGCATATTTTATACAATTCTCAAATATCTCTTCGCTTAACTCAGTGAAGTGATAAGTCGCGGGCATTTTCAGGCAAGGTCAATGCTAACCCAGCTTGACTATCACACGGGAGATGGTAGTAAGCTACGGCTTGCAAGTCACACAGGGGCTCTGCATGAATTCATCGCTGAATAAATCCCAGCTCAATGCACAGCAGCCTACGGCAGGTAGAGCATGACTCCTCCAACTGAGTCCCCCAATTAATAAATGGTAAAAGGGTCACATCATCCGCTACCGCTTCATCGGCCTGCCCGTATATCCGCATATCAGGCATATTAAGTGCGTGGTTGACTTGATTTGCATCTATAAACTATATGGGCTCATTGAGCCCGATATATAAACACAACTCTAAGAGCGCGGCTACCCACGAACGTGTACATAGCGTAGCGTAGAAGTACGTAGAAACATATCAAGTTTGCTGATGATGGAAAGGGAGAGAAGCAACGTCTACGTCACGGTCATGCGGTGGTGAGCTTTTGTTAACACGCAGATCCCATAAAATAGATGATAGATCGTGCCAGCTGACACGTTCTCCGTTTTTACGTTCGTGGGTAACTGCGCTTTAAACTGCGCTAAACATGTTGAAATTCGTCGAATCTTTATAAAATTTGTACACTTGCATTTGGTTAATGTTTGGCAGAGCTTTCCTCCGATTTTGTTGCCTTGATGTTTTCACTCAACACGTGACAGTTTTACGCCGACTCCGAGCGGCAATTACATTTTTATGAGAAGCTGTATTTCATGGCAGAAATACCTGAGGGGAACTTTGCCATTACCTGGGGACTGGCCACTTTTTGTTTTCTTTTGTTTTTGATGTTAGTCGAAGCTGGGCTCGATCCCAAGTCCTGCGGAATGGTAGTGCGCTCTTTTAAACATTACACCACAGCGGCTATACACACTTTCATAAAATAGAATGAACATTAAATAAACAAAACAAAAATAGCAAAAACTTGTTAATATGTCGCGTCTTTATTTTTTTGGCCGAAACTGTATGTACATTTACAAATTTATTTGGCTGTAAAAGTTAAGGAGAGTGTCGAGTAGAAGAAAACCCAAAACAATGTGACTACGAGTATTTATTTAAAAAGGGACTACGCATTGAATATACACACAATAACTAAAAATAGGAAAAAATATACACACATACTAGGGTATCCCTTAAACCGCAGAGTTCAAAATGACGTTGCGCCGAACCGATTTTTTTGATATATATTCGGTGAGCTGAATCAATGAAATTTAAAATATTTCGAGATAACAGTTACCCTGCCTCCAAAGACACGAAGTTTAAAACTTTAAATTTTTTTTTTTTTAACTTTGAATGTTTGTAAACTTTTAGATGAAAAAGTTAAATGGCTCTTACATAAGTTTAATCTTGGATATTTATTTAAATAAGACAGCGTCGCTTACCTCATGCTTAAACAGCCAATTTTGGTAATTTGGGTACAATTTAAATATGAGTTTTTTTCCGATCTGTAAGACAGACAGTAATCTGAGAAAGATTTTTATAATACGGTGATGGTTTTGTAAATCACGCACACTCAAGTTCTGTTATACGTTTTTCAATCACGTTCACGCACGCTCACGATGGGATGAACACTTGCACTATTAATTTTATTTATTATTATTAGAAATTTCAGAAATACATGCATATTGGCTCAATCCTTATCCATTCGTCGTGAAATATGCTAGCCAGAAATGCGATTGTTTTATAAAAAGATAACCACTTTGAAATATGAGTGTTTTTACTCTCTATAAAATAATTTATGCAATCTCATATACGCGGTTTTTTATTTTGTTGATACGAGGTTTTGTACTTTAAACGACGATATGTGCATACAAACAATTATATGTACATTACACTGCATCACCCAAAAAAAATGCGTTTTTTCCGCCGGGATTATAAAATTTGTTATGTTTTAATACGTCCGCCAAAATATTTCGGAAACATATTAAGATGGTGTTTTGAACAATCCTACCAATTTTCAGCTGGGTGGTAATTTTTGTAACTTCACTCCTATTTTTGGTTTAATTTGACCGGACTATTTTTCGTAAATCAATCTTTGATAAAAGTAAAAAAAACAGAATCACAAATCTCATTACTATGATTCCGTTGAAAAGATTTTTAAATATTTGTATGCAGATTTTTTAAGCTTAATCCGTTTTGTTATCTGAGGGGATTTTTTTCAAAAAGTTCTTTAAGAAACTATTTTTATTCATAAAAACTCCATTTTTGGAGGTAGTTTCAAATTGGTCCAGTTCACGTAAATCTTAATATTTTTCCGAAATATTTTGGTGGCCGTCTTAATTTTAATTAATTAATTAATTAATCCCAACGGCTTTTTACCCTCCATTCCCGCCCAACCGACACGAGGGGCGCAGTCCGCATGACGTACGGAACCTTTTTTTTTCTTATCTGTCATTCCAGAGTTTTTTCGTGCCGAGTAGTGGAACCAGGAGTTTGTTAAGTGTCGAGATCTAAAACTATTCAGCTACAGAATCAAATTCATCAGCTGATTGGATATGCTAAAGATAGTATTTCAATTATTGAGAGTGGAAATAATAGTTTTCTTTATAGTAAAAATCGAGTCCGATACGTCAAACGTGCTGGAATGACAGTTAAAATCTTGACATAAACCACGGAATGATTCGTTTAGTTCAAAATTAGTTTTGCATGGCTTTAAAAATAGAGGTCGAAAGTGTCTTGACATTCGAGAAGGAACATTAAAATTTACCTCAGCCAGGAGGGCCGGGCTATTAATCAAGCCTGTCATTAATTTTACGATAAATATTATACCCAGCATTTCTCTACGACTTGCGAGTGTAGGCAAATTTATGAGCTTTAGACGACTTGTGTAAGGGGGGAGATTGTAATCTGAATCCCAGTTAAAATTACGCAATGCAAAAAGCAAGAATTGTTTTTGAATTGATTCAATCCTTTCTGAATGAACTTGGTAGCGGGGATTCCAAACAATAGATCCGTATTCTAGTATAGGTCTAACTAAACTGGTAAAAAGAGCTTTTGTAACATAAGGATCTTTGAACTCTTTTGACCATCGCCTTACAAATGCAAAAACGCCTTTGGCTTTATTGACTGTAACATTAATATGATGGTTGAAATTCAGTTTGGAATCCATTGTGATACCAAGATCGACAAAATTGGATACCTGCTCCAGATTATAATTTGATATTGAATAAACAGCTGGTTGAACAGCCCTCCGAGAGAAACACATAACTTTACATTTTTGAAGGTTTAGTGGCATATAGTTTGTATTACACCAACTAACCACGTTGTTCAGATCCGCTTGTAACAAAGACCTTTCTTCGATAGAGGACAATGTTTTAAAAAGTTTCACATCATCGGCATACATTAAAATTTTTGAATGTTTTATTATAGAAGAAATATCATTAATGAATATCAGGAACAGAATCGGACCAAGGTGGCTTCCCTGAGGAACTCCTGAAGAAACTTTAATGATGTTGGAAGAACAATTATTAACAATAACTCTTTGTGTTCTATCAGAGAGGTAAGATGAGATCCATTGAAGAAGACTGGGCTGAAAGCCGATTAGGTCGAGTTTACGGATGAGTAACGAGTGACATACTTTGTCAAAAGCTTTACTGAAATCGGTGTAAATTACGTCGGTATGAGCATTTTCTCTAAAACCGTTTGAGACATGAGTTGTAAACTCCAATAAATTAGTAATAGTAGATTTTCCTTTAGAAAACCCGTGTTGAGATTGTGTAATTGAAGAAGATATAGAATATGTCAGCTGGTTAACAATAATTGCTTCGAATAATTTGGGGATAGCGGAGAGTTTCGCTATGCCTCGATAGTTTTCTATAGACGACCTGCTGCCGTTTTTGTGAAGTGGTATTATGAAAGACTCCTTCCAGGCTGACGGAAAAACGCCATGTTTAAGTGACAAATTGAATAGAGTTGTTAAAGGCTCGCAGATGTTCTCAGCGCAGTTTTTAAGAAAACAGGTCGGAATATGATCAGGTCCAGGCCTAAATGACGCTTTTAAGGTTTTTAAAGAGTGTAAAACTTCATCGGAAGATATTACTGGAATATAAGCAGAGTTGATTGGACAAAGCTCGTACGGATAGTCTCCACTTATAGGGAAGTCTACAGAATAATTGGACCTAAAGAACCGAGCAAACATGTTGGCAATGAGTTGGCTGTCGCTAGATACAGTGTTGCGATAATGCATAGCGGACGGAAAACCATGTGCCTTACGCTTTGAATTTACGAAACCATAAAATGATTTAGGATTGTTAATTAAATTCCTCTTAATTTTACATAAATATGAATTATAACATTTCTTATTTAATGCAAAGTAGCTATGCCGCAAAACTGAGTACCTTAGGTAATCACTGTGTAAGCCCGTTCTTTTATACAGTTTAAAAGAGTGCGACTTTTTATTTTTCAATTTTTTAAGCTCTTTAGTGAACCATAATTGTATTGGTTCTTCATGAACAATATTACGTATTGGCACATACTTTCGAAACAAATTGAAAACAGTATCATTAAAGTGCTCAACGCTACGCTCCACGTCATCTCTATATATTGGCCAAGATAACTTTGAAAGTTCTTTGTTAATTTTCCTGAAATTTGCTTTCGCAAAAACATATCTAGTACTTGAACTTGACTTATTATTATGTATTTCATTTATGATTTCGTAGCTTAACTCAAGAGCAGGATGGTATGCATCTTCCGGCAAAACTAGGGGATCACACCGATTAATAGAGGCCTTCGGAACATCATCAACGTAAACGAGATCCAAGACCTTTCCAAACTTATTTGGACATATATTTATTTGTTTGAGGCAAAGTTCAGCCATTTCCTCCAGAAATACATTGTAACTATCTCTATATGAAACTGGTACAACATCGGTGTCAATGATGCTCCATGAAATATGTGGCAGATTTAAATCTCCCAAAACAATCATAGAATCGGATGCCGTAAGCATTGCATTTACGGTCTCAAGTAAAGAAACTAGCTGCATATATACCGATACGGCAGAATTAGGAGGGATGTAGCAAAGAGCTAAATAAATATAAGTCTTTCCAGCCTGTACACGTACACATTTAAATTCGGTATATTCAATGACAGGAAGACTAACTTCCTCGGATGGTATCGATGAATGCACCGCAAAAAGAACACCACCGCCGATTCTGCCCACGCGGTCACTCCTGTATATTTGATATTCATTTGGAAGAATTTCGGAATTAAAAATATGAGGTTTGAGCCATGTTTCGGTCAAGGAAATAATATTATAATAGCAGTCAAAACCTTTTAAATATAAGTCAGTTAATTTGGTATTCAAACCTCTAACGTTTTGATAGTAAATACTTAAATTAGACTTGCGAGTTAGTTTTTTGAATCCGAATTAAGATTAGAAATTTTAGCTACGTTATTATTACTTTTATTAGGTTTATACTCAAACTCGCGAACAAACGCCCCGGTCGGCCAAAATGAACTATTTAGTAGTGAATCAAAATCTTCGGAAGCTACATCAATTTTAAAAGATGAAATATCGCGATCGTATTTAAAATTAAATTTACGAATAAATACATCTTTAGTTCTAATTTTAGTCGATATGTATGACTTTATATCATCCGAAGAAGTATCTTTAGCAAATCTAGAGACAAAGATTGATCTTCTCGGAGGAATTACAACCAACTTTTTGGTAATGATGTCTGATGTGCGGGGCTCCGAATTATTCGGAGGAACTAAGTTAGACAGTGGAGTTTGAGATGTTGATGGCAACACTGTTAAATCAACTGTTTGACTATTTTTAGAAGTAGACCTAGTGGATATGGCTTTAGAAATCGGAGGCTCCAATGCCTGAGGGCATGGAGAAGATAAATTAATAAGTTCTAAGGACTGGGATGGAGGATTTTTTTTACTAGAATCCGTGGCTGTCTTTTTAGGTGGACTAATAACATGCCCACCTTTATTTTCTCGGCTATCCTCAGAGTGTGGAGGGTCGTCGAGACAAGTGAAAGACCTAAACATTTTTTCGTAATGCTTAAATTTCTCAACAAGCGCCGACAGATCCTTCCCGATCTCAGAAAAACCATTTCTGGACTGCCTGAAGAATTTAAATAAATCAACTTCGGTTGATCTACATTTTTGACAAGACCAACGAAGACCCTTACCCTCGTTAATAGCGTCTAAAACTCTACCGCTCAAACCAGCACATTTTATATGGGCAATCCCATCGCAGAGCCAGCATGACACATAGGAGTCGCTTTTAACGTGGCAATTGGTGTAAATACACGACATGTTTAAAATTATATTTATTTTTAGGTTTTAGAAGCAAAAAAGCAAAAACGGTTTTGAAAACGATGTATTAATCAGTGAACCAATCAGCTGGTAAATATCAGTTAGCGAACAGTTTTAGATGCACTGTATATTTGACACCTAATAAACACAACGCAAACAGCTGTGACAAAGATGAAACAGCAGAAATGACAAAAAGACAAAAAGAGCAAAATCAATGTGCACAAACAAAAACAATTGTACAACAACAATATATTATATGAAACAAAATACTCGGCACATGCAATTAAGAATATCAAGTTAAATTAATCAAATTTACGGGAAATTTTGATGTTTTACTTATCTTTAAATTGTGCACCAGAAGTTTATTAACACTTTTTTTAATTTTTTACTTTAATAAGCGTAAACAGCTTTATCAAACACAAAATTTAAACAGATCACAGAAAAACACAGCTTCACAGCTTGACGTTTGCGTTGCTTATAATTCCAACGGAAACACAGTACCGATTATTTTGTATGTACATATGTATTACCAGTATAGAAAAGAATTCACATCAATATTCATTCAATTAATTTTAAAATTTTTGTTTACAAATAATATTTTGTCGGGGTTTTCACCAAGCAGTCGTGTACGCCTTTATTCTAGAATTCTGCCTGACACATAATATAAGTATGCAGAAAAAAAGTTTTATACCGTTTAAATAAGAGCCTACGTCTATATTTTTACTTTTTTAGTAATTTACATACAAGACTTAAAAATAATTGTTTACCAAAGGTCCCATTTCGAACTTCGAATGCCAATATCTCGATTTGGGAGGCTAACTTCGAAAAACGGAAACATAACTTTTTTACTTATGACTCAATCTCTTGAAAAAAATTGGTTTGGCCCAATACCTAGAAAAAAAGTTGATTTTTCCGCATAGTGTTATCAATTCTTTTTAGAGGTTGCTGCCGGAATTGAGCATTGGGATTGGAAATGTTCTTACAAAATAGAAAGGACTGAAAAAGTGGATCGCGTGCACGTCATTATTACTCATACGAATGGCGAACAATTATTGCGAATTCTGAAATTATCTCCAATTCACCACGCACGTGGCATATCAAAACCAACTTTTTATAAAATATTATATGGCTTATATTTTTTAAAGACGAATTCGGGTTAAGAATGCCCGAAGAACAGTGGTTGAGCGACATATGCATTTTTATATTAGGATGAGCTATGGTCTCGTTGCATTGCTGCTGCTGAAGCACTTGAAGACTTGACATACCTACGCGAAATGTACATAGGGACTCCAGATTGGATATTCTGCCCAGAAATTCAGAGGCTTCCGATCGAATGACGTGGCCCAGGGTTTGCCACAAAAATCTCGGGGTTCGGAGAAAAATTTTCGGTTTTTATATAACTATGTGTGTGTTTTCTGTTACATGCAACAATTTAATTTAATGTGCGTCACTCTGTACTAGGTTTTGTGATTTCGATAGCGCTAAAGTTAGCGTCCAAGGATCCCTTTTATGAGCGCTTGGAGCGTACATATGCGCGAGCCCCCGTCATGATATCAAAAACATGCTTGGCGTTTTCAATTCAAAGGTGGACAAGGAAGGGATCTTTGGCGCCGCTGTCCCGAAACATGTTATTATGTAGTTCATGTTATCATGTAGTTACTAGGATAAAAAGATCCATCAAGCTACGTGGCTGTCTCCAGATCGAAAAACGACAAACCAAATCGACCATGTTGTGATAGACGGAAGGCACGTTTCTAGTATTTTGGACGTACGTACACTCAGAGGGCCAAACACCGACTCGGACCACTATCTTGTTACAGCCAAGATACGCACCCGCCTCTGTGCAGCGAAAAATGTGCGCCCAACAATGCAAGGAGAGCTTATACAGCTGATCTCTTAGAGCACTCTTCAACAATTCGGCACACGCGAGCAGTGGAACCACAGTTCACTCTAAGTACCACCGCCGAAGAAATAGTCAGATTTCAGCGAGCCCGAAAGAACAACTGATACGATGTGGAATGTGAAGAAGCCGCAGAGAAAAAAGACGCCGCCCATAGGACCACTCTGCGATCGGGCGCAATGCGAGCCATGTGAGACCGTTATGGGGAACTGAAGAAGGAAGCGAGACGTATTTACCGCACCAGGAGAGAGGCCGAAATACGTGAGTGCGAAGAGCTTGAGATGCTGGCCGAAAGGAAAAACGCCTGAAAATTTTACTAGAGAGTTAGGCGACTTACGGCAGGTTTCAAGACCAGGGCAAACACCTGTAAGAACAACCTCCGTGCGCTAGTGACCGATGTCCAGAACGTACTTAAATCACCCTATTGAATGGCAGTAGAACGGAAAGTAGAGGAGAAGACGAACCAGAGCCTCCAGTCGATGACGATGGAGTCATTTTTCCACCGCCTGACTATGACGAGATACGAATAGCGATCACGCGATTGAAAAACGCCAAAGCTGCTGGAACTGACGGCCTGCCAGCCGAGCTATGTAAGTACGGCGGTGAGGAGCTGATAAGGTGCACGCATAAACTCTTATGCAGATTATGGTCAGATGAACGCATGCCCGACGACTGGAATTTAAGTGTGCTCTGCCCAATCAACAAGAAAGGCGAAACCGCCATAGGCGCCAACTACCGCACAGGTTGCAAGGTCTTATCGAGTGTATTCTGTGAAACACTGAAACTCACCGCCAACGAAATGATTGGGCTTTTCAGTGTGGCTTTAGACCTGGTAAATCCACCATAGACCAGGTATTAGCAATACGCCAAATCATGGAAAAGATCCGCGAGAACAGGATCGACGCACACCATATATTTGTCGATTTCAAGTCCGCTTTCGACAGCACGAAGAGAAGTTATCTTTGAGTTGTAAATCGAAAACAAAATATTACAAAACTCCTTCTAATTTTCATGAAATTTTCTAACTTTACACTTGTGGAGCATTCCAAAGCGACGGGTGGGACATTTAGACTTGTTTTTGCTTTTGATTTGACAAGTGTCAAGCTGTTAACACTTGAAGTTAGATATCAGTTTAATACAAAACTGATAAAGTAAAAAATTTAATAATATAATTTACATAGAAATTTAACATTTTTCAAGCGTGACAGGTGGGACAACGATGACACCCGCTTCTCTGAGTTGTTGGATTCGTTTCCCAATTTTAGATAAACTATAAATATTTCGTTCATAGCGGCTTCCTCGAATGTAGTTACTAGAATGTTAAGTACCATTTTATGCTTTAATGGCGTTATTATATTTTAAAATTATATTTGCTTGTGACGGTCGGGACAACATTTTGTGACGGGTGGGAAATTTCAGAATTTGTATGTAACGTTAAAAAAAATACATATTTTCCTGTGACGGGTGGGACATCCAATAAGCATTTTTGACGTAGAATACGCCTTACGTTTCGATATGGAGGCTATGTTCAAATGTTGTAGTTGTAATTTTTAGAGCTTCACGTAAACGCTTATTGCACGAGAACTAGTGAAGCAATTTCAAAAGTGCGCCGTTTCAAAGACAAAATTTCAAACCTATCGACCGATATATTTTTGTAAGTAACCAATTCGGTGTCTGCCGTAGAAACATCGGTAAATATTGGCTTATTTTGGGGTCAATTTTGAGC
>NW_023458561.1:16090066-16096411 GCF_013731165.1 Rhagoletis pomonella | reverse complement strand
GTAGAAACATCGGTAAATATTGGCTTATTTTGGGGTCAATTTTGAGCCTTTAAAGTGCTTTAGCAACTTATGATTTGCAGATATAACTTTAATTTTCGGGATATGGGTTTTTTGGAGCAGTGGAAATATCGTATAGAAGTTTTACATAAATTCAACAAATATCGAGCATTTTAAGGCAAAAAATTGTTGAAAAAATTAGAAAATTTTTTTATTTCCAAAATTCCCCAAATTCACTCGAATCATTTAGTATTTGTTGTCTTGAATCAAAAACTTAAGTTTTTTGCTTTCGTTTGGTATATGGGAAGTATTGATTGATATCTTAATTAATATTTCCATACAAAATCACTTAGTCATCATTTTGCAAACACGTGCATATGTTGGAAGTGAGAGAAGGAGACAAAAAGTAGGTGTGTTGATATTTCGGCTTTTGAGTAACAGATGGCGCAATATTTATAACCTAATCGCAGCGTATGCATGTAAAACATACACACATATGTACATATGTTGATTGCAGTTAGTTTTAGTAATCTATGTATATACATACATATGAATGCATAATGCGCGAAAACTTTTTCGTCATATCAGATCTGTACTGTTCGTTCGATTTCACAAAATTAGGTATCAAATTAAACGGCTTGGCCTGTGGATGTGCAATAATTTCTTATTTTTTTCAAAAAGAATTGCCGCCTGTTAAAAAAAATTAATTCAAATAATTTTTAAGTTGAAGCAATTATTACACTATGACCCTGCAAAAATCGTTGGGCCATGTGGGTCTATTTGTGGTATATTGGAGTACTTACAAAAATGCTCCTCTGTCGTGCTGTAGCGGACCAACTCGTGCCTCTGCACCATTTTATTGTTACCCCGATCACTGCTCGTGTTTTAACGAAATGTGATTGAAGTTGAACATTCGAAAGCACATTTGCATGTCTGGCTGTAGCTGAACGTGTAGAGATGCTCGCTATTAGTTGTTAGCTCCCAGCATGTTCGGGTTCAAATATCGAAAGAAGCAACATGTATTTTTTTATTTTTGTTTTTGGTTTTTATTAACTGCGAAAAGCATCTGTGAAATGAAGAACAAAAGCATGTAAAAACGAAAAAGCATATCAACAATGTCATTGTTAATATGTTGGAGTAGTTTTGTGCTACTATGATTTAATGCAGAGATGGAGTATATGGTCCTGCCGTAGGACATTGCAATGTTAATTGGACCATATTTTTTATATGAATTGTGGTTAATTTTGGAGTACTCCTTGGCCCTTAAGGAGTACTCTTTACATGCATGCAGGGAGTAGTCGCAATTTTTGCAGCGGAGTGTCGATCGAAATGGTTTTGAAAAGGCTTTATTTCTTAATTATACGTAGGAGGGTTGCCACCTGTTTCAAAAAGCAAGTTCAGCTTAAATAAAAGCAGGAAATACCCTGTATGGATGTCATAAAATAACAATGCCAGATGTACTGATTTTATCAGTACACTACTGATTTTTCAACTCTCGTTCTGATGTTATTTATTTCTTCAATCAGTACGGTTCTGTTCTGATTTTTCAATATTTGTACTGATTTGTACTGAATTTTCAATTCTGAATATACAAATTTGTGATAGAGGTGTTTACACCGTGCTTGGTACTCGGTATCTCGGTGTTCGGTAATTTTTCGCCATATATTTTATTTGTGTAACTAGCGGACCCGGCGAACTTCGCCCCGCCCAAAATTAGATTTTTAGTTTAAATATTTTGGTCCAACATTTTCTCCAACAGTCCACGTTTACGATTTCCATTGGCATATTCATCGGCTAAGATTATGGTTTCGAGGTCGTTTGTCGCCTTAAATAACTTAACGAAAGTGTGCGAAGATGCGAATCTGCCCTGGATAGGGACACGAATTTCGATACGATACGATACCATATCGATACTTTTGGCATTCGATACCGATATTTTCTACTCGATAGTTTTAAAACGATATTTTTTGCAATCGAGTACCAGAACCCTAGTATCGTATCGAATGTCTCAAACTCACGTTACAAGGATAATGTCATTAACAATTATTCACGGCTTTTAAGAACAGAAATGAGTAATATAGTTAGGATTGCATGTGGTGGAATTTGAACCCGCGACCTCGGTGTTTTAAGACAACACCTCAATCTCTACGTGTTGTTACACAATATGTTAGTGTTTGACCGAGATTTTCCTCCGATTTGTCAAGTGCGCCTTATGTTCTGAACACATTAAAAACGACGAGCTACGGGCCACAGCTTCCAATTTGTTATCTTCATTGTCTAAATGCTTTGTCGATGGCGACATGATTTTTTTGAATGCGTCGGCGACATCATGAATTTGGACGAGTTTGACATAAAAGAGGAGGAAGAACCTTAGCTGTCGCTGGAAAAATAGAAATAGATCTAATTTGGCCACAACCACAGTCGTCGCGTAGTCCGGTCGGCGCCAAAATAATTATCTACATAAGGCAGTCTGCACACGGGCCGTATAGCTTTAGACGCATATTAGATGCTACATACGAAAGTTGTACGCTTTGATGCCGCGCACGTGAATTTAAATGGAGGGCTGTATACGAGCCGTCAGCTTCACGAATTCGTCAATGAAAGCTAGCTGCAAATCGCTTGGCGTACAGCTGTGTTGGTAGCTAGGCGTACGTACGCTTAGAAAAGAGAAAGAAGAAGTTTGTTTGCAATTTTCCGTGTGCGTGCATGCATTTCATAAAAAAAAACCGATAAAACAATAAAATTCCTGCAAATAATAGAAAAATAAATGAAAATTAATTAAAGAAATAATAATTTTGCATCACTAAACATTTTTTGCGTGATACTTTGACGCTTTGAAGTTGCTCCGTGTGAAGATCTTGAGGCGTAGAGGAATCGTTGCTGCATAAAAAATTGTATACGCGTCTTTAGCTATACGAACCGTGTGCAGACTGCCTAAGAGTACGTGTTAAAATAATTTGACAGCCATGGTCCATAGTTCGTCGTTTTCATTGTGTTCTGGCTGTTAATGTTATGGCGCAAAAGGGGTCCAGTTTTATGTCGACTTTGAACGGCGATTTTGTTTTAATGGGAAGATATTTTTCATTTTTAAGTTTTGAGCACTTCTAATCATTACACCACAGCGGCCTATATACAAGACCTATATTCATATAAATTTTTTGGATTTTGGTATCGATATTTGGAATATCGAGTCTTTTTATTCTGATATTAATGGGTACCCGATATTTTTAAAGCGATACTTTAAATGAGTACCATTTCGACACTTTCTGTTCGATATCGTGTCCCTAGCCCTAGAAACTTATCTTATAGTTGGTGGCAACCTCAAAATGGGTGCGTGTCATTGTTCAACAGAAATCCTATATATGTATGTACATACTAGAGCTCTCGATTTTGTTCGCACATTTTCAAACAGCCCGGGTATATGAGCAGCGAGTACTCGCACACTTGTTCAATGCTCATTACTCGAAAATTTTCGAGCATGAGCTCGAGCAATTCGAGTTTTTTCGAGTAACTTGAGCAATGTTTTTTTTTATTATATTGACATTTTTGGTATCAACTTTTTAAATTTTTCAATTTATTGATATATAATGCAAAGATTGTTACATTGGTATTTAATAATATAATTTATTTAACATGAATTAGAAAGCAGCTGCTGACAAATACAATTTACAAATTTTCTTTTGTTTATGAAATTGTTCAAAAACTCGAAAATTTTGAACAAACGTTTGATCAGTTGAGCAATGAACGAGTTTCGAGCGAGTATCGAGCTACTCGCATTGCTGGATACCCGGGTATCTAGAGCTCTACTTAATATGTAACCTGACGGAAAAAAAATAATTTTTCACTTAAATTGTTTTCATGAAACTAGCTTTTAAGGTATTTCATCTGAAATTAGTCTGTGTATGTACTCATGAAACTAGCTTTTAAGGTATTTCATCTGAAATTAGTCTGTGTATGCACTACACAAGCTAGTTTCATGAAAACAATTTAAGTGAAAAATTATTTTTTTTCCGTCAGGTTACATATTAAGTTCAAGTAAAAAAATAAAAGTTCATCAAACTGCTTTCATGAAACTGGCTATTAAGATATTTCGACAGGAAGTGATTTGAAATTTACCACTGCACAACTCAACCCTGGTGTCTCCGAATGAAGCTTTAACGTATAATAATGTTGGAAAATCACATACAGAGGCCCACTCAAACACACACAAAAAACTTTGTTAAAATCCCCCCAGTCGTTTAGGATTTCACTCACAAACATGCATACAAAAGAATTTTATACACATTCAAAGATAAGTACAAGTCAGTACGTTTGGACTTTGCCAGGTCCTCTTTTCAAAGAGCCCATTTTTATCCATGAGCATGGGATTGATTTCATATATCTCCATACGAAGTTCCAGTACTGTACCATGAACACTTACAGATATGCAGTATGAAATCCGGCTTGTATGGTAGGTACCACGCCCCCTTTTCCAATAGCTCCATATTTTCTCCATAACTATTCGACTGATTTCATATATCTCCACACCAAGTTCCAGTACTCTACCAATAACAATTCTGGAGATATGCAATAAGAAAAATTCGACTTGTATGGGAGATGCAACGCCGGTATTAAGTTCCAGTAATCTACCATAAATACTTCCAGAGATACTTATTATAAAAAATTCGGTTTATATGGGAGGTGCCACGCCGCTTTTCAAATAGTCCGAATTTTTATTCATGAGTATGCGATTGAATTCATATAGGTATCTCCATACCCAGCTCCAGTGCTGTACCATGAACACTTCCAGAGAAATGCAGTATGAAAAATTTGTATTGTATGGGAGGGCCCACGCCCTTTTACAATGGCTCCAATTTTTCTCAAGAGTATGCGATTGATTTCATATGCATAGCAGCTCCATACCAAGTTCCAGTATTCTACCATGAACATTTCCAGAGATATACAGTATGAAAAATTCGGTTGCATATGAGGTGCCACGTCCCTTTTCCAATAACTCCAATTTTTCTCCAAAAATATGCGATCGATTTCATATATCTCCATACCAAGTTCCAGAAATCTACCATGCACATTTCCAGAGATATGGAGTATGAAAACTCGGTTTGTGTGGGAGGTTTCACGCCCCTTTTAAATATCGAGATTTTTGTAAGCCTATATCTAGGGTTGCCAGATTTTTTATACGCAAAATCAGTACATTACACTTTTTCATGCTAAAAAAATCAGTACTTTTCAGTACTTTTTTATTCAAAGCAAAATTATGATTGTAAGCAACAGATAATACTTTAAAACATCACAGTATCTGCTTTTAACAATATTTTGGTATATAAATAAAATAGAGTTCATAAGAAATAAAAGTGTTATTCATTTAACATGGGTGTACACATCATTGTACACAGAAGCCAATAAATAATTTTATATTTATGACATTTTTGGATATGTAGCAATAATGAGATCATTTCCTTCTTCAGTGTTTAAATAGTCAAAGAATTCTATACATTTCATTTTAAAATTACTTGTAATTTGAATTTCACTTAAAAAAATTTTAATTAGAAGCCGGATTCTCTCTTTGCGCAAGGAAGCAAACTTTATACTTAAGATCCTCCCGGTTGCTTCGTTTGAGTGTGGTGTTGAAAAAAAAACAAAATTACATATTTTTCAAACTGTGGAAAAGTACCACTATTTAATGACTTCATCTATATTTCCTCTTGGCTTAAAATAATTTACGCAAAAACTTTGCAAAACTAAGAATTCGAAGAATTTTATGAAAAACTGTTTTACAATGTAAATAAATTGCACAAAAAAGAATTGTATGTTATAGGCAAAAGCCATTCGAATATTCAAATTTGTAGTTCTTAAACTGAAAGTTATTTTCGAGATAATTAACAACAGTCGACAAAAAAACGTCAGCCTTCTTTTTAAATAATTTAAGCTCCATCATATTAACGCATCTGGTAAGTAACGTCTCAGCGATATGCCCATAAAGCGATTGATCTTTTTGTTGTATTAATTTCTTGGGTATATCAAACATTATCTGAAACATGTCAACTATAATTAAATAGTTTTCTTCTTACTTTTTACAGTACAGTTTAAAGAATTTTCAACGTTACGTAAAACCCTTACGAAAATCTTAAACTTATTTTGTTTGAATTGAAAATTCAGTACATATCAGTACAAATTTTGAAAAATCAGTACATTAGCGTACTGATTGAAGAAATGAATAAAATCAGGACAAGAGTTGAAAAATCAGTAATGTACTGATAAAATCAGTACGTCTGGCAACCGTACCTATAACCATCCTTTGAACGTCCGAAATTTCGAAAAAAATCGGTTCAGCCGTTCTCGAGCTTTGCG
>NW_023458561.1:16088593-16089966 GCF_013731165.1 Rhagoletis pomonella | reverse complement strand
AATAACGGGTGATTTTTTAAGAGCTTGATAACTTTTTTTTTAAAAAAAACGCATAAAATTTGCAAAATCTCATCGGTTCTTTATTTGAAACGTTAGATTGGTCCATGACATTTACTTTTTGAAGATAATTTCATTTAAATGTTGACCGCGGCTGCGTCTTAGGTGGTCCATTCGGAAAGTCCAATTTTGGGCAACTTTTTCGAGCATTTCGGCCGGAATAGCCCGAATTTCTTCGGAAATGTTGTCTTCCAAAGCTGGAATAGTTGCTGGCTTATTTCTGTAGACTTTAGACTTGACGTAGCCCCACAAAAAAATAGTCTAAAGGCGTCAAATCGCATGATCTTGGTGGCCAACTTACCGGTCCATTTCTTGAGATGAATTGTTCTCCGAAGTTTTCCCTCAAAATGGCCATAGAATCGCGAGCTGTGTGGCATGTAGCGCCATCTTGTTGAAACCACATGTCAACCAAGTTCAGTTCTTCCATTTTTGGCAACAAAAAGTTTGTTAGCATCGAACGATAGCGATCGCCATTCACCGTAACGTTGCGTCCAACAGCATCTTTGAAAAAATACGGTCCAATGATTCCACCAGCGTACAAACCACACCAAACAGTGCATTTTTCGGGATGCATGGGCAGTTCTTGAACGGCTTCTGGTTGCTCTTCACTCCAAATGCGGCAATTTTGCTTATTTACGAAGCCATTCAACCAGAAATGAGCCTCATCGCTGAACAAAATTTGTCGATTTGTCGAAAGCGCGAAACACATTTCGAACCGAACACTGATTTTGGTAATAAAATTCAATGATTTGCAAGCGTTGCTCGTTAGTAAGTCTATTCATGATGAAATGTCAAAGCATACTGAGCATCTTTCTCTTTGACACCATGTCTGAAATCCCACGTGATCTGTCAAATACTAATGCATGAAAATCCTAACCTCAAAAAAATCACCCGTTACATAGAATCTATATCATAGATGGATAAGAGTTGCTGCTTTTAATATTGCGCGCACTTAGTACGTACAAAAAAACGTAGCAGTAGGGTTTTTATGTGTAATTATATCCATACATAAATATGCATACATAAATATGCGTACATACATAAATATGCATATACAAATGTAAGTGCTAACAGCAATGTTAGCTGTTCCTTGTGGCAACATAAACGACTCTACATACTTAATTGCCTACATTATTTCTCAATGAACAGTACATTTCGAGCCCTAACCGCCAAAATAACGTAAGCGACACTTTTTTCAAAATTTTCTTTTTGATGCAGAAATATTCGTAGAGCATCTAGATGCATTTCTGCATCAAAAAGAAAATTTTGAAAAAATGTCGCTTACGTTATTTTGGCGGTTAGGGCTCGATATATAT
>NW_023458561.1:16088257-16088583 GCF_013731165.1 Rhagoletis pomonella | reverse complement strand
ACGTTATTTTGGCGGTTAGGGCTCGATATATATTTGTTTTTTTTTTTAAGCTGCGCCAATATGTGGGCAAGTATGTTAGATTCTAGATTTTTAAAGTCCTGCAGTTTAATTTTTAAGAAGTATTTAAACGTTTTTTTTCATTTTGCCTAAGTCAATGAGAAGTCTATCCAGAACCTATACCCAAAATTTAAAAAAAATCGGTACAGCCGATCTCGAGCTTTGCGAATAGATAAAAACGGCTTTCAAAATATCGAGCCCTAACCGCCAAAATAACGTAAGCGACATTTTTTTCAAAATTTTATTTTTGATGCAGAAATGCATCTAGA
>NW_023458561.1:16078637-16088157 GCF_013731165.1 Rhagoletis pomonella | reverse complement strand
CTGCAGTTTAATTTTTAAGAAGTATTTAAACGTTTTTTTTCTTTTTGCCTAAGTCAATGAGAAGTCTATCCAGAACCTATACCCAAAATTTAAAAAAAATCGGTACAGCCGATCTCGAGCTTTGCGAATAGATAAAAAACGGCTTTCAAAATATCGAGCCCTAACCGCCAAAATAACGTAAGCGACATTTTTTTCAAAATTTTAATTTTGATGCAGAAATGCATCTAGATGCTCTAGGAATATTTCTGCATCAAAAAGAAAATTTTGAAAAAAATGTCGCTTACGTTATTTTGGCGGTTAGGGCTCGATATATGTATATTAGTATAGATATCATCTTTTTTGAGGTTTTTTATATAACTTTGGAACTTCCTTAAACTGTATTGTGAAAAGTAAGAAGAAAATAATCTAATTATAGTTGACATGTTTCAGATAAGAGACTAATCCAACAAAAAGGGCATATGGGCATATCCCTGAGCCGTTACGTAACAGTTGCGATAATATGATGGAGTACAATTTATTTAAAATGAGGTCTGACTTTTTTTGTCGAGTGTTGTTAGTTCCCTCGAAAATATCTTTCGGTTTAATAACAAAAGTAATTTAAGCCTCGAGGAAATTTGAAGTCTTTAAACGGTTGCACCAGACAATTTTTATTGCCGGCAATAAGAAAACGTGTCGCCCTCGGCAACAAATTTGTTGCCGGTAACATCGCCATCGCAGCAATTTCTTAGTACCATTCGCTCTAGAACGTCTGCCGAAGACAACTCATCTGAGGCGATATTTAGAATAATTTTATTATTATTATTTTTTTTTGTATAAAAATATTGAAATTAAAAATGGAATTAATTCGTTCTGCCGCTATGCGGCTTCCTATTTTTTCAATCCTATCTTTGGTATACATTTTATGCTTTTGGACAATACTGTTGATGCGAAATGCATAACTTTAGGAATTTTTGATAACCTGTTTATTCCAAAATTTACATGAAAGAAATGACGTTGAGAATTTTTCACCACGGAAATAAATCGGAGAGGCGCCACTTTGTTGCCTTTGACGATTGTTGCCTATTTCTCATGCTTTTCATGGTGGGGTGGTACGGTTTCACATTTAAAAAAATATGTATTTTTTTATTTTTATTTTTGAAGAAGCAACTGAGAGGATTTTAAGTATAAAGTTTGCTTTCTGGCGTAAAGTGAGAAACAGACTTCTAATTAAAATTTTTGAAAGTGAACTCCAAATTAAAAGTAATTTTAAAATAAATTGTAAATAATTTCTTTGAATCACTGAAATTGGAAATGATCTCACTATTGCTATTCAAGAAATAATTTTTAAGCAAAAAACAAAACTGACTTCAATTCGTATATTAAAAGTTTAGGAGTAGCGCTGATTTTATCATGATCAAATGATCCGCCTAAACCAAATTAGTATGAGACCAGCCTAGATGTGCCACCTTTCCGATGAAAATAATTATCGAAATCGGTTAACGTGGTCCAAAGTTATGCGGTAGCATACATAAACAAATTATCTGACGAATTGATAACCTCCTATATTTTTGAAGTCGGTTAAAAATATCATCAATATTAAATAATTGATTGGCTCCTGTGTACAATGATATTATAAGGATATTTAATACTATATTTTAATGTGTGCACTCATGTTAAAATTATTAATATTTTTATTTTTTATGAACTGCATTTATTCACATATATATCAAAATATTGTTCAAAACAAATACTCTCTCGTTTTAAAGTATTTTCTGTTACTTACATTCAAAATTTTGCTTTGAAAAGTGTACTGAAAAGTATTGATTTTTATAGCATGAAAAAGCCTAAGTTACTGATTTCGCGCAAAAAACCCTGGCTAACTACAAAATTCACACGAAACAGTTAAAATTTATTTTTTTTTAGTTTCTTCGGATCTTCGGATATTCCATCAACGTAATTCTGCATAGAAAACCAATTATCTTTCTCATTTTAGAAATACATGTAGGACATATTCTGCAGTTCTTTGTAAATTACGACGGAGAACACTATTGTGGGATAGTTTAAACCTCTAACACCTCCTTAGATATTCTTTTTTGCCCCTTTTGCGGAAAAAAGCAAAATAATTCCCATTAAAAGAGGTATATCGGGTTAAATTGTTAAAATATGTGTTATTAACTTCTACTAGAAGTCTCTGAATACTTCTTGTTCTTCTTATTTGGCACTACAACCGTTTGCTGGTTTGGGCGAGACCAAAAAAACTTTGCTGGATTTGCGCTAGTTGTTCATGCCAAGATGCCTACAGGTCATTCTGCACATGGTTCTTCCATTATGTTTTCGTGCTTTTGAAGCTAGATTTAGCTCTTTATTTTTCTATTTAGCTCCGAAAATTGGCCTTTAGCTCCTAGCTCTAGTGATGTGCTGAGTCGATACTTTGAAGTATTGATCGATACTCGGTACCGATTTAAAAAGTATCCAATACTTTCGATACTCGCTACCGAAACGTTTAGGCTTCCTATAACAACGCATGTAAACCAAAAATAAAAGCGGTTTAGGGGAGCCTAGCCTATCTAGGGACACGAATTTCGATACGATACGATACCATATCGATTTTAAAACGATATTTTTTGGAATCGAGTACCTGAACCCTAGTATCGTATCGAATGTAATAAACTCACTGTTCAATATTATTGCATAGTCTTTTACTTTTCTACTAACTTTTTGCAGCCCTGTAATGTTGTACTGAACATTGAATTGTTTTACCTTTTGCAACCCTGTAATGACAACTGAGAATTGTATTTTTTGTATTTGAATTCGGAATTTTTAAAGAAAAGACACGCGGTTTTTTCACTTAACCTTAATTTTATAACAAGGTTCGTATTACTATTAATGTCTTCGCAACACTCACATTACAAGGATAATGTTCTTAACAATTAATAATAAATTGGGCTTTAAGAGCAGAAATGTGTAATATAGTTAGGATTGCATGTTGTGAAATTTGCACCCGCGACTTCGGTGTTTTAAGACAACACCTCAATCTCTACGTGTTGTTACACAATATGTTAGTGTTTGACTGACATTCTCCTCCGATTTGTAAAGTGCGCCTTAAGTTCTGAACACATTAAAAACGACGAGCTACGGGCCACAGCTTCCAATTTGTTATCTTCATTGTCTTAACGCTTTGTCGATAGCGACATGATTTTTTTGAATGCGTCGGCGACATCATGAATTTGTACGAGTTTGACACAAAAGAAGAGGAAGAACCTAATCTGTCGCTGGAAAAATAGAAATAGATCTAATCTGGCCACAACCACAGTCGTCGCGTAGCGCGGTCGGTGCCAAAATAATTATCTACATAAGAGTACGTGTTAAAATAATTTGACAGCTATGGTCCATAGGTCGTCGTTTTCATTGTGTTCGGGCTATTAATGTTGTGGCAAAAAAGGGGTCCCTACAGTTTTAAGGCGACTTTGAACGGCGATTTTGTTTTACTGGGAAGCTGTTTTTCATTTTCAAGTTTTGAGCACTTCTAATCATTACACCACAGCGGCCTATATACGAGACCCATGATTCAATAATACAAGGTTCGATAAACTGACAGTTGTCTCTCTCACATATGATGCATATTTAACTGATGAAAACATAAGCATTGGATGTTTACATCAATCTTATAGTAGTCTTATTTTAATTTTGAGTCATTTTGCAATTTTTATACGGCTAAGGGCCGTTTACTCAATATGTGGTTAACACTAATCTCCGTTTAAACATCATTATCGACGTGTTCGGCTCCATGCTTATAACATGGAGTCGGTAACGTCGAAAACGATGTTTTACCGGAGATTAGTGTTAACCAGACATTGAGTAACTGGCCCTAAATAGCATATAAATTACGTAATTCACTTAGATATATCAATTTCGTTTAAAATGCCAGATTTCCTGCAAATACATTAGAATTTACGAAAGGAATTTCACTACTAATTGCCAACTTTGAGTACTTTTCTACTACCATTTTCGCAACAAGGGATTGCATTCTTGCCCTTTCTCTGTCCTTCGTAAATGCAACCTTTTGTAAGGGAGTGTCAAACCGCAGCTGTCAATAATTATCTAACCTTGTATTATTGAATCATGTGCGAGATATTCATATACATTTTTTGGATTTTGGTATCGATATTTGAAATATCGAGTCTTTTTATTCCGATATTAATGGGTACCCGCGATACTTTAAATGAGTACCATATGGATACTTTCTGTTCGATATCGTGTCCCTAAGCCTATCTAAAGCAAGTATGGGGGCTAATTGAGGTTTTAATTTCCATTTTCCATCGCCACAATGCAGAGAAACTCTTCCTTATTTGAAAAATTTTTTTCTAGATGAATCGGACGATGTTATCTTTGTAGGCCTGAAGGCTCCGCCAGATAGAAATTTTTTTCTGCGTCACAGGGATGCTTTTGGCTGACATACAGGTCAACTCTGTGATTTTAAATAGAAGATGCCACATTGGCAACGCATGCGTTGACGCAACTGATAAAATTTGCCGAACTCTCAACTTTTGACGCACGCGTATGCGGCAAAACAATATTAACAACAAAAATATATAGAACGAATTCAAACCAACTGATTTTTGGCCAATCAAATTGACGCGTTTTGTTTGCGGCAACGTTTTCATTGTGCCGCCTCGGCATCTTCTGTGCGCTTTGTCAGTCAAAAGCATCCCTGTGACGCAGAAAAGAATTTCTATCTGGCGGGGCCTTGAAAGAGTTCCTTCATACGTCAAAGTATGTTTCCTCAATTTTAGATCTACGAAGGTGGAAACTGATAAAATGGTAGTTTACTGTTGCGACAATATTAAGAAGGCGATGAGAGTGTTTTGATATGTGGTTTCCACATTGCTTAGTACAAATTGTTCAACTTTTGGGAAAGCATCGTCTTACTCGTACTAATTGTGAAGCATATTCATAGTCGAAATAAAGTCGATGCAACTTTTTTGACAAATATTCTGTTGAAAATTATGTCAAAAAGCTGCAATTATGTAGCTGCAGTATTGGGTACCGAAATCTTTCTGAAGTATTGGGTACCGAAAATTCAGCACATCACTACCTAGCTATTTTTTAGCTCTTTTAAAAATTATCTGCACTTTTTTAGCTCCAGAAAGTTTTACTTGTATTTGGTAATATATGTATGTATTAAAATTAACAAGTAAAGAAGTGTCCCAGCAAAACCAGCGTGACCGAAACTCCAACACAAACGCAAATTTTATGCTGTTACTAACACACATGTAATAATTTTTGATTGGAGTGCCATCTATTGTTTTTTCTTGCGAGGTATCTTTCGCATATGAGTAAGTAGTCAAGCTAATCTTTTCACATATGAGCAAGCAGGCAAACTATTTGGTTTGAAAAATCACACGTACACAAAACTTCTGGGAGCATTTTTGATTCACTATTAAGAATGTGATAGCAAAACGTGCCGAACTTAATGGGCACGCGTGACGGTCACGTTACTAGGAAAGTGACCATCACTGTTCTTGCTGGGGTAAGGTATCAAATATTGTCGTTTAAACTTTCTCTGAACTATCTTTGCATGATAAGTAGAGGTGTTTAATCGATTTCAAACGTTTTCGATAATATGCAGAGTTAGACTTAATGATATAATATAATACAAATCGATTAAATGGTTACCGAGGTACACCTTTGTAGTTATAAAGTGGGCGGTGCTGCGCCCAATTCCTAAAAGTCTATAGCAGCTATTTATTGTTTGGAGACTGTTGTAACTATTAACTTGGAGTAAATAAGCGTCCTCAGTTATTGAAATATCGGAGTTTTCGTAGTTCTGAAATTTACCGTTGTTCGGAAAGCGGGTGTAATTTTAGTCCGATTTGAATAATTTTCAACAAATTGCTTTTCCGTGCCAAGGTTATTAAGTGCACCGAGTTTGGTAGAAATTGATAAATCAGTTACAGAGATACACATTTGTGGTCATAAGTGGGCGGCGTCACGCCTATTATCCAACAATTTTTAATATTATAATTTTATGATAAGTGGTTATTGTAATCATCGATCTTAAGTAAGTTAGCTCCTGTAGTTACTGATTTATCGCAGTTTTCGTGTTTCTGTAAATTACGGTTATATGGCAGGTGGACGTGGTTATTTCCCGATTTCAAAGATTTTCAACAGATTTCTTAGCAAGACCCTACCCCAGCCTCGAACTGAGTTTGGTAAGGATTGGTGAAGCGGGTACTGATTTCATAATAACATAATTTTTTACCGCAATTCTACTCCACATACTTATTTTCAACAATTTGCATCTAACATTTACTGAAGTATCGCAGTTTTTGCATTTTACATGTTACAGTCCGATTTCGCCCATTTTCAATACCAACCTACCTTGGATAAAGGGCAACCTACATACTAAATTTCGTTGAGACATCTCAATTTTTGCTCAAGTTATCGTGTATTCGGACAGACGGACGGACGGACAGACAGACATGGCTTAATCGACTTCTCTTTCCATTCTGATCATTTATGTATACAAATGGCGCGTAAGCCAATGGATAATGGGCAAGTAAGTCGATTAGTTCCTACAACGTGCGCGGGAGCACACAAACTATACCGGGCAGTAATTCGAGCTCCGATAAGCTCAGACGGTGTATTCTCTCTCAGGCGGCTACGGTAGAAAATGAAAGCCAAAACTTAATTGTAGATAAACCTATGAATTTCGAAATGCAGTGGAAAAACATAAATTTGTATCCACGGGAAAATACAGACTCCACCATAAACTCTTGGATCTAAGTTGAAGAATTCAGAAATTAATTAGAACAAAATCTTTTTCTGAACGCGCGGATTTGGGTTGTTGGTGTTTCCGACAGGCTAGGAGTGTGATGTAATGTGGAACGAATTTCCGAACGAAAAATGACACCGACGATGGCACAACGCCAAAACCGGTTAGCCTCCAAACCAAATTTGACAAGGGATGACGGAAAACAGTTTTGCCGTTTTGATCGAAATGGATCAAAATGATACGTTTTTCATCGAATTTTTAAAAGATACTCTTATTTTTATCTTAGTATAAATTGTGATACATTTTAATTCACAAGCAAGCTGGAGGTAACTCTTCCCATCTTAAGGCTTTTATGATTTTGTGGCAACACATTCAGTTTTTTTTTTTCAGTGAACATACTACCTTTATTCGGCATATGGCATCACTTTTAGCGACAGACAACTAGCCTGCTCCCGTACTCCAGGATTTAGTCCGTAATAGTCCGAAGTCGTTTCCTTTCACACATTTATCATATATATATATTTTGTATCATATCGAGCCCTAACTGCCAAAAGGGCGTAAGCGACAACCTGTTCGATTTTCTGTTTGGCGGAAATCGATTACCTACCACCATACGCACCGATTGTCAAAATTTCAAGGTCCTACAGAGTACCGTTACAAAGTTATAGCGAAAGCAATTTTGGCTTAAGTGCTTAATTGTACTCTGTTTACATTTTTTTGTGCACGCAGTGTCGGTTAAGCCTTTTTCTCCGTGAACAATTTTTCATTGCAGAGGGGAATAGTTACATTTTTGTGTGAAAGTTTTGAAATCCCTCTATTTTACAAGCTTTTATTTCACTTGCTCTGTATGCCTTTTATTTTTATATATACAAGGAGAACGCATCCAAAGCCTAACCCCCGTAGAGTGGAACTTCAATCCGAACTAAAACTCCTTGTCTTTCTCTGAATGTATGTATGTATGTATGTTTGTGTATAGCCCTGTTCGCGTACGCACTATCCAGTAAATCCAGTACTAATTTTACTGGATGCCGTTTTCGTACGCAAAAACTTGCAAGAAACTAGCAAAAGAGGGGAAATTGAGAGAGCAAAAATGACAGCTGAACTTGCAAGTTTTACTGGATTTTTACTGGATAAATTTTTACCTGCTACTATTTGCTAGTAAGAAAAACAGCTGATGGCATGATGCTTATTGTAAATCACATTAAGAAAATAATTGTTTGTGGTGCATCGGAAAATAACAAATTAATCAGCTGTTCATAAAACTAGCAACTTCTTGCTGGTTTTGCGTTTTCGTACTTTCTTGCATATTTCACTCATTGGGAGTAAATATTGGCTTACTCTCCGAAATTTGGTTACTGGCAAGTTACTGGACATTTTTTGCTGGAGAATACGAAAACACAACTTATGTATCACCTATAGACTTGCAACTTCACAGTTGGCTCAGAACCCGATGACAATGCAATGCGAAAGATAAGTTAATCCGATAGGGGGCGCAGGAGTCGAGATATTTGAAAATCCCGTATTTATATTCCGATTTGGTTCATATTTAGAACGTATATTAACTACATGAAAAGGTATAACTACAATAAAAATTTTGCCGATAGGTGGCGCACGAGCCTGGTAAACCAGTAGTTATTGTCCGATTTCGTTCATATTTAAAAGGCGTTTTTTTCAAAATTATCTATTTTACAATTAACTTATTTCTTCCAAATCTGGACTATTTACAAACAACAGTAAATGCATATGGGTCATTACATACAATATTTACACCTTAATATTTTTTTGGGTAAAATATATTTTTTTACATTCTTTATCGAAAAAAAGAAGACACCTATTTTTTTATTTCGTCGTGGTATTCGAAAATCTCGAAAAAAAATCCCGAAAATTTGAACTCACGGGGAAGTATCTTTTTTTAATTGTTTGCAGTTAATAAACTATTTTTCGGAGAAAATCAGTTAAGGTATCAAAATGTGCGTAATTACCTCGGCTTTCCATTCGAGTGTGAGGTAGATTAAAATAAAAAAAAATATGTGCATTAAACAATCGCATTTTATATTTTTTATTTTTTTATAACTTTAGTATAAACATTATGTACGCAGGTATGAAAGAACTCGTAACTTCTACAGTTTTGGTCTTTCCATTCTCAAATTTTTACAGCATGCTCCATAAGGTTTGAAAACTATTCAGTTAAACAAAATAAAAATCAAACATGATAAAGTTAATAAAAAACTAATAAAATTAAAAAATGCGATTTTTTAATGCAAAATCATGATGAACTAAAAAAATAGGTGTCTTCTTTTTTTCGAATAAAGAATGTCAAAAAATATATTTCACCCAAAAAAATATTGAAGTGTAAATATTGAATGGAATGACCCATACATTTCTGGTAGATTAAAATTTTTAATCAAAAGTATAAAAATAAAATACATGTATGTATATGGTATGGAGGATGGTTCCGTGCGCAGAAGTGGAAAACTTTTGACTGCCATTCACCTGGGAGTGGCTAGAACGTCACAACATCAGGATATTTATATCCACGTATCCTCTGGGTAAAAACCAAACACCCGTTTGGGAGCGAGCTAAAGTGAGAAGGCGTAAAACTTCGCGTGCGCTGGGTTTGGGTCCCGCCACGTTAAAACCCCGCCCAATGAAAAAGTCTAAAAAGCCTCGGATGAGACCCTCTTTTTCTGATGATGACCACGGCAAACGTATAAAGGACTATGATTTAAGGGTATGCACCTGGAATATCCGGACCCCTAATGGGGA
>NW_023458561.1:16013240-16078627 GCF_013731165.1 Rhagoletis pomonella | reverse complement strand
AAACAGTCAGAGCATACGCGTCTTGGCACCCACGTCACTGTTGACAGTTACAAGTTTGAAAAAGTAGACGACTTCGTTTATTTGGGAACCAGAATTAACACCAATAATAATGTCAGCCTTGAAATCCAACGGTGAATTACTCTTGCCAACAAGTGCTACTTTGGGCTGAGTAGGCAATTGAGAAGTAAAGTCCTCTCTCGTCTTACAAAGATCACACTCTATAAGTCACTCATCATGCCTGTGCTGGTGTATGGCGCGGAGGCATGGACAATGAAATCATCTGATGAGGCGGCTTTTGGAGTTTTCGAGAGAAAGACTCTGCGAAAGATTTACGGACCTTTACGCGTTGGTGATGGCGAATATCGCAGACGATTTAACGTTGAGCTGTATGAGCTTTACAACGATATAGACATAGTGCAGCGAATTAAAATTCAGCGGCTACGCTGGCTTGGCCATGTCGTTCGAGTGGACAGAAACGCTCCTGCTCTCAAAATATTCAATGCGGGCCGCGATGCTGGTAACAGAGGAAGAGGAATGCCTCCTCTGCGTTGGAAAACCAGGTGGAGAAGGACTTGGCTTCACTTGGCATTTCCAATTGGCGTCAGTTAGCACAAAAGAGAAATGACAGGCGTGCTGTTTTGGACTCGGCCAAAACCGCTTAGGCGGTTACAGCGCGAATAAAAGATAAAATGTATATGGCGTTGAAATACTTGGTTGTTGCAGCGCTTAACTAAAGGCGCACTCGCCCCATACAGCGCCACCGATTCTTCTGAAGAGTTAGTAGAAGAGGGAACCTCTGTGTTCGTTTCTTAAAATAATGCACTCCAGTAAGGCAAAAAAGGCTAATCCTCTGCCCTTTGATGCTTTGTCATGGGAGATGGTTGCCCTGTAAAGCAGAAGGTTGCTTAAAATGACGATATTATGAAATGCGTAAGCCCGATAAGGATAAGTAGGCAACACATGCACTTTTGCTGGGTTGAGTGTAAAGTCAAACACATTCTGCACCATGGAAGAACAACATTTTTTGGGACAAACGGAATTGGCATTAGTTTTTATAGAGAAATAGTATTTTATTTAATAATGTATGTATGTAGAGTTGTTTGCTTAATAACAAGAATACAAGAAATGAGTTAAAGGTATCGAAATGGTTTTTATTAATGCAAAAACATGTTTTTTTTAATACGTATATCTTTTGGCCTAACGGTCTCAATTGCTTGCCTTTTTTTGTGACCGCAAAAAGCGTAAGCGACAAAATCACCTGTTTCATTAAAGATGGACAAATGATACCTCCAGTATTATATACCTAACATCAAACGTAATTTGTTCATTGAACTTCACGTTAGTATCACAGTAACTGCCGTGTTAATAAAAAAAAAGCCTACTGTAAAATTTACTTTTTGTCGCTTACGCCATTTGGCGGTTAGGGCTCGATGTACATATGTATAAAGTAATATTATCGTTCCTTTTCCTTTTTGATTTTGAAACTATCGGATGTGGTACTGGGCTAAAGGCAGTGTCACACGATTGGTACATTTGTACAGATTTGTAAATTTTTGTAATCACAGAGTGGTGTTCTTTAGAAATTTGAGTTTAGCTCAATAAAAGAATTTCCAAACAACACTACTCCGTAACTGCCAAAATGTACAAATCTATACAAATATACCAATCGTGTAACACTGCCTTTAAAATTTCATCCAGAGTAATCCAGTAAATATTGTGATAATTACTATTCCTTATTCAACCTACCGCTATCAAGTGCAGCTGATTTGCCGCTTTTTAAACTTGACAGCATGGTTGTTGTTGTCAATTCTATACATGCATTTGTTTTCTTGTATAGTTTAAGGTAGGCTCTTCCTAAACTATGTATTTGCCCCAGTTATTGTGGCATATTAACATTACATTTTTAATATTTTTATTGAGCTTTGTACCACGATTATTTTATTAGTAGCACTTGATAGCAGTAAGTTGAATAAGGAAAATGAATTAGCAACACGAGTTTACAGGGTGTGCATAGCTCAGCGGTTAACGCTTCTGACTTTGCACATCGATGACGCGGGTTCGATTCCTGCTGAAGTATAGAAAAAGGAAGTCTGATGAGGAGATGTGGTGATCTCCGAAATAGCTGCTTTAACGTCTACCGCTTAGACTTGGTTGCTTTTTCCATTTTTCCTAATAAAATGGAACAAGGCTCAATAAAAGCAATATAAAAATATTTAAATGTAAATGTTAATAAGCCACAATAACGTTGACAAATAATTACTTTTATATGTTTACAGTGTTAAACACCAATTTGATATGTGATTTCAGTTAAGTCTGCAAATGAGTTCAACTGCAACGGAGTATAAAAGCTTTATGTTCACTCTGTATTTTATATAGAAGCCAAAAAATATGAATAAAAAGTGTCAACGATCTCAACTAAAAGTTCAAACCACCATTTTAATTTAAGAATTAGAAGTTTTATTGCAGATTGATACTTTGATACTTAGCATTTTTTTCATGATACTTTTGATCCATTTTAGGGAATTTTGGTGATACATTTCTTCTGAACTCCGCGGCAACATTGACGGAAAATCGTTAGACATTATATTACCATTTTTACCTTAAGGAGAGAAGGAAATACAACTTTTCAGACAAATTTTGCGAAAAAATGATTCGTAACCCGAGCATTTATTGTCAATTCAAATATCTTAAATTGTAGATTTGGACAGTTTGCAAAGTATTTTTAGTTCATTGTCTAGTTAATATACATAAGTATATGCATACATGTAAGTGCCATAGCAATGAATTTGAAGTAAATGCACCTTCGGATATATGGGTACCGATTCGAAGGATATTTTCGCCGGAGCTGCTCGGTGTAGTTTAAGAGCTTAACTGCTATGTCAATGTCATTAAAAAGCTCTACAGTTGGTCATTCCATATTATTCGGTACTCGCCGACCATGAATCTTACGTAAACTATTTCTCTTGAAAACCCATAAGCCTTCTAATCCTTGGGTTTTCTTTATCTTTAGGTTAAACGATTTCCTACTAAAAATTTTTTCAATAATTAGATTTAAACCACATGAGTGGTCGAATATAAAGCACCTGATTTACAAATTTGCCAAATACCTTATTAATATCAGGATCCTTCACTGAACCATGTTGAAATGTTTTGAAAACACGTCTTCTACACATTTAAGTAGATTTATCGATTGAAACAATTTTTACAATATATGACAAAAACAGTATTTTAAAAGTACATCCACTGCATATATATACAAATCAAAAAGGGACAAAATATTTAAGGATCGTATGGTTTCCTGTGCCGATTTACCAAAAGAGTGCCCAGAATCGGGCATTTTTCGAACGCTTTCCCCTAAAATAAAGCTCCGTGGTACATAGGTACATAAACTTTTAAAACACCGATACACGTATATTTTTTTGTTATTTTGGAGAAGGTTTGCTTTGTTGTACTGTGTTATAAAACTTAGAGAAATAAAATTATACACTCGTAGGTATGTAAATGCTTCAATTTATGAAATAAATGGTCAACAAAAAAATCTAGATTTACGGGTAAAATAGAAATTTTAATTTTGCAGCTTCGCTTACCTTATGTGCATACATACTCATGTGTGGGAACCACGAAAACAGTTTACTCAGTTTTTTCTTGTTTTGGCACATAGCGTAATTGGTTCCAAGATGCACAGGAAATTAAAGATGCCAGAAGTTTAGAGGGTTTGGGAAAGTCGATTGTATACATATTTATACATATATGTGCAGGCCCGAATATAGGGTGGGGGTGTTTCCCCCCGGGGCCGGATTTTTCCTTACATTTAGTTGGAAGATAAAACTTATAAAATTTTGTTAAGTAGATAGATTTGATTATTTAATATTCACATAGCTTTTATAATATCGAATAAATGCGAAAGCACATGTCTAGATACACATGCAAGTGTGCTAAGTTCACTTCCGAGCTAGTCAAAACAGCTTCCAATCTGACCTAATGTGAAACATAGGAAGATTCCGAAGTCAACACGTGTTGTCTAAATTTTGTGATCGTAATGATTTTCCCATGGTTCGTGGAACTTTTTTTATCTCGAAACTGTAGAGTGACCTTCAAAGAGATTCGAGGTTACTTACAACAGGGGAAAATCAGAAATCAAAGAAGACGAGTTTCTTGCATACAACCCATCTGAGCTTAAATGAACGCATTTGACTAAAACAATAAAAACTATTTTACGCATTCACTTGATCTGTACAAACAGTATAGAAAAACAAATTCTCTCTTTAAACGACGTTTTTATATAACAAAAAAGACATACTCCACGTACTACGAAAATATTTGGTATTTTTCAAAATCACTGAATAAGTATGAAGTGATAACGTTGGAAATTCGTTTAAATATTTAAAAAAAAATCAGGGTTTGAGGGGGCCCGGCCCATATTTAGTACCGGCCCGGACGATAATACAAGTTTATATTATTAAATAAAAAAAAAATTAACTAATAAAAAAATACCTATAGAATAATAAGTGTTTATAGTTAATTTTTTGAAACCAGATAAAAGTTGCCCGTTATAAGTGGACCAAAAGTTGGCTATTGTAGTAGACGACTACGAAATTCCACACAGGGTATATACATATATACAAATCGAGCCCTAACCGCCAAAATAACGTAAGCGACAATTTTTTTTCAAAATTTTCGTTTTGATGCAGAGATGCATCTAGATGTTCTAGAACTATTTCTGCTTCAAAAAGAAAAAAATTTTTAAAAATGTCGCTTACGTTATTTTGGCGGTTAGGGCTCGATATTTAAAAAATCTCATAAGCAGTCTAATTGTAGTATAAATTCAATGCGAAAATGTCGGCTGAAAATCGAAAAAGATACCGTTTTTGAAATTGGCACTTGCCACGATTTTGAACTTAACGTATTCTAACTCGGAAACACCACACAAAATATTCGAATCGGAAGTTCCATCGTTCCAGACCGATTCAGTTGAATCTGGTTCAAGGACACCATGCAATGCTTCGAAAAGCAAACAAATTTACTAAGAAATAAAGTCACACCAATTGTTATATTTTCCCATTTTAATTTTTATTTTTTATTTTTGATATTTGACATGGCACACTTTGCTTTAAAAGAAAAACAGTTTTTGACATTTTCGATACCAGAAGGAACAACAAAATACACGTTAATGTGGTTTTTTCTCTACCTGTTTGATATGCCTTGCATATGATATACAAAATAGGAAGGCTTCTGGGATTTATTTATATTTATTTATCGACGGTTTTTGAATATCGTACCACCATCGATAGTTTTCAATACTATCATCAATAGTTTTTGTTTTTCTTACATTATTGTTTTATTGCTTATTGTCACTTTGCATGCGCGTTTGACACAGTCGGACAGCATCTTTTAATAAAAGGTATTTCGGCAGTGTACATTTACCAGAATTTTCTTGTTTCAGCGGGTTTTTTGATACATAAATGAAAAATATGTATAGTTTCGCGAAGAGAACTGAAAAAGATAAATACCTCATATTGAATGAAGTACATAAAATAACTGATATTGAATGATAAAATAGCTGATAATGAATGAAGTAAAAAAACTGATATTGAATGAGAAAATGTCTGATATTGGATGATGTAAGTAGCTCTAAACAAAACCGAATTATTTTAATAGGCAACTACTCCTTCTGGTTCGTATGCAGTTTTGAAAAATTCCTAAAGAATGTAAAATTTCTAAAAATGAACTAAGCAAACTTCATTTTAAGCTTGTGATTTACTGATTTTGTAAGAAATATTTTTTACAAATATGCCAATCGCAATATAAAGCCAAATTGTAAGTTTAAAAGACTATCGATAGCTATCGATGGATTCTAAAGAACTATCGCATACTATTGATAGTTTAAGACCACTAGCCTCCAGATTTGTTTTATTCCAGAAAGAAAGCATTCCGGATATTTTTAATTGATTTAGGAATTTTTATTAGGACCAAACAGAAATCGCGAAAATTAGCTCTCTTAAAGTGCCGTCGCGTTACAAGGCAAAAGACAAATATTCTGATTTTATTGCTCTCCAACGGGATATTGAAGAAGGCGTTCCTTTAAACAAAGTGGCTTAGGGTAATGCCTGAGCTCGACAGAAACATCAACGTTAAATTTTCTGTCATCAAAATAAAATGCATTCGTTTACCTTATCATGCTTAATAGTTTATTTTTTGCATTAACGCCATTCTGGCTATGTATTTTCAAAAGTTAGTTAGATTGAAATGTTTGTCTATAGAGTAAAAGACCAGCGCAGCCTTTAAGAATTGCTCCAATTTCCCCCCCCTCTAAATTACGTATAAAATTTTTGTTTGTCAATCTTTCTTTAAAGTTTTTGCAGTTGAGTCTTGTTCTTATGAATCTAAATTGTACGACTCGCCTACAGTGGCATTGTCTACTAATAATAATAATAATAGATTGGCGCTTACACATATGTTAGTGTTTGGCCGAGCTTCTCCTCCGGTTTGTGGCGTGCACCTTGATGTTGTCACACAAAGCGGAGGGACCTACAGTTTTACGCCGACTCCGAACGGCGATTGTATTTTTATGAGAAGCTGTTTTTCATGGCAGAAATACACTCGGAGGTTTGCCATTGACTGCCGAGGGACGACCGCTGTTAAGAAAAAACCTTTTTCTATATTTTTTGCGATGTTGCTTTGACCAGGGTTTGAACCCAGGTGCTGCGGAGTGGAAGCGCGCACTGCTTACCACTACACCACAGCGGCATTGTCTACTGTCGTGCTGAAATAAGTAAACGACGAAAATAGTCGAAAACTATAAAGTACTGCCAAGTTTTTCTATTTTAATACACTAGTCGAGTCGAAATTTTTGGCAATGTCATACAATTTTCGATACGATTCGACTCTAGAAAAACAACTTGTCCTCGACACGACACTCGCAATGAGGCTGAATGTCTGCATTAAAAGATTTCCTTCGACCTTTCTATACAGGAATCAGGATTTATACTAGGTTCACATATAAGTAGATTATCCCCATTTTCAAACTTAACTGCCTAATATGTAATTAGAAAAAGAGATTAGATATACAAAATTCGTCCCTTGTTAATCTGTAATTATAAATAATCTCAGATTTTACCGATAATTTTTCGGCATCCAACCTGCTTTTATCGATTATTAAGAAGAGGAGAAATGCCAAACGTAAAAGAAAACAAACATGGACGTTAGCAAGGAAGGTATTTTTAATAAAATATTAAGTTAAAACATGTTTAAATTGCTTTATATTGCAGAAAACAGTGATCAAGTGGCACAGAGAAGAAACATAACCTTTCCTTTAGGTGTGAGAATAACAAGTACAAAAAATTTGTCGGCTAATAATCTGACATTTGCCTGTGTAAACAGGGTGATTAAAAAACGAGCTTTGATTGAGATAATATTTATATGTGAACATACTTTTAAAGACATTTTGTTAGGAATGATACACATACATATATATCTATGTAAATAATACTAGATTTCGAAACTTGCCCTATAAGAACGATTAAATTATCCTCATTTTCAGAATCATGCTTAAGAAACGTAAAAAATAGCATACGGAAGAACAAAAGTTTCCGATATTGATTGTTTATAAATTGAACTTGCTTCAACACTGCATTTACGAAATCAACCTGTCAATAATCTAGATTCTAGAAGATGCACTCAAAGGATAAATTTGTACAAAAGATATCGAGCCTATTCTGTTGAATGGGGTTGTACATGCATAATAAAAATCAAGAGTTAAAATTTTACTATAGAGTTTTCTGCAATTTACATATGTACAATAATTCATAAAAATTACGGCTGGCGAATGAGAATTTTGCGTGAGCAACTAACGCACGTACTTACGTACATATGTGCATATGTATGTGAGTGTGTGTAAGTATATTTATACTTAATGTGACCAACCGTACGTCTTTCGGAAGTATAATACTTCTTTTTTTCGCTCTTGTACTTCGTATTTCGAAGTACAGTCTAATGTACTTCTTTGCGACATTTTGTACCTCAGAAGGGAGATTCTGTAACCAGTTAGCGACAACTTTCGGATCACTATCGCACTTTTTGACGCATAATATAAAAGTCGAAAATTGTCGCTATTTTGTTACAGAATCTCCCCCCAGGTCCTGTACTTATCCGATCTTCAGGACGATCGTCTCATGGCCTGGGCGATAAATTCGTTCAAACCGTTAAAGTCGCCGGGGATCGATGCCATCATACTGGCGCAGCTGCAAAGGGCTCTGAAGGTGTCATGGAATTGGTTGGATCAGGGTACATCTCCAAGGCTTGGAGGGTAGTTAGTGTTGCGTTCATCCCGAAAGCCTGAAAATGCTCTCATGCTAGAGAGACTGATAGACCTGTACATAAGAAGCGCGATTCCTCGTGACTGTCTTTCAAGAGCTCAACATGCTTATTGCAAGAAAAGGTCGGAGAATACCGCCCTGCACACATTGGTAAAGTGGTCAGACGAAGCCTACGCGCATGGAGATTATGCAGTACGGGCCTTCTTCGATATCGAGGGGGCCTTAAACCTTGTCAGTTCAGAGGCAATAGTCAAGTATTCTCATTATCTGGGGGTTGAAACCAACCTAATAAAGCATATGTAAAGCTTACATCGTGACAAAACTGTCGCGGCAGAGTGGGAACCATCAGCACTAAGTGCAGATTCATTAAGAGCACTCCACAAGGTGGTGTTCTCTCTCCACAGTTCTGGATTGCGGTTGTAAACGACCTTCTAGAGAAACTGGAAAAAGTGTGGTGTCGGGTGATCGCATATATAGATGTTGTGGAGTTTTTTTTAAAGGGATGATTACAGACACCCTTTTTGATCTGGCTCAAGGGTACTTGAACCAGGTAACTAGGTGGGCAATCAACGGCGGCTGTCGTGGAAGCCTAATATTGAGAAAAGGGTAGGAAAGGTGTCGGCTGCCTTGTACTATAGGGAAGCTATCGGTAAAATGTAGGATCTCTCGGCCAAATTAATTCATTAGCTCTAGGAAACTAGCCTTTATTGACTGGTGGAACTCACTAGAGAAGGCTACACTTGTAAACCAGGAATTAGCGGACCATTAAGAATCACACCTACACTTGCGCTTAACATACATATGTTGAACACGGCGCCTGCGGATATTGCAGACAGAATTGTCGCAGCGCAAACTGCTATTAGGCTAAGGGAAACCGGGTACTTTTGTGAAGACGTTTCTCTGCTGCAGCAAATGTTTTTATAGGGCACTTTAAAACACGTTACCTCTCAAGGGCTAGTGATGGGGTTCTTACAGGCCATTGTGCGGTTGGTATTCATGCGGTGGGACTAGCAATTTCAACTGATGGTTTCGTATCAGCTGGCAAGAGGAAGATGAAGTGGAATCATCTCCACACTTTCTTTTTGACTGTCCAACCATCGCAAGGCAAGGATGGAAGCATTTTGGCTCGCACTTCTGAACAAACACTGAGCTCTCAGGGATCGAAATTAACCGCATTTGAAATTTTAATCGGCTCGCGGCGTTAACTTATCCCAACCTTAGCTGTACTTTTTTGAGCTAGGAAATAGTTGGTCACATAATGTATACTACATATGTACATATGTATGTATTTAAATATGTGCATAATACATAGGCTAAAACGAACAGCGATATCCACCTGTGGCTGCTGCAACTTTAACTAATTAACCTCAATTGCAACGTCGCACATGCGGCACTTGCCTCACTTAAACGACAACTGTGACAATAGGTAGGATGGAAATGTTTGTACCATAACACATTTGGAACAACAAGACCAGCCCCCTAGATTAATTGTAAATTTATCACTTTACAGGAGTTAAGTAGTTCCTGAGACACACACCTGCACCAGCCGACATCCACGTAATTATTTGTGGGGTGCGAATTGGCGCAATGATGGAAGAAGGGCTAGTAGGCAATCGCTAGCAGGAGCACACACATTCGCTGATGCACAGATTAATGACACTTTTAATTTAATAAACGGCAACAAATGCGTGGCTGATGACGTGGTTTTATTGTGATTGAATTCTCATTATTTTAATTTTGGTTTTTGCCACAAATACTTTTTTCATCGACTTTTGAGGCCGGGTGTCAGACGTCTCACTTTCGGTTGTGTGACACAGATTCCCCCGACACTGACGGGATGCTTTAAATGAGCATCAACTGCGCCTTGGCAGATGAACGGATACACACATACATATATTTCACCACTTTTTTGTTTATAGGCTTCAATGTAAGTTTATTGAATTTCGCAACTAACTTCAAGCTCTATTTAGTTTTTTATTTGCACATATGTTTTTACGCATTTAACTGATAATCCAAAAGGAAAATATCACGAAATAACGGAAAACCACGAAAACACGTTACACACACTTCCGACTCGTCAAAATTTCAATTGGACTGACGCGGTTGTGGCTGAGCGACTATGTACGAGTCAGCAGCCAAATCCAATTTGCGAACCTATGATGGGACAACAATACGAAATAGACGCCTGAGCTTGTCGAGTGACGAATGTCGAATTCGCGTTGAGGGAAAACGTGCGACCAGTTGCAGTGAACGGCACGTCGCATCTGTTTGCGTTCGAAATCTTTTTGATTTCTGCTCCTCGACGACGGCGACTACGACACCGACATCTTCAACGCCAGCGCAGCGACAACTGCGATGACGATGACGCCGGCTACGACTATAGCCAGCACACAAACACGTATTCAAACGATTAGAGTACGCATCCAGTCACACGCTCACAACGACACTAAGTACAGTGGCCTGTTCTTCCGAAACTGAAGATGAAATTACGCTGTTCATATAAGATATTTAAGTCTTACCAGAATCATCGGATGGTTTCCAAGTGATCCCCAAAAGCATGATCTCATTTATCCGCCAGACTAGAATTGAAGTGTACTCTGTCCCACTAAAAAGACCAGGTATTCGCCACAAGCCACATCTTTGAAAATACTCGCGAGAGGAAACATATCTTTGTCGACTTTAACCCAATTAAGATAACATTATTTTTTCTTAGGGGGCCGGTGCGGTGTGGTTGTTAAAAGTGTGTAGTACGCAATCTGCAGGACTTATAACCGAGCAAAGTTTTCAACTACTTAATATCATGAACAAAAGAATATAAAAAGTTTTTCTAATATTTAAATCAAACTAATCGTCTTTGAAAGGCAACGTGAAACTGTTGGTCCTTTCATTTGTGTAAAACCATCAAGACGCACACCTCGAATTGGAGGAGAAGTTCGGCCAAAGACTTAGCCAAAGTTTAAGCGCCGTAGTAGATATTATTGTTATTACTATATAAAAAATAAATAAAGTAAATATTAAAACCAGTGACTTGGGTAAGCTGTAGTAGAGAATTTCAGTGCACTTAAGCGTTAGTTTATTTTCCAAGTGGTTGGTCAATTATACTGGAGAATTGACAAAATCAGAAACCATATTAGCGGTGCCAATGAATGCGCCACCATTGTTCTCTACATCGTGCAACAAATTCTCCTTTTTACCACGATGCAGCGAAATAAAGGTGGCGCTTCCGCGGCCCGCTAATCCTCTCTTTGTCGCTTTGACAACATCCATCCTCACATTTTCACATTGTACCTATTTGCCGAAAAGATGTACCTAACGTACCTACCTTAAAGTAAATATGTATCTTAATGTGGATACTTTTTCGATAATTGCACAATGAACACTTGCACAAAAATCACCATTTTTTCACATTTTCTTTATTAATTCTTATTGTAAATTACATATTCTTACAATTCAGCACAATTAAAATACGTTTACTGTCGAAAAATTTAATATTAAGAAAATTTGCTACTTGTGGTACACAAATGTCATCGCCGCCAGGATTGCGCAATCTTGTATTCTATCATTCTTGATATTTGGCTATATCACTATTTCCCACCGCATGTTCGCTTCTTCCTCTTCTTCTACAAAATTATTCTTTACTGTCTCATTCACTCATTATTATGTCGTCACACATAGTTGCTCTCAGCTGAATTGGCACATACTTTTGTTCTATAATTTTAGCCTTCTGACAGCATCATTCCATCCTTGGTATGAACATCGTAACCACATAGTGCTGCGAATTAAAATATAGCGGCTTCGCTGTACAAATTATAATAAAAAACTAATGACGGGATCGGAAGTATAATGCCATCTTGGTTTACCCATCCCCGTCGAATTTCCGATTATTCAAATGAATAAAAGATGTAATTATATCTCTAAATTATGAATGGTGGCTATCAAATATTTGGTACCGATAATATTGGCTACCAAGGCAAAAACTAAACAAGTTTTGGAAATGGTAAGCAAGACAAGGATTGTTTGTAAGCATTCAGTTATTATACAGACTTAAAGAATGTTTACATATAAATATAATCTAAATCAAAACTCGTTTTGTAATCCCCCCGTTTGCACAGGCAAAACTAAGATTATTAGCCATTAAATTTGTTGTGCTTGTTATTCTCACATCTCAAGGAAAAGTTAAGTTTCTTCTCCGTGCCACAGTGATCACTTTTTCAGCTATATTAAGCAATTTAAGTACCTATATGTTAACTTATTACTTTATTAAAAATATCCTTACAAACCTCTTTTTGTTGATAGCGTCCATTCTTATTTACTTTTGCATTTGGCATTTCTCCTATTATTTTATAATTACAGATTTACGAGGGACGAATTTTGCATGGCTAATCTCTTTTTATATTTACAGATTAGGGAGTTAAGATCGAAATGAGGATAATCTACTTATATGTAAACCTAGTATTATTATAAATAAAACTCAGCATACACACGAATCTAACTAGTGTTTTCATTTAATCTTATAAGTATAGTTATTTCAAATACTTTTGGATCGACTACACGAAATTGGACTACTGTATGACGTAATAACTTAAGGAATACCATTGTGGCTACTTGTAGTAGCAGCAAAAAACACAATAAAAGCGCAAACACTTGTACAGAATTGAAACACAAGTAGATCAGGCAAAACAATAGACGAAGTCCCACACAAAGGCGAAGCAGAATGCCCGACAACGGCGAAATTGTCGTCAACTTTGACTGAGCAGCAAATGGAATACATACAACCACAACATACATGAAAATACTATGGCAATCAACGTGCGCTTCGCTGCTGGGGCCATCGTCGCTTTGCGCATGAAACAAAAAAATATAATATTGAGGAATAGCAAAAATCAAGAGAACAATAACAACAAGAAATGGCGAACAACAACCGACAAAATCGAACAAATTCGGTACGAAAAAAAATAAATATATACATGTACATACATGCATCCATACATATGTAAATAGATTAGTATAGGTTTTTACATATACATAGATACATAGGTACTATGAACGTAAACTGCTATTGGGAAAGTGCAAGGATTGTCGAACGAAATACGAAGAAGAACAAGGAAGTTAAAAGTGAGGTCCGACGGTAAAGTCAGGAAAAAGGAAACAAACACTTTGATTTCGGATATGAGTATGTTATCTGTGGTTGGTATGTACATATGTATGTGCGGTTGGAGTTGCGTGTGTAATATCATAGACAGACGTCAACGTTAATCCGGATTAACGGCACAATTGATCCGATTGCGGATTTAGCGCGGCGGGATGCACAGTGGGCTGTTTTTTGGGTATTTTTTAATTGAAAAATTCATTTCATATTTCAAGGAAAATTATGTAAACAAATTTAATCAAACTATTCAAGGTCTTTTGCTCCGGGAATGTTCGGACTCGTAATGGGGAAGGTGCCTATGCTCGGCTGGTTGATGTCCTCAAAAGGACAAAAGCTGACATCACCGCCATTCAAGAAAAATACGATGAACGTGGCGTAGGATGGAGCCTTGAGAGATGCCACGTAAAGGAGCACAAATTCGGGGTTGGATTAGTGGTGGAAGCGACTCTGTCGCCGAGCAATGTCGTTCACTCCGGCGGACGAAAATCTAGCCACAATCCACACACGAGCGTTGCTCTAGTCACGAGATCAAAATCGTCCTTGGCGATTTCAATGCCATGGTAAGGGAAGAATCTTTGGCGCCACTGTCGGAAAATTCAGCCTTCACTACGAAACGTCCGACAGAGGATTGAGGCTGATCGACTTCGCCGGGCTCCGAACATGGTAATATGTAGTACTAGGTTCCAGCATAAAAATTTCCCTCAAACTACATGGCCGTCTCCAGATCGAAAAACGAAAAACCAAATCGATCATGTTGTGATAGACGGAAGGCACGATTCCAGTGTTTTAGACGTAGGTACACTCAGCCTTCACGATGAAACGTCCGACAAAGGACTGAGTTTGATCGAGTTGGCCAGGGCGCGAAATAAGGCAATATTTAGTATTAGATTCCAGTATGAAAAGATGCATCAAGCTTCTTGGCAGATCGAAAAACAAGACACTAAATCGATGTTGTGATAGACGGAAGGCACGCAGTATTTTAAACGTACATACGTCAATGGCCAAACATCGACGACGACCACTATCATGTTGCAGCCAATATCCCACCCGCCTCTGTGCGGGAAAAAATGTGCGCCCAACAAGGCAAGCACATCGTCGAAAGTCTGCAATCACAAAGGCGGCCAATTTATTCGCCACTCGACTCTCACATCTGCTATTTGGGAGCACTCTTCAACTAACCTACATGCGCGAGCAGTGCAACCGCGATTCCCATTCATAAAATAGTCCGCCGAAAAAGTAGCCGGATTTCAGCGGGCCCGAAAGAACAACTGGTAGGATGAGGAGTGCCAAGAAGTTTCAAAGAAAAATGGTGCCACATAAGAAGAGATAGACCGGATTAATGCATTACTGGTAATGCAATGGGAAAGCGAAAAATCGTAAAGCGAAAAGTTTAAAATATCGCCTTCAGGCATATTGGAATGCATTATTACATCGTTACAAAAAATAAATGCTTTCGAAAAAATAAAAGTTTTTGGTGGGTCATAAGACGCATGCGTCTACTCTTATGCAGAATATGCCCAATGCACAAGAAAGGAAACCCCACCGTTCACGCCAACTACTGCGAGACCAGCTTTCTACGCACAGGTTACAAGTTCTTTGCCCACCGTCAATGAACTGATTGGGCCTTATCAGTGTGGCTTTAGGCCTGGCAAATCCACCATAGAACAGGTATTCACAATACGCCAATTCTTGGATAAGACCCGCGAGAAAAGGACCACCACCCATTTGTCGACTTTAAAGCAGCTTTAGACAGCACTAAAGGGAGTTGCCAATACGCCGCTATGTCTGAATTTGGTATCCCCGCCAAACTGATACAGCTGTGTAAAATGACGTTGAGCAATACCACCAGCTCTGTCAAAATTGGGAAAGACCTGTCCGAGCCGTTTGCCACCAAACGAAGTTTCAGACAGGGCGACTCCCTTTCATGTGACTTCTTTAATCTGATGTTGGAGAAGATAATAAGAGCTGCAGAACTGAATCGCTCAGGAACAATTTACTACAAGAGCGTGCAATTGCTGGCTTATGCCGATGACACTGACATCATCGGTAGGAAAAACCGCGAAGTCTGTTCTGCCTTTTCCAAGTTCGACAAGGAAGCAAAGAGAATGGGTCTGGTGGTAAACGAGGACAAGACGAAGTATCTCCTTTTATTAAACAAATAGTTCCCATGTCACTGTTGACAGTTGTAATTTCGCGAAAGTAGAGAAATTCGTTTATTTGGGAACGGGCGTACGAAAATCCCACTCAATAAGTCACTCATCATGCCTTTGCTGTGGAATAGCACGCGGGCATGGACAATGAAAACTTCAGATGAGGCGGCTCTACGAGTATTGGAGAGAATGATTCTATGAAAGACTTACGGGTCTTTCCGCGCTGGGGATGGCGAATACCGCAGACGATTTAACGATGTACATACTAAGCTTTAAAGCGACATAGACCCAGTGCAGCGAATTAAAATACAGCAGCTACTACGACTTGGTCATGTCGTACGACTGGATAGAAACGCTCCAGCTCTGAAAGTATTCAACACGGGTCACGATTCTTGTAAGGAAGAGGAAAGCCCCTCTGTGTTGGAAAGATCAGGTGGAGAAAGACTGGACTTCACTTGGCATTTCTAATAGGTGTCAGTTGGCACATAAGAGAAACACTTGGCGGGCTTTGCTGAACTCGGCCAAAGACGCTTAGGCGGTTACAGCGTAAAATAAGAAGAAGAATTAGGGACGCTAATTTGCCCTAAGTTAATACTTACAACAATCTTTTAACAGAAAATAAAATTTTAATATGGTAATAGTTTATTAGGAAAATTGGAAAAAGCTACAAAGTCTAAGGGGTAGCAGTTGTAGCAACTTTTTCGGAGATCATCACATCTCTGCATCAGACTCTTTCTGTAGACTTCAGCAAAGATCGAACCCGCATCATTAATGTGAAAATTCAGAAGCGCCAACCACTGAGCTGTGCAAGATTATTGTAAAAATATTGTATTTACTATGTGTTTTTATCGACTACCAAAGCCGGCCCCAGGATTTCTTTTTGAAGGGGGTTTTACGTTAACTCATTCGTAACCACCAAGAATATTATGGTTTTATTTAGAGTATTCAGCACAACTCAAAGAAAAGTCACATGATTCGTTATTTACTAAATTATTCTGCTTCAATAATGCAATTCCCCGATGTACAGTGAAAAATTCTTTTAATACTGATTCAACATTAACATCCAGATTGCGATGAATGTTGAGAGAAGCTAGCACATTGAGACGATTTTCTTCCACAGTTGATCTCAAATAAGTTTTTAGGTGGCGCAAAGTTGAAAACTTTCTTTCATTCGCGGCAATCGTAACAGTAAAACGGTTATGATTCTAAGTACTTGACAAAGAATGAGCCAGGTGGAGCTCTAACACCATCACTTCCGGACCAAGCCTGCACGGCTGAGGTCAGTCCGGTTAGGTCAGTGGCCAGTCGGCCTTCTACCGCTACTTCCGGCGGAGCCATTGGGCGCGCGAATAGGGGCTCAGAGGTGTTTTCGGAAGCCATTGGGCTTCCTATCTCCGCCTGTTTATCAGGAGCTGCGGAATTAGTGGCCGAACCTTTGTCGAGCTCAGCTCTAGACCGTGGATGAAGTTGAAATGGTTGCGCGCCGAGGAGCAATCTTCTCGTGACGCTGTCACAAAGAAGCCTCGACAGGCTTATATGGGGCCAATGAAAGCTGTCTACAGTAAGGGGGCAAGTAGTGTCGAACTATTAACAAACGACTTGCAGCAGAGCAACTGGCTCAGCTTCAAGAATCCGTAATAGATGTCGTGATTGAGCGATTGGGAACTGATGTAAAGCCGGAGTTTGAGAGATGCGTCCCTCGAGCTGGGTGGCTTCTCGTCGCCTGCTCAAATGCACAAACCGCGAAATGGTTACGGCTACACGCCGAACAATTCAAGGCCAAGAGTGGTCTTGAAATTTCACTCGTTGAGGAAGGTAGTTTCCCTCGTGCACATGTCATTCGGGGTTACTTTCCTCAAAGCACGCAGCTAACCGACGAAAAGTTTCTGGCCTTAATCGCAGCCCAAAACCATCTCTCAACGACGTGCTTGAAAGTTTCACGCAGACAGGTATACAGGAGAAGTTTCTGCACTTGGTCATCGTAATCAACCACGATTCAATGGTAAACCTTGGTAGGATCTAAGCTCCGAGGCTTGACTTTCCAGCCTAGGAAAACTGACTGGACCCTTTTTGAAATCTTAATAAACGTTAGGGAAGACTCGTTGCTAACCACCATTGACTCAATCGACGAAATGGAGGTCGCAGCGGATCTGCTTAGTAGAGTCTTGTTGGAATCCTTCCATAACAGCAGAGTTACTTGTTCCACCAATGATGAAACCTAAGATTCCCTGGTGGAACGGGAACTGGATGCTAAGCGCGAAACTGTCAGGAAGCTTTTCAACAGGACCAAAGAACACATCAGTGGGACGAGTATAAGGCCTGTCTTACTGACTATAACCAGATTATTAGGCGCTGATAAAGTGATTCCTGGACGCAACATTGTGAAACAATAGAAACGTTTCCTCAAGCCTGGCGTCTGCATGAAATTGTATCAAAGGAGTCTTCCAATTAGATAAGCCTCCTAAGGAGGCAAGATGGCACCTTCGCAAACGATAACAGGGAGACTCTAAATCACCAACCTTAAGTGCATTTCACAGATCCCTTTGTGGAGCATTATCTGATGACCCCTGCCTTCTCGGAACACAGGTTCCCTAGAATAAGAAGTCAAAGCAGATCTGGCGCCATCTTTGACAAGGACCAGGTACGGTGGGCGGTATAGTCTTTTGAACCCTTCAAAGTAGCGGGTGGTGATGGGATCGTCCCAGCACTACTCCAAAGAAGTATTGAGGATATCATAGATCGCCTGATCTATATATTTAGGGCTAGTTATTGCAGGGAATACACACCGTATGCTTGGAGGAAGGTGTCCGTGTTATTTATTCCGAAATCGGGCAACACGCTTCTTGACTTAGCTAAATCATGCAGATCTATTAGCCTAACTTCCTTCTTTCTCAAAACTTTAGAGAGACCCTTAGACCTCCATATTAGGAGAGACTTAACACTTTCACTCCTTACACTCAATTCGCTTAAGTCAAAGGCAAATCAACGGACACGGCCCTACAGTATCTGGTTAGTAGAATCGAAAGTGCCTTCGAGGCAAAGGAGATCACTCTGTGTACCTTCTTGGACATTGAAGGGGCTTTTGATAATACTGTCTATGGATCCATCTGAAGGGCATTGATCCAAAGAGGCTTAGACCCTACTACTGTTGGTTGGATCGACGCTATGCTTCGTGAGCGTGAAATTACAGCGTCCTTGGGCAATACTCAAGTGAAGATCAGACGCGTGAGATGCTGCGCAAAGGGAGGGGTCCTTTCTGCCTTGCTTCGGTCACTTGTTGTGGATGACCTCTTAATCAGACTACATGAGTGTGGTTACGATGCGGTGGGATACGCAGATTACCTTTCAATTATAGTTACGGCAAAATTCGGCAGTACTGTCTCTGACGTTACATGCGCAGCCCTTCGCGTGGTCTCAAACTGGTGTACCAATGAGGGCTTCATCATAAATCCTCGGAACGCTGTTCTGGTACAAGGTTTAAAACAAAACCTTGGTTCGGTCACTCTTGGAGGGACAGTACTTGAATACTCTTATGAGGTCAAATATCTGGGGATAACGCTAGATAATTGGAACTCCCATCTTGAAAGAAAGGTTGCTAAAGCCACACGGGTCATGTGGGTCTGCAGAAGAATTTTTGGTAGAAAATGGGGCTTGAGCTCAAGGCTGATTGAGTGGCTCTACCGTATGAACGTCCGACTGATTGTGTATTATGCATTCATACCATGGTGGTAGAAAACAATGCAAAAAGCTGTCATACTTCGTCTTAACAAACTGCAAAGATTGGCATGTCTATCCGTCACTGGATCTAAAAGAACTGCTCTAGAGTCGCTGCGGGGATGGACTCCTCTCCATACTTTGACCCAGGAAACAGCAGCCACGAGGGAGCTGCAACTTTGACTATCGAACGACGCCTTCTTCGCAAAGAAGCTTCATGTAGGTATTCTTGGGAATATACCAGGATTTGAAATATATGGAATCTCTGATTCTATGTCTAAAGAGATCCCCTTTGGCAGAAAATCCCAAGTGATAATGCCTGAACGCGAAGATTGGGCAAACGGGCTCCCTGTACTTGATCTCAGATACGTACACTGGTACACATACATTTCAAGGTTGGCGGACATAGCGGGTGCAGGTATCTTTGGACCTAGCTCCAAACTTACAATTCCCATGGGCAAATGGTCCACGGTGTTTCAGGCTGAAATAGCCGCAATCTTTATCTTTGCAGATAGCCAAGCAGCCATCCGGGCCCTTTTAAACAGGATTATCAAATCCAAGCTGGTTAGAAACTGCTTTGACACGCTATAAATTTTGGCAGCCAAAAATCCGGTAACACTGTGCTGGGTACGAGGTCATTGTGGAATCGAATGCAACGAGATCGCCGACGAGTTGGCACCGGAAGGATCGCTAAATGCCTTTTCGAGACCTGAGCCATTCTATGGTCTCAGTTGGTCCTCTTCGAGAGCCATAATTACTGAGTGGGTACACTAGGAACGCAGTAAGTACTGGGGAGCGGTTGGGGGCCTTAGACAGGTCAGGCTCTTCGCCTACCCTTTTAACAGAAACGACATTGTCCTAGCAAATAGAAATGACAACAGGCTACTTTCTGGGTACTTTCTGAAACTTCGGAGCATATTCTCTGTCACTGTCCGGCTTAAGCCAGACAAAGACTGATTCATTTTAAATCTTCGATGGTTGAACCCTTTGCTATAAGGAATTCGTATACCAAGACCTTTTTAGGATTAATTTGGGAAGCCGCAATAATCTTGGCCACATTGTGTTAGGTACTCCTTTAAAGAGATACAAAAGATCATTTAAATCGCGGCGTCTCTTGTTCTTGTATACCCAGAAAATTAACTAATTAACTACGTACTTGATAAACATTTGGAAAAGCATAGGAGTTACAAATACCCAGTTTCAAATGCATTTTCAATATTTATACCAGAAATCGATCTTGCAAATGCGTAGGGTATGTAAATCGCGTTTCGGTAATACTCTTCAAAATATTTCGAGTGACTTGGATCGGTTGTGTCTCGTTACCTTGTATGAGTGAAACCAAACAATACGGAAACGTTTGCTATTGTTTGTTTGCGTCCTCTGGCTCTTTCTCTCATTGAATTATTTTGCAAAACTATAACTAAATAGGGGAGGACCACATAAGGAAAAATTTCTGTAGAAAACACGGAAACCCGCATTTTCGCTAATTTTTATTGAATAATTGCAGATTCATCGTTTTGTATTTTAGAAAAATTTAGGGACAGGTTGAATCAATTTTTTTTAAATTTATTATAGGTTTCAAAAAGAAGTGTCATTGACTTTGGATATTATGGTACACCAACTTTATATTGAATTCTTGTACAAAAATATACATATCTTTCATCTTAGATTCAAAGTTCAACATATTACATTCATGCAGATATGTAAGTATTACAACAGCCTTTGTTAACAAAGGCGTTCATGCCGTAAACTAATCAATTCAGATTATATTCGACTCGTGCAGGGATTTTCGCAATCATGATTCCAGAAAATTATAAAAATTTATAAAATTATCAGCACCACTTATTGACAATACAAATAAGTCACAGCACTCTTTAAATTTGTACGTTAAAAAAAAAAGTTTAATGTGCAAATATAGAACTTGATATAAAACGTACGTTTCATATTACATAGTTGAAAACTTAAATCCCAAAGTACACGAACTCCTTTCATCGTAAGGGATCAAATCAAATGCATACTATACATAATATCTTCCAGACTCATTATTTGACTGCAATTTTTTATATATTTATTTATATAACCACCAATGATGCGTAAAGAATCTTTGCGGCATACGGATCATCACTCTTTAGCCGACCTTTTAACAAATTCAAGAACACCCATGGCCTTAGTTACGATTAATGATATATGCAAGCTAAAATTCAGTTTCGGATCAAAAAGCACACCTAGATATGGGCTCCAAAGGAAACCGTTTATTATATAAGATGCCGAAATGCGATGAAATGTTGCTACGGCTTATTTTATTCCTTTTCCGAATCTCGTTAGGCCCAATATCTTCAAAAATGATTGTATATATTTTCTAATCGCGCTAATGAAGTTTTTATATTTTGCTTAGCAAATTATATATGCCAATAATTTCATTAATATAAATTATTCTCCTTTTAACTTTTTCAATTACAAAAATTTAATTTGCATGTCGTAGTGTAACAAAAAGTATGTGCTTACATTTAGAGCAATTTAAAACTAGAAAACGGGCGCCGCACCGCTCACTTAAGGCCTATTTTCACTATGTCAAATTTAATGGCATTTGTCGTCAAATGAGTGAAAAGACATTGTCAAATAAGATTAAAAAGCACTATATTGAGGGATTTTGATCAGGATAGGTCTGTCTGTTTTTGGCACATAATATTATCGGTAAAGGTATGGATAAAGCAGATAAATTTCTATCAAAATATGTCGACAAATTTTGGCGTCAGAATATGACATAGTGAAAACCAGCCATTATGACTAACATATTATATATATATTGCTACATACATACATACATATATGGTAGTGTTTATCTTAGCTTCTCCTCTGATTTGTGGCGCCTTGATGTATTTTTATGAGAAGCTGTTTTTCATGGCAGAAATACACTCGGAGGTTACCTCCTGCCGAGGGGCGACCGCTGTTAAAAAAAAACTTTTTTTTCGATGTTGGGTTGAACCGGGCTTAAAACCCGGCCCTGCGGAGTGGTAGCGCGCACTGCTAACCACTACACCGCAGCAGCCGCTCACTTATGAATATATAAGTGTAGGTATGTAGTGGGGATGTTAATTTTTTCGCTTTTTACAATCCCGGGACTTTCTAGATGTCGTTATCACATTCCCGGCATCCCGGGATTAGTCCCGAGATTTAGATATTCATTACTTTTCAACAACTTAAATCGAAAAACTTGATAATATCTCTCCTACCATAAAACAAATAATAAATAAATGGGCTTGAAACCCACTTTTTTTAAGATGGCGTCTTAATTTTTTCTCTCTGACGTCCGGATTTTTTTAAACTACTTCGTAATTTTTCAATGATATGATTAATTCCAAAAATTATTTAAAAAATTCAAAGCCATTTAGAATAATAATATGGGTACCAAATGAAAAAGGAAATTTCTTTAGAATTAAAAAAAAAATTTTTTTGATTCACAAGGACGAATAGGTAAAGTTTTAAGCTGATAAAGTTAGAAGGACGAGATTCAAGGATGTTATCGAGTTTATATAAGTCCTTAACACATAATTTTTTCAAGAACAAATATTGCGAAATTTCAAGGATAAAATTTTAAAAGAACATTTTCAATACTTACCAGTACTTATGCACTAAAAATTTTACTCTAATAAATTCTACAGAATTTCCTCATTAATTTGATACCCACACTTCTTCTCAAAGCACATTTCCCTGAATTTTTAAGTCATTTTTGAATTACTGACGTCAGAGTGAAAAACTAAAAACGCAATTTTACTATACTTGGCCCATGGCTTAGCGATCCCAAAGCGAGGGATCCCAAATTAACACCTATAATAATGTCAACATAGAAATCCAACGCAGAATCATTCTTGCCAACAAGTGTTACTTTGGACTGAGTAGGCAATTCAGGAGTAAAGTCCTCTCGACGTACGAAAACCACGCTCTATAAGTCACTCATCATGCCCCTGCTGGTATATGGCGCAGAAGCATGGACAATGACAACATCCGATGAGGCGGCTCTTGGAGTGTTTGAGAGAAAGATTTACGGGCCTTTACGCGTTGGCGACGGCGAGTACCGTAGACGATGGAATGATGAGCTGTATGAGATTTACAACGACATAGACATAGTGCAGCGAATTAAAATACAGCGACTCCGCTGGCTTGGCCATGTCGTACGAATGGAAACCGACGCTCCAGCTCTGAAAGTGTTCAACTTTGCAGCTGTGTTCTTTGTCAGCCGCGTAATCGCTATTCGTACCTCGTCCATCGTCATCGACTGCGGGCTCAGGTTCGTCTTGTCCACTACTTTCAGTGCTGCTGCTATTCAGTAGGGTAGCAAAACGTGCTTCGATAATTTAAGTACGTTCTGGACATCGGCCACTAGGTCGCCATGGTTGTTCTTACAGGAGCTCGCCATGGTCTTAAAAGCTTCCGTAAGTTCCCATCAAAAAATCGGTAATCGCTTATAGTGGTAACGTGTTCTAGGGTGTTATAATGCCCTCAAATTTTTTCGCTTCTTTTAGGCACTGCCGGTAATGCAAAGTAGAATGTCCTACAACATTTTCTTTATTTCGCTTCTTTTGCTTTGTTTAATTTGCAGCGAAGTTGAGGTCAGTCAATGAAGTGAAGTTCAAGAGTGAGGAAGTACATACCGATTTTTAAGTAAAATCTAAATACCTAAACACATACATATGTATGAATAAAAACTGATTTATAAACATTGAATTAATTTGAATCTTTTAAGACAGTCTGTATTTTCTGTTTTCTATTTAATATAAATAAGTATGTACTTATCTATGCATTCTTCATTAGTTTCTCTGTAAGGTATTATATTTTCACTTCTCTGGATTCTGTTTATCCATGCCTTCTCCCTTCGTGCGAAGGTAATGCTGTGGGTAAGGGCTTACGGCCAATGACATGCCCATGTTAAAATAATGCCTTCTTGAAGCGAAATGGTAAGCGATTCCCATCGCCTAGCTCGTTTCCACTTTCGTTTTTGTGGTAATCGTGTTTTTTGCTGGGTTTTCTAACTCTCTGATAAAACTTTCGGTAATTTTTCCTGTGGGCCAGTATTTCACGCTCCTCGCACTCACGTATTTCGGACTGTCTCTTCTTATTGCGGCAAAGACTTCCCTCCCCCCCTCTTTACGGTTGCCAGATGTACTGATTTTATCAGTACAGTACTGATTTTTCAACTCTTGTACTGATTTTATTCATTTCTTCAATCAGTACGCTAATGTCCTGATTTTTCAAAATATGTACTGATTTATACTGAATTTCCAATTCAAGCAAAATGCTTTAGGATTTTATTAATGTTTTTACATAACGTTGGAACTTCCTTAAACTGTACTGTAAAAAGTAAGAAGAAAATAATTTAATTATAGTTGACATGTTTCAGATAATGTTTGATATGCCCAAGAAATTAATACGACAAAAAGATCAATCGTATTATGGGCATTGCGCCGGTTCGTTACATCCCAGTTGCGATAATATAATGAAGCTTAAACTATTTAAAATGAAGGCTGATTTTTTTGTCCAGTGTTAGCTATATCGAAAATAACTTTCAGTTTAATAACCACAAATATGAATATTCGAATGGCTTTTGCATATAACTTACAATTCTTTTTTCACAATTTACTGATATTGTAAAAGAGTTTTGCATACAAGACATGGAGTTAGATACTCTTTTCAGCGAATCTTAGTGTTTAAAAGTTTTTGCGTATTTGAAGAAATTAATTTCAGCAATGAGGAAATATGGATGAAGTCCTTAAATAGTGGTCCTTTTCCACAGTTTGAAATAATCATACCTATTACAGTATCCGACGGCTGTCAAAACAAGCGACTGTGAAGGATTAGATGACATCCGTGAGATACATGCCTATTCCGTTCCGTAGGATGTCATCCGCCTGAATCTAATCCTTCAAACTCGCTTGTGCGCTTCGCTCAGTGCGAATCGGACTAGATCCGTGAGGATGACAAACTTAAGCGAAGCAACTGAGAGTATTAAGTTTGCTTCCTGGCGCAAAGAGAGAAACCTAAAAGTACTTTTTAAATGAAATGTGTAGAATTCTTTGACTATTTAAACACTGAAGATGGAAAGGATCTCATTATTGCTATTCAAAAATGTAAATTTAAGTGAAAAATGATTTGGTTTTTTTTATATGGAAATTGATAGAAAACAAAAAATCATTTTCCATTTAAATTGTTGGTGAAACCGGCTGTTACATTCATAATTTTGCTTTGAATAAAAATGTACTGAAAAGTACTGATTTTTTTAGCATGAAAAAGTCTAACGTACTGATTTCGCGCATAAAAAATCTGGCAACCCTATCCCTCTTCAGTTCCCTATAACGGTCCCATATGGTTCGCAGTGTGCCCTGTACGCGGCATCTTTTTCTTTGCAGAAGTTTTATATCGTGTCGGCGGCAGCGCTCATTAGTGCGCTCCAAGCCCTTATAAAAGATCCTTGGACGCTCCGTCCATCCCTTTCGTCGGAGCCTGGTGTCATAATTTGTAAGAAAATATGCATTTTTAAAAATAGTGATATTGAATTACCAAGTTTACTAAAAATTATTTCATTTCTACACTCTCTTCCTGCTACTTCGGCATTCACTGGACGAGTTTTTTCTGTTATGGATGTGAAATGGCGAGATGAAGGAAATAAAGCGACTACCTCACTAACAAAAAAGTAACTTTTGATTTATATTAATTTAAATATTGACTGCCATAAAGCATATAATGCTTTCGTGATTAACAAGGAATTGTGAAAAACTACCAAAAGTGCAAAGAAATATATTAAGAAAAAAGATTTGTACTTAAAAAGCGTTTTCTGTTGTTCTTTTAAATAAAATACTATATATACTTGAAGTTTACTATATTTTTCAGTTTTTTTTTAAGTACTATAAATATCTTACAAAATGTTGACAACCCTAACTGTAGTAGACGTCGCAAGGCTCCACGCTTACCTTGCATTTATTAGATGACCGTGATGTCTGCCTTTGTCTTCCCGATGACAATTATTGAGAAAAAATCGTTTAGTCGAATTTTTAAAGGTACTTTTTTACAGTGAGTATTTACAAAAACGCTTTTCCATAAAAATTTCTAAATCTCTGTAAGTAGCCTGAAATAAAATAAAACGAGTATTTTTAGCGGCGATATTTATTTATTGTTTAACTAAGTTTGCAAAAACAAAAGTTTTGATAAGCGTTTTGTTGTTAAGCGGTTGCGTTTCTAAGATATTTATAGTACTTTTTCAAAAAATCGCAAAAAGTTTAGTACACTTCAAATATATGTGGTTTTTTAATTAAAAGAAAAAGTAAAAACGCCTTTTAAGTACACATTAGGGCGGAGTAATTCGTTCGGAGCAAAATTTTACGATTCATTTTGAGCAAAAATAGCGAAAGACCTATGTACCAAAAATGACGTTTGACCCTCCCAATTTTCAAACGAAATAGTATATGCAGAAACACACAAATTTTTGAAACGGAAAATTTATTTCGTTCAGAAAAAATCATAATACACTGATTTTTCTTATAATAATTGGGAGGGCCAATCGTCATTTTTGGTAACATATATGTATGTAGTTTGTTCACCATTTCTGCTTAGAATCAAACGTGGAATTCGAATATGCCGTACACTTTTTTCGAAATTAAATAACTCCGCCCTAGTACACTTACATCTTTTATCTTTCTCGTGCATTTCTTTTATAAAAAATATATTGTCGCTTTGCACTCGTTGCAGTTTTTAAAAATTCATTGTTAACTATGAAAGTATCACATGTTTTATCGCAATCCATGTTCAAATTAATATTAATATTTTTAACAATACGTCGCCATTTTTGATTATAACCTCACTATGACCATTTACTCTAAAGAATATTTCATTTAACATTGTTATATTAATATACCATTTTAATACGCATTTTTTCTTGCAAATTACTAAAATATATTTATATTTATTACTGAGTAAATATAGTACTTTTGCATACTATATTTTTGCCAACCGCCGACCGAAAAAATAGTACAATACTATATATTATACGATTGGCAACCCTAGCAGGCACCGAGGTACCAACTAAATGGCAGTATTTTTTCGAAAGTCCGTAAAGTTTTGGGGAAACAGTTTGCATATCCTCCCAAGTGTCGATGATAATTCCGCTTTAGTTCTAGGATTTGACAATTTAAACAAAAACTCATCTCATCTTGAAGGTGACCCAAATCATCATCTTTTCGCATTCGTTTGTGTACACGAGATTTATGAGGGGCCCAAAGATCGAACTAAATTTCTACTGATTCTAGTGAAGACTAGCTACCCATTTCCATAAGATCATCTGTGCACATTATTTTATTTCGCAATAACTTCATTACTGAGGTCAATGCTAACGAATTTTTGAAATGAGTATTTTTAAATTTTCGATGGATGGATTTTAGAGAACTACAGAATTTCTATTTATTGAAAATATTTTTGCGATTATTCTACAATCAATCGATTAATAAAACACAAAGCTACGATACCATTAAATCGTAAATCGTGGCGGGACCCAAACATAGCGCACTCGAAGTTTCACGCCTACTCACTTCAGCTCGCTCCAAAACGGGATTTGAACCGTACTCAGACGAATCACCTCTTGCCTCTCCAGGTGAATGTCAGCCAAAAGCTTTTCCCACTTACGTGGACTTCAGCATATTGAACCATCCTCCGTGGATTCATTATTCATAAAGACATTTAGAGGAAAGGAGATTTAGAGGAATTTCTTATTTTAACATAAGGTTGATCTAGCGACGAGCCCCAATTTGTAGTAATGCTTGAAGAATACTGCGAGAAGCAATAAGCACTCCACCTCCCTTGCCCCAGACAGTCTTGGAAAACATTAAAAATATTAATTTAAATAAATTCGGCATCAACAAATTGCGGATTCACCCACGTGATCGAATTGTGAGCTTAACAAGCATAATACTTTATATTTGGTCTGCAAAATTTATGCTTAAAAACAAATAAATACAGTAGCGCATTTACCGTAAAGGCAACATAGGCAGGTGGCTAGGGCGGCAAATATTGAGTTGAAAAATAAAATATTTTTTTAAGCTAGCTGCACTGAAATTAGAATTTATGGTTGTACATTTTAAGACATAAATTTGAGATTCAATTACGCAATCAGAAAGTAGGACAACTCTGCTAGGTATTTTTGATATTATTTAAAGGATAATATTTAAAATTACTAATTTAGTATTTTTTAGATTATAACTTATCGAGTGAAAAAACTTTGTTGATGATGGTTTTCCTTAAAAGTTGAAAACCTTTACTCAAGGCAAATACCACTCTTAAAAATTTTAATAAAAGTATAGTAAATAAAATGAATTTAAAATTTACTATTATTTACGGCTAATCGTTCCAAAACTGGTACTTTTACCTCAAAATATTTTTCTTATCGGAAAAAAGGCGGCAATTCTGAATTGCCTAGGGGTGACAAATATTCAAATCCGCCACTGAATAAAAGTTGTATTTATACGCAGTTTATAACATAAAATTAAAAGTTTTTATTCAAATCCTGGAAATTAGAAAAAACGGTTGCATTGTTTTTCATTGTTGGCGGGGTGTGATTGGTATAAAATTGGTATAGTCCTTATATATTTTACTGACTTTTATTGAATGCCAAAAAATAAAATTGGGATCAGTGTGCACTGTAGGTATGCAGATACTGAAACACAGCCACCCGGAAAGAAAGTGGGGAATTCATTGCCTTTCTCTACTACGAAAAGATTAACGACTATGTTTGAACGAAAAGATGCATCACAGTGTAAGCGAGCGGATAATGTGTAGCGCCGATGTGTAATGCGATACATTACTTTCTACATTCCCTTTTCCCACTATGCATATGTATGTACTTATCTATGTATGTATTTATGCTCATATTTATGTATGTATATTAATATGCAGCATTTGCATCTGCATTTACACATTCATATGTAGGTACATTAGGGTGGTCCAAAAACGCATGTGAAAAATAGAAGTGGGAATTTGTACGCTCTCACCCCTATATAGCCTAATTTTTATTTTTTAAATAAAAAAATATTTAGAGGATGCTAAAAGCGCTCAAATATGTATTTTATATGGAGAAAAAACATTTTTTCGGAGAAATGGTATAAAACTCTTGAAAATCAATATTTTTCGACCGGCAAACTCTGCTTCACTTCAGGAGATTCCCGATAATAATGCCCAATTATTTATTTAAAATTTTTTTCAAAGTAACTATATTTTATAGGGCCCAAAAGCCCTCCGAAAATGCAATGCGGGGATAAATACAAATACTTAGTATTAATTTTTTTTTTAACAACGATTGGATATTGTTATTGGAAGTCTCCTGAAAAGGAGTACAGATCAAAAAATATTAATTTTCAAGAATTCTATACCATTTCTACGAAAAGTTGTTTTTCCCCACATAAATTACATGGAAAACTTTGAGCGCTTTGAGCGACCTCTATATATTTTTTTGATATATTATATATTTTTTCGATATAGAACAATCTTAGGATGAGAGCATTAAAATTCCGACATTACGTATTTTGGACTACCCTAATGTACATATGTATATACATACATGTATGTACACATAAATATATATATATACATATATATACATATTAGAGTGGTTCAAAAAAAATTTTTTTTTTTGGAAATTCCTAAACGCTACCTCAAATTATTTTTATTTGTGGTAAAAAAAAAAAACGTGTTTTTTTATTTTGAAAAAAAAGTTTTCTTAGAGGTCGCGCTGGTCGGGTTTTTATAAAAACGCTGATCTAAATTTTTTTATTTTCTTGACATGTTAAAATGCAGCTAAAAATTTGTTTTATACATATAATTACTCTGGTATTATTGGATAACATTCCCTTAATTACATACCTGTCTTGGGCAGTTAGAATGGGCCTAGTGTCCGAAAATATGCTCTCGAAAAAAGACTAGTAAAATTAAAACGTTGATACTGAACGATTTACGCATTGTCATGGGATGGAACTTGTTACCAGGAGGTTCCTGGGGTTGCTAACTAGGAATCTGAAATCAGTTTTTCGAAATTCAAAATGGCGGATCCAAAATGGCGGTCCATTTTTTTTTTAATGATTGGATTTGTTCGAAACCCGGCACTCGAGAGTTTTTGGGGTCGCCGATTACGAATATGATATCTATTTTTTTCAATTCAAAATGGCGGATCCAATATGGCGATCAAATTTAAAAAAAGTACTAAAATTAAAACGTTGATACTTAACGTTTTAATCATTGTCAAGGGTTAAACACGTTTCCAGGGGGTTCCTGGGGTTGCTGATTGCGAATCTGATGTCATATTTTCAAAATTCAAAATGGCGGTTAAGAGATTCTAACAAATCCAATAATTTTTTTTTAAGTTTGTCGCCATTTTGGATCCCTCATTTTGAATTTTGAAAATCGGACATCAGATTCGTAATCAGCAACCCCAAAAAATGGCGGATCCAATATGGCGATCAAATTAAAAAAAATACTAAAATAAAAACGTTGATACTGAGTTTCAACCCTTGACAATGCTTAAAACGTTCAGTATCAACGTTTTAATTTTAGTAATTTATTTTAAATTTGATCGCGAAATTGGTTCCGTCATTTTGAATTTAAAAAAATTGACTTCACATTCGTAATCGGCGAACCCATAAACTCTCGAGTACCAGTTTTCGAACAAATCCGATAGTTGTTTAAGAAAATTAATCGCCATTTTGGATCCGCCATTTTAAATTTTCAAAAACTTTTTTACATATGAAAAAATCAATATATTCACAAAACTGGGGGCCAAATATAGTAAAACTGCGTTTCTAGTTTTTCTCTCTGACGTCAGGACTTTTTTTAAAAGGACTTTGAAGTTTCTAGAATATGATTGAATAAAAAATATATTCAAAAGATGCGGTGCATTGTAGAATAACAATATGGGTATCAATTAAAAGGAAAAGTTCTGTAGAATAGAAAAAAATTAATTTGTGGGTGCTCCAGGACGAATAACTATTGAAAATGTCCTTTTAAAATTTTATCCTTGAATATCCTTGGAAATTTGCAATACTTATTTTTGAAAAAAATATATGTCAAGGACTAATATGTTAACTACCACATCCCCGAATTTTGTCCTTCTAACTTTATTAGTTTTAGATAAAAAAAATTACACTTATCTTTATAACATATTGATAGTTACAATATACATAAATGAAGATACTGGAATCACTATTATGGAACCATATATGCGCTCTAAAAGAACAAACTGACCGTATGATATACCTACGGTTTAAATACTTTAATTGTGTTGTATACAAGGGCGTAGTCAGCCTTTCATCTAGGAGCAGGAGTTTATATAGGGGGGAAAAATGGTTTTAATAATTTTTTTTTTGTATATAAAACGAAATTATTGAGTTTAAGAAAGTATAAGTTTACTGGTGGCCTTTACAACGATATCAATTTTTAAAAATCGGTTGGTATTTTTTTTGTTTAAAATATTTTTCTTTATAAAAAAGAGGTATTTTTTGCATTAAAGTGTTTTTCGGTTAGTAATTTTTTTGTTAAATTTTTTTTATAAAAAAGGTATTTGTTTCCTTTTAAGTGTTTTTTCTCAAATTTTTTAATACGAAGTACACAAATACCCATATCAGAAAAAATAAGATTTTATTGTGTTAACAACGGTATTAATTTTTTTAAAATCGGTTAGTAATTTCTCCGTTTAAAATATTTTTTTTTGTAAAGAAAGGTATTTTTTCCTTTTAAATGTTTTTTCTCAAATTTTTACATAAAAAGTATACAAATAGGCATACAGAAGAAAATCAGGGAGTCTAATCACGTTTACAACGATACCAACTTTTTAAAAATCAGTTCAAAATTGTTTGAAATATAAGGTTTTTAATTTTTCGAAGACCCGACATTTTCCCCCTTATAGCACCTGTAATATACATAAGTTTGAAAAGAAAAAGTTATAAACCATTTAAACAAGAGCAAAAGGCGGTTTACGGCTGTATTTTTAGTTTTTTAATTATTTACATATAATAATAAAAAATAAAATTTTACCAAAGATCCTATTTCGAACTTCGAAGGCCCATATCTCGATTTCGGAGGCTAACTTCGAAAAACGGAGAAAACACTTTTTTACCTACGACTGAATCTCTTAAAAAAAAAAATTGGTTTGGTCCAATACCCAGCGGCGTGCTGTAGTGTAATGATTCTAGTATCTTCATTTATGCATATTGTAACTATCAATATCTTATAAAGAGAAGTGAAACATTTTTTTATCTAAAACTAATCAACACAAACAATCATATTCTAGATTTTTCAAAGTCTTTAAAAAAAATCCTGACCTCAGAGAGAAAAATTAAAACCGCAGTTATACTATATTTGGCTCCTAGTTTTTTGAATACATTGATTTTTTCGTGTGTAACAAGTTGCAACCGATAACAATGCGTAAGTTGTTCAGTATCAACGTTTCAATTTTACAAGTCTCTTTTCGAGAGCATATTTTTGGGCATTTGGCCTATTCTAACTAACCAAGACAGGTATGTAATTAAGGGAATGTTTCCCAATAATACCAAAGTAATTATATGCAAAAACCTCATTTTTACCCGAATTTTAACATGTCCAGAAAATAAACAATTGAGAACATCAGCGTTTTTATAAAAAACTGACCAGCGCGACCGCTAAAACATTAAAAAAAAAAACACGTTTCTCTTTTTTTCACAAATAACAATAATTTGAGGAAGCATTTATGAATTTCCAAAAAAAAAAATTTATTTAGCCACGCTAATATTATATATATGTGTATATATACATATATATATATATATATATATATATATATTGCACTGGTATATACTGCATATACTCGTATCGATGTATGTACATACATATGTATAACTTCTAATCATTTTAAAGTTTTTCTTACATCTGATATTCTCATTTTACGGTTCAGTTAATACCAGCCAGCGTCTAACCAGCACGATTCACCTACATTATATATGTGTATGTATAATTGCCACTCTCAGAGTCGCTGAATGTTTTTTGTTGATATTTTCTGATTGGCTTTTTGTGGTCACTTGGCAAGTCAGGCTATCACTTACACAGGCGTTGTTGCATAAGGGATTTCCTGGAATTTCAACGTGCAAATTCAGCAGTTCTTTGCCTTCTTTTCCCAATTTCGTCTGGCATTTTTTCCGACACAATGATTGCATTGCAGGTGAATACCAATTACACAACGTAGACTACAAAGACATTATGAAAATATTATAAAAATAATACAAATTGCATGCTCCCAGTGAGAAAATGGAATGTTTGGTAATGTAGAAAGTAATGTTTCGCCCTTATAGCCTAGACATTAAAAGATGCATAATTTTTCGTACAGGCATATCGTACGAAAGTAATGTGTCGCGTGCCGCCTTATAAAACTATAAATATAATATCTAATTAAAAATTAAAAAAAAGTTTTGAGCTCGTGACCAACGAGTTGGTAATCGAACGCGCCCCCATTTGGCTGCGGCAACTGTTGAGATAACGTGGGAAAAATTAATTTGTTCTCAAACTTATTTTTGTTTGTGGCTTTAAAACTGCACATTATCCCTTCAATCGCTTCCCATTGGCAAAGTGGAATGTTTGGTAATATATCGCCTTACACATCGCCGCAACCCATTACCGGATCGCTTTGATTTCCAAGCGAAAGCTTTTCTACCTTTGATCAGCGCTTATTTTTCGTATCGAAGAAGTAACACATTATAGTAATATGTAATGTAATGGGAAAGCGAATAAACATATTGTAGTGCATTACTCCATCGATAATAAAATCGAAGTGCTTACCAAAGAAGCAAAGTTTTTTCTGGGTTGTTTTGCCGAACGTGCGCAATACGAAGTATCTGCAAAACTATCGATAGTGGCACAATCGATGGTTTTCGGTAGTTTCATAGACAACGATCGGTAATATCGATGGTTTGCTCGGGTGACCCGTTAAATGTAAAAGCGGTACACAAATTTGATTTTATTTACACATATTAGCTCTGATCGAATACTTTTCGTGTAAAATCCTGTACAAATGTCAGACAGCAAAATTACTCTCTGAAGTGAGAGTAAAAAATCAGTAACAGCAAAAAGTGCGGGAACAAAAAAGAAGCATTTTTCCTGTAAAAACATCAACCAGTGATCACTTGACACTTTTCATGATTTTACCAGAAAAAAAAGGTTCGGGTAAAATCTTGCAACTTCATTATCTACACAGCTCTCCAAAAACCGCTCTCATTTACTGGATTTTGGAGGAATTTGGAGTACGGGATCATTTTTCCTGTAACTTTCCGCAAGTTCGTATAAAAACCAGTAAGTTCATGGAGTACTGGATCAGAGCTATTATATTGAACGGATTTAGAAGCGAAAATAATACAACTTTTCATTTATTTTCACCAAGCCTTAACTGCAGTTTATACCTATTGAAAATGCGAGATTACACATTTAAGGGGGTAATTGCTAAGTACAAGCAAACAAAAGTAAAAACGCAAACAGTAAGAAATAAACCCTGCCGATCATGCCATGTGAAAATTCTTGTAACCTACCTGACCTCTTAACTGCTGTTAAGATTTTGTTGAAAATAGGCTATATATAAGTGGGGTCTATCTCAGAATTAATCGTAGTCCAATTTTTATTCCGAATAGCTACGAACGTAGCGGATACTTTGAATACACACGTTCGTGGCAATTCGGATTTAGTAATCGCATTTTCGTACTTTCACGAGAAATTGGGCTACGATGTTCTGTTCACGGTGGTTAATTCTAACTCCCAGTTAAACATTGTTATCGACGTTATCAACACACAGCCTATGTGTGACCGATAAAGCAGTTAATGTGCTTAACTGAAGGATGTGCCTCCAGTTAGCGTTAACTAGACATGGTGCAAACGGCCCGGTTATCGACGTTACCGACACCGTGTTATAGGCATGGAGTCGAAGATGTCGATAACGATATTAATCGAAGATTAGTGTCAACCAGGCTTTGAGCAACCGGCCCTAAGTAGGAAGATTCAAAACAAAACAGTGTAATCATTTATTTTTCTTAGGCCCCCTTCACATGCTTATAACAGGCAATCGATAAAAAGTCGATAATGCACACCGGCCGTCAATTTTTAGCAGGCAGTCGAGAAAATGGCTCTTAAACTAATAACAATGTTTCGCAAAAACAATTTATACATACATGCATAGGGGTAATGGCAGCGACGTTGCCCGCGAAATATAACCTATTCACGCTGATTTGCTTGACCTTTTTTTGTCGGTCCAAACAGGAATCTCGATTAATGGTTGTTCGGTAGCTCGTTTCCAATGGGATGGTGACAAGAAAGTGGCTGACTTACGTTTAATGATTTTGGGATAACCGGCGTATGGTGGTCCGATTGCTGCCAAATGAATAGACCATGATTGATATTCACATCCTCTTTATTTCCACAAGTAACAACGTGGTTCGGAATTTGCCGGGAGGAATGTGGTGGAACAATGCCGATAAGTACTTTCCCCAGGTATACGACCTCTGAGAATCTACCTCAACCAAACCTGATACAGGAAGAAAAAAAACTGGAAACGAATAGCACGATTACCTTCTATGTTCCCGCCACGAACATACTGTACACTTACGGCTTTTTACTGTTAGCCTGTTTTCTTATACCTGGGCTAAGTCGATTTCACTTTATTAGATTATGAGTGAATACCGAATAACTGAATGTCGCCAGTTTTTAATTCAATTTAAATACTCGGTTATGATTATTTCCGTTCTTGCGAGGGCTGATATGTGTGGTTTGCCCCGTGCCCAATTTGGAAAAGTAAAATACTTCCCTAGCCTCGTGGTATGTGACCACCGATTCTTTTATCGTATGTGAGTGTGGGCGTTTTCATAGTGGCATGTCAATTCGTGTCTATACCGATATGATGGTTCGTGTCTTGCATAAACATTTGCTACGTACATTCATCTGTCAATCCCCCTATCTTGAAGTTTTAGCTTTGACAGTTTTGTTATGTTTACATTTTTCATGATTGTTCTTATGTCTATTATTTGGCCAATAAAAAATAATGGATCAACGCGTGAGTAGGAAAGCCAAAAATGCCCCAGACTGCTTTAAGTAGATATATATATATTTAAATACATAGGTAGTAGAGAGCTGCATGATTTCATAAAAACCGTGAACTTGAACTTTTTATTTTGACCAATATTTTCGTTATTACTTCACTTTTTGCAGTTTTTAATATATCAAAAGATAGATAATTAAAATATCTTTCAGAATTATAGATGAACGATAAGTTTTGAGACATGTGTGTGAGGGTGAAAAAGAAAACGAATGGAATTCTTTACCTTTGTGAATGTTCACGTTTACGCTCGCATTGAACTGTATAGCGAGCAGCGTTGTCGTTTTGGTCCAATTATATATTATGTGTTTTTATAAGTGTGAAACACAAAAGAATAACCATAACTCTTGTTTGGTTTCAAATTCGGACAAACTAGAGCACTTAATCAGATTTTATTATAATTGGATTAACGATTAATGATTAAAATTAATTAATCGCAATCACAACCGAAGATTAACGATTAAAACAAAATTAATCATTAATCGTAAAGATGATTACGATTAATTAATTTTAATCGTTAATCGCGATTAACATTTTAATTGTTTATTTTTAATCCTTAATCGGATTAACATTTTGCCAACACTGACGTTTACACGCTGGAAACTCCAGCATTATTTCGGATTTGGTGATAACGCGCGAAAGATTTCATTGGGAATACTCCACTAAAGTCTGTGAGTAAAATCACTAATCTTGGCTTTGTAATTAACTCCAGCCTTACTGGTATCGACCACATTAACTCTTTTGTGGGTAGAGTATATGGTACTCTGCGTAACTTAAGACAGTTTGTGCACTATACACCTCTTCAAATTAGAAGAAAACTTGCCATCCAACTCATACTGCCACTTATAACCTACTCAGAGTTAGTTTACAACAAACTTGATTCTAGATCTGCTCATAAAACTGAAATTGCTTTTAATCACGTCAGTCGTTATGTTTATGGCTTGCGCAGGTTTGTCCAGAAAGCTAGAAGCTGCATTTTCCTTTTCCGTCTGATGTCAGTAAAAACACCATCAGAATTGTATGAAAAACTTGTATTTGGTAAATCTGTCCGTTCTTGTACCTTATCTGTATCCAGTTTTAATTATGTAACCTCCACAAGACTGTTTTTTGTCAACACCGTACGTATCTGGAATTCTGTTCAGGCTAATATTAGAAACACTCTTAACCAAAACAACTATAGTCGACTTATTTATAGTTATCTCTCTGATAATAAAACTTAAATTGGGCATATATTTATATTTATTAACTTTGTAACGTTACTATTTATTTATATTTCCCTTTATATTTTTAATTTATATGTACATATATGCATACTTATAATGAAGAAATCATATAGACGATATTGTATTCGTATGTCCTTTGTTTGTTGTACTATAAAAGTTAAGACATCTTATTGTACTAATTATAATCACTGAAATGAATAAATGAAATGCATTCACTTTGCTCACAACTATAAGTTTTGTTTGTTTTTTCTAAATTTACTAAGCACACAATTTTCTGCAAACAAAAACTGACTTCCCAAAGCTATGATCGATCATTTGTTGAAACTAAACGAAAATTTGCCTATCGTCTTGAAAGAAAAATTGGCGATAGGCAATTTGCAAAGTGTGAGTGTATGCAAAGTAAACAAAATTTGGAATTTTTTAATAAAATGCATAAAATCTCAGATTTTGTTTTTTCAAACATAAACATTTTTTGATATGAATTGAATTAATTTCAAAGGATTTACATTTTTTACAAAAGTTTTTTCCGCAATACGTTAATTCTTTTATTTAAAAGCCCGAATTTGTTTTTTTTAACTTTAAATATTGGTATGAATGGTTAACCAACACCATAAGCAATATTATACTGTCAATTTGTGTAGCTAAAACCCCGTAAATTCAGGAAATACCGTTTTAATGATGAACAAAAATTTGGTAGTTTGGAAACTGATTTGGTAGGCGTTTTGGTAACTAAAATTAAACTCAAGTGGCAACACTGGAGCTTTAACCCTGAAACACTAATCGTATTTTTTAAACGGGTACCGGGGTACCCACAACAAGACCTTTTTTCCGTATAAGTCGAGTATTAGTTGACATTTCTTTCACATCCTGCGGATCGTCGTTATTTAGCTTAAATAAAGGAATTTGGACAATTGAAAGTAAAAAAATTGTGTTTTTTATCAAAAAAATAATCGACTTGAAATGTAGTATACCGTACCAGCACCTGGGTACCTGGGTACTGGGTATAGCAAATATTATATTTTAAGATGTTTTTGGAATGTTCATCACATAACACTTGTTCACATTCCCAGCAGTTTTTCCTTATTTTTCGTATTTTTTTCTTTTCCTGTTTATTGCAAATGAAATCACAACCAGTTACTTCGATTCTTCCTGGTGCATTTCGTCCAATTAAAGGGTTTGGCGTAACATCCACAGTAATTTTTTGATGACCTATGATGCTTTCAATGGCGATTTTTTTAGTATAATTTCTCATTATTTGTGAGTTTGACAAACGACTTGGGATATTGGTTTCGTTAACTCCTCGCTCAGTTGAAGCATAAACAGCCGTCACTGGTTGATTTTCTTTGCAGCATTTCATTATTTTCATAAGAAAAAAGATATGAAGCGAATGAACTAATATCTATTATATTGAAAAACATCGCTAAAGGCCATCGCAAAAGTTGTCGTTTCGTTGTGTATCTTCCAGCAATCTGGTTCATGGTATCAACGCCAGCTTTATACTTATTATAATAAGATATAATATGGGGTGTCTTCTAGTCATCATCGTTCACAGCCTTATCGCAATGCCATGTGGATAGCATAATTACGGGTTTATTTCTGTTTGGTACGTATAAGCACATAGTTACTCTGTCATGAACACCAAATACGGTAGAGTACTGCTCTCAGGCCCTCTTTGGGGCCCATTATGTTTTGTATGTGGGGCTTATTTTTTCTCAAAGTACCAACTAGAGTACAATTCCATGAAAGCAAGTGCTTGGAAAGGGATATACATAGATGTAAAGACAATGTCCATGTATACATATGTATATTTTCGCCTGTGCCTTTGTATGCGATAGCACATGTCCGTGTATTTTAATGTAGTTAGGGGACTCCCATATTATTTTTGCGATTTTTCTTACTAAGTTCTCTTAATTTAATCTATATTCACAAAAAAATTTCAGTCCGAAAAATGGATTTGTGAATGATAGTAAAACAAATACTGTGTGGGTACCCGGGTACCCCGGGTGCTAGACAAAGTAAGAAAACTTGGGTTTTAACACAAGGGTTCACTTCACCACAAAACATAAACTGTGTTAGTCGAATCGACTAACCTTAGTGTTCTACGGTTAATAACACCATGTTACAAAAAAAAAACATGAAATACACCCGAAACAAAACCTAGTGTAGGTTGTAGGTATTAGAGGGCTGCATGTAGATTTGAATATTTTACTTAACATATGTACAAAACACCCAGCGTTTGGAAATTTGTAAGTTATGAAAATTCATTTGTTTTACATTTTCTACCTTCAAATGGAAGAATGAGAATGAACGAATGAAAAACATTCAGATCATTAAAACTCATTTCGGTAAAAGTTGTTCTTCGTATAGTAATAGGAGCGCAGCAATACACACATACATGCATAAATTAATAGAAAACAGCTCAATTTTATTACAACGCTTTTATCAACTTGCAATGTTGTGTGTCCAGAAACTTTCAATATTGTGGATCCAGAAACTTTCAATGTTGTGAGTCCGACACCATAAAACCTTTGCTTTGAAAAGTTCCTATAAAAAAGCATAGTGCATATGGCGACATCTGTAGTGAATAGGGCGAGGTAGATGACATCTAGATGTCGCCCTATGTACTACAGCGGAAATAGACGACACGCCATTTCTTTAAATAAAATTAATTGGTGCTCGTTTGTATGTACATACATATGTAAATGCATGTGTGTGCACCTTTCTATTAATATCGTTGAATTATTTTAATATCTATTGCAAAATTTTATTCAGACAGGACTAAAAAGTAGAAAATAAATAATATAAAAAAAGCTTTTTAATATACAACGCTTTTATAAATGGACTAAAAAGGAGAAAATAATATTTCTCAGTCCCATAGAATTTGTTTTGATAACTTTTGATTTTGAAGTTTTAGCAAAAGTCATTATAAACAACCTATGAAATTGAAAATGAAAAGCGTGGGGCGCATGTAATACACTTGAATTGATATGAAAAGTAATATATGTATGTATGTATGTGGGTATATGAATAACGACCGCTTAAAATCGATTTCAAAGTTCTACTATCGCTGTAGAAATTTTAGGTCTACGTTATGTAGTTTGACTATTGTCAATTAAATCGAATGCTTTGTATTGCATGCGCTCCACGTTTTTCATTTTCAATTTCATAGATTGTTTATAATGACTTTTGCTAAAATTTCAAAATCAAAACTTATCAAAACAAATTCTATGGGACTGAGAAATATATTTTCAACTTTTTAGTCCATTTAAAAAAGCGTTGTATATTAAAAAGTTTTTTTTATATTATTTATTTGCTTTTGTATTAAAATATCAATAACCCTCAACGCGCGAGTCGTGTCGAATGCAAGTCGTTTTTCGAGAGTCGAATCGTATCGAAAATTTCACGTCATTGCCTAAAATTTCCACTCGACTAGTGGATTAAAACGGAAAAACTTGGCAGCGCTGTACAATTTTCGACAATTTTCGTCGTTTATTTATTTCAGCACGACAGTAGACAATGCCAATGTTGTCGAGTCGTACAATTTAGTCTAATTTGCGACTTACACAATGAGGCTGAATGTTGCCGCCACGAAGTTATTGCTTTCCAAGAGCAATATGCGGTCTGCATTGGCAAAATTTTGCCTGATGATATTATCAAGATAAAAACTTTTACCTGTGGAGAGAGCAAATTAAGAAACCCTGCAAAAATTGTGTGACGAATCTCTAAAGAGAATATTCCGGGATTAGTCTCAATCGGGTACAATTTGGCATAAATTAGTCACAGCTAGTCTCATACAGGTACTACTGGATATCAGTTAGTCTCGACACATCCCTTGCGGCTCCTTGATTGGACCTTACTCCGATAAAACTATGTTTACTCCGTTGTTGAAGAATTTCTAATTCTACTCCGCTTGTCTTCAAACCTAATCTGGTTTTGGCTCACGTTCTGGTGGCTGCTGTGACTGAGTGGATAGACGTACGTACTATTACTCCACAACATCTAAATTAGAAAACGTTTTTTCTAACAGGGGCAGGCAATTGCAAACCTCCGAGTGTAGTTCGGCTATGAGAAAGCTTCTCTAAAACCCATTTTCCGTTTGGAGGCGCACACCACAAAATACTTGATTAAAGTGTAATAGCCCAGTTATGCATATTTACTAAGCTTTGCATGAGAGTTGTCACATAAGAATCTGTTAAATGGGCTTTGCGTTTAAGCGGTTACCCAACGCATAGCACTTAACATGTAGAATTCTGTTGGGTTTAGATTTTTACGTAAAAATGGTATAGCAGTGCAAGTATGCATAACTGGGCTATAAGCCCCAAAATATTGTTATTGAAGTGAAAACTTCTTTACCGGCGGGAGTGATTTGAAACTCGATGAAATGAAAAACGTGACAACAACTGCAAAAACAATACGAATTTTTATGTTATTTGACTTTTAACCTTTATTAGGCGCATAAAGAAAATCACACAATTAGTCGCATGGGGTCCCGAGTGACCCCAAATAAAAGACATATTTTTTCAAACTTGAAATGGCCTTGTAAACATGCGCCTAATTAAGGGTTAAGGGTTATAGAATTCAAGCAAACTATCGAAGATAAATTGAAGTGCGCTAAGAAGTGTTGATACGAGTGTTATTAGTCTTTTAGTTTCAATTGATTAAAGGATTTAGGCACTTTTTATTAATGAACTCGGTAAGAGTGTGCAAGAGACTCGTGGTGGTACCGCTGCACCGCTTAAATCCGAAATTGACCAGAAAGTCGGATTTCAAATTTCAAAATAATTACTCGTTGCTACAAAAAAAATCACGTAATGCACCCTAAACAAAACTAAACCCCTTATTTGGGCTAAATGTAACAATATATTGTAATACATCATTTTTAAGGTCTATAAATCCCGCTTTTAAAACATGTGTGATTTTTAAAATCGGATGAAAAATAGTCAAGCTATTAATAGATGAGTGCATCAAGTATGAAAATAAAGCATGGACGGTTCAGGAACTCTAAGAAACCTATTTATATGTTGTACTCAGAGTTGCCACAGACACATTTTTTTCCTACCAAAATTTCCTACCATAACCAACCAAAACCTACCAAACATTTTTTTGAGTTTTAATATTTTTTTTCTAACATAACATTTAGAAAAACTAAAACACAGCTAGTACAATAAAAACAAATGATTCATCTTACTGTGCATATATACATATCGTCATTAGATACGAATATAGGCGCGAGATCAAAAGTTGACAGCGAAAAAAGACGCGTAAAAAAATTTCGGCGAAGAAGGACTTAACATAGGCGAGGGCACAGAAAGACGCGTTGACCTATTTGACAGCGAAGAAAGACGAAGAAGACTTATTTTCACAGTCAACTATGTTTGCGAGTATACGAATTCCCCATGTTTACGCGTCTTTTTTCCCAATTTTTTTTCACGCATCCTTTTTCGCCGTCAAAACACCCGAGCGTCTTTATTCGTGTCAAGTGACTATATTATTATTATTACGTCGGAGATACCCGCGTTGCGACATAAGAAGATATATTGTGCTAAATCCTAATTGTAATCTCTCCAACCTTAGGCTATTTAAAAAGCTCAGCACTTTGGATAATGCCATTTTCCAAATTTTAGAGGGAGAAGACAATCCTTCTCCAAGGTGCATCAATCTACTATTCATGCTTCGTGGATAGGCACATAGAATATACTCTGGGGTTTCCTTCACCGGCCCACAAAACCTACCTCCTGAAAAGTTATGAATCTCTTTGATTGTCTTATTCCCTTCGACTTCCGCTAGCGTGCAGCAATTCCCAGCTAGCTCCTAAGTACGTCTGCGGTGTATCCTTTAGATGTACCGCGGAAAGGCTCGGAACCATGCAAACATATTTCGGCTCCACTCTTTGCAAGACAGTCAGCCCTTTCGTTGCCTTCAAACCCTTCATGTCCCTGAACCCTCCACAGCGGTACGCTATTGTGAGCTCCCAGGTGGTTCAAGAGTTCAAAAGCCTTGATGCCGTTTTAAAAGACCCTAAGGCTTCTTACGCTGCCTTAATATCTGGCATAATATTTATTCTGGCCTCATTTGCCTTCTACGATAAAATTCGTGAACACAGACTTCGATTGCGAAGACCTCCGCCCAGACTATGGTTGCCCATTGGCAGACTTTCCTGGAATCTTGGTCCAAGTACGCCATAAAGTATATATGGATGTTCGTATTGTATATTGGCAATAATAAGGGTATATGTTTGTACTGAGGAATCATGTTTGCGGCCGCCGTTATACAAACGCGCCGGTGAAATATTTATGTAAAAAAAATTGCTAAAATGTTTGGAGATACATATTTTCTATTTTTCTCAAATAACTATTACTCGTAGTCCCAAAACCTACCAAAATCCAATCCAGCCTACCAACCTACCAAATGGAAAAAATACCTACCAGTTTTGGTAGGAAAAGCCCATGTTTGGCAACACTGGTTGTACTCGACACTAACTACAACCTACACTACGCTTTGTTTCGGGTGAACTTCTTAATTTCTTTGTAGCACCGTATTATACTGTGCGACAATTTTATCACAATTCAAACCAGCCCGGACTTTAATATTTTATGAAGGTATACATATTCAGTACTAAAATCTTCGATGGATTTGCAAAAGTTAACTCGTATTTTTATTTTATGACCTACTAAATTTTTCATGTCCCGGCCTAAGTAGTTTTCAGAGAAGTGGAAAAAATGTCTAAAATAAATGACTGAGCGAAATTAAAGGTTAAGATATATATAGTAAAAGGTCGTTTTGACTCTTACTTTAAGAAACCCCGCAAGAAGCAAATTTGGAAGGCCGTTAGGGGATTGATATATTCTAGAAAATTATTCTTCGGAAAATTTTAGTATGGATCTTCTTAGGCAAAAACTACATGCCACTATCGTAAAAGCTTCTCAAAAATTAAAATAAAAAATCAGCAAAAAAACATGGCTTTTTTCTACTTAATTAAAAATAACAACAGTAATAATTTTCATTGAACACTGGATCCATGATTCAATAATAGATTGGTTTTGTAATAAAACAGTCTTCTCGCTCCCACACATAAAATCGGCTCCTTTACTTGTGCAGAATGTTGCTCACTCTACAGTTTTTAGTTATATTAGTAGTAAAACCAAAAATTCTTCATACTAAATATTCGTTGGCGTCACCTTCGTTTGTGTAATTTTCTAGAACAAGTCTAGAATAGCGACAGTTTAGCTATAAAATAACAAAAAATGCCGATTGATAGAACTTTTTACGCTGATTTCAACGATACCAAATTTATTTGGCGCAGGTAAAAAATAAAGAAGATATAAGAGGTTTATTTGTATTTTTTATTATCACTAAATTGTTGAAACCCAAAAGTAGATCATAATAAAATATGTAATATCGAATTAAAGATAATAACTTGTACTCTCTAAATAATATAAATTTCTTTACCATTAATTATGCAGTTTTTTCAAAAAAGGTTATTTCATGAAAAAATTACATTTGTTCGTTTTTTGTGGTTTTGGTTTAAAAATACAAAAAGCTTTAAATTATGTACATCAGCTGAAGAACAAATTAATTACCTTTATGGTGACGTCATTAGTTTTTTAATCGGTTATTAAGTTCATAAGATATTAATATTTAAAATATCTAAAAACTGAACTTTAACCTTCTAGAACCTCTTCATTTTTTACTTGCTCCAAATCATTGTTGATTGAAATGAGCATAAAAAGTTCTATTAATCTGCATTTTTCGTTTTTGCATAGCTGAACGGTCGGTATTCTAGATTTGTTCCCGGAAATGACGAATAACTTAAATCAAAATTGCATATTTTTATGTATTGATTAGTATTTCAATTAAAACACCAAATATATTGCAAATTCGCATAGAATTAATAATACACATTTTACTTCTAATTGTATACTTTGCGTCCTTTTTGTAGTACCATTCCACTACCGTCTTCGCAAAATGCGATCACATTCTTCCCCTTTCTCCTACTTCCAAAATACAAATCTAGATAAACGAGTGTCAAATTTTAGCTGTCACAAATTACACAACCTTGTATTATTGAATCATGGACTGGATCCATTTCAAATCATGCAGGCTGTCCTTTGGTATATCGAGAATTGACTTCAGAATAGAATATGTTTTTATGCTTGAAAAATAAATGAGCACGTATTTTTTTGTGTTTTTTAAGATTTTGTCAAAAAATAATATTTTTTTGCAAATTTTGTTGTAAACCTTGTAGTTTCCGTAATTTTAAATTGATCAATAAAAGTGGAAAATTTGGATAAACGATAAAAATAATTCGATTTTATGAAAAAAAACAAACAAAAAATCTTCAATATAATATCTTATTTTCTTTTGTATTTGTATGCTGATCAATTTGGTGTAAAGTTTTATAATGGTTTTTTTTTTGTAGGCTTGGTTGATCTATCTTGTGCAAGTTCAAGAGAAAACTCTCGGTTTCTACTTCGTTTTATGTCCAGCGTTTCGCTAATTTCCTTAGCTTCATTTGGGGCGGAAATAGGCAAATATAAATAAACACTTAAGCAGGGATCACAAGATTTGTACATTTGCACACAAAATGCCAAATCTAGATTTGTCCACATTGCGTATTTGGATATTCATCTACAATAATTTCTTTTGCTATCAGACGATTTGGGTGCTTAAGATCCAAATGTTTTGTCACACATTTGCACACAGCAGTAAAGTGACAAATATTGTCCACATTCATTCACACGGTTTAACAGTTTGGTCACAAGTACTTGTACAGCTGCTCAGGTGTCAAACAAACTTTTGCATCTATGATATCGTGAGATTGGAAGTGAAGTAATGGATACGCATTCTCAGAATTGAATACACCATCAAAATCTGGACTTAGGTCAAAAACGCGTTTTCATAGGTTGGAACTCGTAACTTTATGTAAAGTCATTCGTAACAACCCGTAATACCATTTTTTAATTTACAGTATTCAACGTATTTACATATGTAGTTCACAAGGTGTCGTATTGTCGTATGTCCTAAAGAGTTTATTTAATTGTGAATATAATTTAGCAAAACTAAAAAAATCGGACAACGGAAAGACGTTCCTCGAAGGCCCTAAAGTTCAGCATTTTAATGCAATTGCAAGTGGTCAAAATTTCATATAAGTCAGTGGGAAATTTAATATATTTTAATGACAGTTGATGTAGTTTTGCCTTCCGATGTCAAATATGGCTAACCTGTTCTTAAACCTCTACAATTTTTAAATTTATGTTGTTTTTTTTCCGTATAAAATTACAATTTTCTAGGAATTCAGAAGTCAAATTTAAGCCAAGTAGATCAAATTGGTACGAAGAAAAAAATTTGTAGTAGCGAACTTTTGATGCCGTTTATTTCTATTTGACACGTATGTAGATCATGGATCCACAGTCTCGCCCATAAATTTCGTACCCTATCATTCCGCTATCTTGGATTTTAGGTTTTCTTTTTGGGTTTTTGTGATTTGCAAGCTTTTTCGTAAAAACGGTTATAAACAAATTAGTAGAGAATTTTATTTCCTACATTTTTTATATACAAACTAAAAAAAAAAGTTATTTTTCATTGTAAATAATTAGCAAAACTTGCGAAAAAATTTTGCATCGTCACGCTTTTCGTAAAATTTTTTATAGCAAAACTTGCGAAAAATTGTTGCATTGTCACGCTTTTCGCCAACTTTCAACAATTTCTGATATAAATGCGTAGCATATTCAAATGCCCAAGTTCTAGGGAATTTTACTCTTTTAGTGTTGGGTTCTCCGGTGGCACAAAATTTGTAGAGCAAAATCTAATTTACGGCCTGTCTAGATGCCATATTTGAGACACCACGGCCTTTTCCAAAAAAAACCGCAATAACTTTAAAAGATCATCGGGAGACAAAACTCTATCAAGTGCCTTTAAAATATATTAAATTTCCCACTGACTTATAGGCAAAATATTGACCGCTTTGTGAAAAATTCCATGCATTTGCTGAACCGTAGGGCCATTGAGGCACGTCTTTCCGTTATCCGATTTTGAAAATTTTTCGCAGGCCACGTTTTTATGACCAAATGAGCCTTTCTGAGGGAGTCTTCCTTTGTAGGACAAAGTGGCAAAATAAGGCGCAGGCTACTGCACATGCTTGATGATATTCAGTGAGTTATTTTGCAAAACTATATATAACTAAATATGGTAGCCAAGGGGGTTTTAGACCACTTGAGGAAAAATTTGTGTAAAAAAAGCGGAAATCACAATTTTTGCTCATTTTTTTAATGGATAACACGCCCAACAAAAATATAAAAAAAAACATAGATCAAAACAATTACTTTATAATTAGTTTCATACAAATTTATTAAGTAATAAATGTTATCTGTCTTATAACACTGGTCAACAGCATTTTTGCAGAGTAACAATGGTATATTTCTGAAAAAATTAATCATGGTGATAGTTTTTGGAGGACATAGCTATAGTGTTGTGTAGGCATTCATATCGCTAGCTTAGAGTGAAAAGTTGCTAAGTCCACTTGTAGAAAATTTACAGCGGAAGGAAAAAAACTTTTCAAAACATTTCCTTCAAGAATTTTATAGAAAGAAAGTTGGTTTATGCAAACTACGTACATATGTATATTTGGAATTAAAATGCAAATAAGCATAAATTTAAATAACGATAATAATAACTTTGGATAAGATGCACTTTAATGATTTTGAAAAAATTGCAACCAGAGTTCAGAAACTTTGATTTACCCCTCCTCGCAAGTAAGTCTATGTCGTACCTTCAAAGAGACACACCTTTTCATACATATGTATGTATTTATTTCTAAAAGTGAAGTACAATAGAAATTTTGATATTTTTATGAATTTTTGTTTTTCATGGTTACTATGCCAAAAGCTGTTTTGCGACAAGGAAACAATTTTTCCAACTAGTCAATTTAATTTTCAATTCAGAAGCCCAGAGCACGTAGAGAAAAGTTTCCGATATTTCAAATATCGAAACAAAATATTTTATCGATATCGTATAGTAACTCGTGATATCGATATAGATTAACCGTTATGATGAACAACGATATTGATATATTGAATATCGTATCGTTATCGCGCATCCCTAGTTTTCACAAAAAGTGGACCTAGCAATTTTCCACTTAAAGCTAGCGGAGGTGATATAATATATAGGAGTTTCTTTGTAGGGCTGTTTTTTCATTGGCAACTAAACTGCCAAAAATTTTTAACTATTCACAAAAATAATTAGATTAAAAAATTAAATTCCGGGAATAAAATTGGCACTAAATCGGGTTTCGATACAAGAACTTTATCCAAGTTCAAAAGTATCGATACCAAATTTTTTTTTTGAATTTTTGAATCTATCTACTGGAAAGTATTCCCCGAGCCAAAAATTTTTTTTTGATATTTAGAACATGTGTTATGACCAATTCCGCAGTTTTTGTATTTGGTAATTAATGAGCAAAAAATTATATAAAAATTATCCGATTATTTTTTTGTTTAATTCCGCTGCATTTGCCCCGCTAATGAAACGAACCCTAAAAATCGCCAACTTTCAAAAAATGAACATCAAAATTTCCAAATTTTGAAATCGAGTTTCTAGAAAAAAATGGGGTATATAATGTTATAGCCCATTTAATTTTAGTATCATATTGTCCTAAGAATTCGCGTTGATTTTTGAGAATTTTTTTTTGTTGAAGGTGTTGCTCATTTTCTCCTATATGTGTTAACAAATTTTTGAACATACTTTATATGGAAGAAAATGTGTAACACCGTCAACAATTTAGGCACATTTCCCTTCGATAGTCTTAGAAACACTTCAATTTTTCATGCGGGGGAAAGGAAAATCATATCGCTACCTTAAAGGAGAATAGGTGCCAAGTCCATTTTTTTCAAAATTTAGTTTTAGTTTGGTAATACGGGTAATACGAAACTACATCGATTTTTCGACTATCCTGAACAATTTCAAGAGTGGACTTGGCACCTTTTCACCTTTAGGTGACGTTATGTTCTATCTAAATAATGAAAGCTGAGAAAGAGGCGTCTGATACTATAGCGCCTAGGGCGGAAAAGACTTCAAATCCGACACTGCGCACATGTACATACATACATATGTATGTAAATACGTAGGTATGCATGCAAATGTGAACATATTTTGGGACGAGTTTTCCTACCTCTGTGCGTCGGACCGTCCCCTTTTTTTTGTGTTTTGGTAGTAGAGTGTTTGTATGTACGCGAATGCACCACTTTCCTAACTTGACCATCGTCAGCGCGTCACTGTCTGGCCAATGTCATTTCCCGACTACCCCAATTTGCTTGGTTGTGACACAAATCAAAACTCAGATCCGAAATTTCTGGTGTCAATTGCAATTTTCGCTCTGATATGGCCAAAAAGGCTCGAACTGCCTTCAACTCGTTATATGGCTAAATATTTATTTACATGCATTCAAATATATGTACGAATGTATGTATGGATTTGAATACGTGTTTGTGACAATGTGCGCGTTTTGCGGTTATTGCTGATGATGCGGTCACGCGTTGATTATGCAAATGTGAGGTGTAACTGGAAGGGGAAGTGGCGAAATTTCAACGGAAACCAATCAATCTAAGTGGTTTCCATTTGGTCAAAAGTGATTGCATTTGCTGATGATATTTCGAATATGGCCCATACGGTATGCCACCAAAAGGAAATGCACTCACATATATACCCCACGTTCATATTTACCTGCATGAAAACTGCTATGCCAAATAAGATTCGCATCATCAGTTTTTCAAAACTTTGAAACTGTGTTTGTGCAACTATAAAGTAGCATGTTGTGCAGTTATCTCACTAAAAACTTATAAGTGAATCGAGCAGTATTTCCGTTGAATCCGAAGCATTGACTTCCATATCAGTGATGCCACAATAAATTTATATTTTTTACTGAATAACCAAAAAAAGTTACAAGTCAAATCCAAAAATTACCAAACTTAGTTTATGTACAGTTGCACGCATATGTATTAGGATACAGGTATCGCGTGTGTGCAGTCCCAATATAAGTGTGGCCGAAGAACCCAATTTGTCGATCCCTCGTTGTTCTCAGAACTTGAGACTGCATTTTGGAACATTATGGAGTATGTGAACAAAAACTGAAGACGGCTGATGACCAGTGTTGCCAATTTAGTCTTTTTGAGGCTAGATCTAGCTTTTTTCTTTGTCTTTAGCTCGGAAATTTAAGATTTAGCTTCTTGGCTTTTTTCTAGCCTTTTTTATTTTCTAACTAGCATTTTTATAAGCACAATCCTCCACAATATTTGTAACAGCACTGAATTATTGTTAAGCGAAACGTTAAGCGAATATGTATCAACCGGCGGCATCGCTCGCATAAAGAGAGTATTCGCTTAACAAACCTGAGCTCCCTGGTTCGAATCGCAGCTGGCGCAAATTTTTATTTCAATTTTTTAAAAGTGACTAGTCACTTTTTATACCCATTCGGTTACAGAGGGGAACAATTAGTCACTTCATAGGACAAAAGTGGTATTAGTCACATGTTCCTTTGCGATTGCTCCCGGAGTCAACCCGGATTAGTCGCATTTTTTGCAGGGTCGCGTCAGATATGCTACGAAGTTTGCAACTGGTACTGTCAAATCGCATACACTAAAAAAAAAACGTCTTCTATTACATCTCCCCCGCAGTAGTCGCATATGGGTTCCGCTTCGTGTTTGAATCGGTGAAGGTATTGAAGCACTCATGACGAGTTAAATAGTTTGTCAAATAGAAATCGACTTCGCCGTTTAGTCTACTTCGTTTGCGTGTATATATGGTTTGCTCTTCACTATGCGCGCTCCAATTGAAACATTCACGATTGTAATCGTATTGTTGTGTATGAAGACATTTGGTGTTCAAATGTAGCACTACTTTGTCTATAAGGACTATGGATTTCCAGACCCTAAAAAAGAGTCCCCTTTATTATTAAAATGGTTTTATTAAACGATCTACATGAAATTTTATGATCGTAAGTACTTTGGTTGCTTAGATATTTACATTTTTGTTGCTTGGTGGTACATTTCTACCACCTCTTTCTACATAAGAGTTAATGAAATGTTTAAAAGGCTGGCCTTTTATCAACTTTTTTTTTGGGCCAAGTAGCTTTTTTTAGCTTCTTTATTTGGACGATCTAGCTTTTATATTTTTGAAGTCCTGACAACACTGCTGATGACTCACAGTGTCATGGATACCCAGTGGGAATCATTCCTAGACATATTTCTCATCGAGGCGATGAGATTTCATCACCAATATCATACGACTGTCTAGTCTTTGGATTTTTTGATTCAGGCCAAGGTAATAGCCGTAGAGCAAACACAACCCTGCCATTTATTTGGTTGTTGCTTGAGAAACCTAGAATGTCAAAACCGAAAGAAATGTAAGCACGTTCGACCAATCAAAAGCAAGCAAAAAGGATGCTAATGTATGTGCAAAATGTGACAATGCAGATTTTTCCCGAATAGAAAAAAATCAAAACTGCAGCCCTGCTGCTACTACCTGTATAATGTGCCTTAATTCAGGCTACTCAAATTACCTTATTTATGAGAATAAACCTCAAATTCTTAAGCACTTAAAAACAATAGGGAAATTCATCTAAACGCATAAACCTCGTAAACATACTTAATTTTGTATGGAAAATCGGTTTATTTACGAGGTTTACATGGTTACGAGGCAATTACGAGTTTCCATGAATACGCATAATATTTGCCAAGGATCAATATTGAAAAACTTTCCGAAAATTCCTAGACTCCTCTAATAGCCATTTCGTCTAATTCGTTTGAGGCAAGCGATTTTTAAATCTCCATTTACACGAGCGATTTTGCGTGAGCAATGTCGAATCGCCCAGAAAATCGTTGAAACGGTCGTCCCATTTTTCACGTTTTCGACGTTTCAAGAAAACTCTGGAGTTCCATAAAAATGAACGATGCCAGTATAATTATTGTTTTCAATATTCAGCCTAATATTCTTGTAGTGCTTTACATAATCATAAAACTCTGTTTCCTCTTTATGCATCGGTGAAAATATTCTGGTTGTTTGATAAGGCATGAATGGGACCTCAAATCTTCACTGTTGGACACCCCATCGGCTAATATTTTTTATAGCATGTAAAAGTATGTTTGTTAGTTTGTAGGTTTATCTTATCTGATGATTATATTGATGAAACCTATACAAGTGGGCCAATCAACGATATCGCAACAAAACGTTGCGTCACCCATGTCATCACGTGGAGCTTTATTCAATCACATTAAAATATGGGCGTGTGGGCTATCGCGATGCTGGAACTCAATTCTTTCAAAGTAGTCGACTGCGTAGTTTTGAGCAAATGGACTAAATTTTTCCGATTGCAGAATAGTGAGCAATACAGTTAACCAGTTTATTAAAGTATATAACACATGTTATTGCATCTTCGTTGGCAAATGTTGTTCGCTCTATGTATGTAGTGTAATTGTTCAGCAAATTCAGAAATCAGAAATCACTGTACCGCACAGTGGAAAATCTTATATGGAGGTGCAGAATTAATTAGTAACTGGAGTAATAATTAAGGTACCGCAATAATACTCAGGGAATATGTAAATAGAAGACCCAGAATTGATGGCGTGCAAAATTCACAAAATCGCACAATAATCACGCCCACTTTTCATGTAGTAGAAATATGAAAAAATCCGTTCAATCATTGCTTTTAGTCTACGAATGTTAGGTATATATGTTATTTCGCATAGTATCATTACTATGTGTAGATAACTTGCGTCTTGAAAAGCAACTTCTAAGAAATGAATACAGATGTAGACACATGCTTTTTTTTAAAGAAAAATTATAGAATTGAAAGTGGAAAATTTTACCCTCCATAAGAAAAAAAACTGGGATGCGGTGGAACAAAATTCTTTTGGAATTTGACTTTCACCTTTGGCTGCTAACGTCTGGATATACATAGCTTGGTTGGGGCCCGTAAATACTGTTCCCCTTAGTTAGAAATACTTCGATCGTCTTTGTTTTCAAGATGGCTGCGATTCCACAACTTCTTGGTCACGTTTGTAGACGCACTTGACCAAAATAAGTCCGGACGCGCTCATTGTATTGCGCGATAGCCTTCAAGTAAAAATAACGGTCTCCCACCTTGCGATCCATTTTACAACGGTTTTATCAACTTGCAATGTTGTGTTTCCAGACCACCATTTATACTATAAATATAGCAAAGCTATTTATGTTAAAGTCTAGATATCAACCTAGTCCAGATATCAACCTCCTAAAAAGAGGACCTAAAACTATGCACTACATACGCTACAGCGGAAATGGACGACACGCCACTTCTTTAAATGAAACTAATTCCTGCTATATGCTTGTATTTACATTAGGGTGGTCGCTCCCCAGGATCCTTCTATACCAAAAAAATATACCCTTATTTTTTTATTTTGAAATCAAAAAATATTTAGAGGTCGCTCAAAGTTTTGCATGTATTTTATATGGGAAAAAACAACTTTTCGTAGAAATGGTACAGAATTCTTGAAAATCAATATTTTTCGACCGGAATACTTTTGTTTATTTTCAGGAGACTCCCAATAATAATACCCCATTATTTTTTTAAACCATTTTTTCATAGTAACTATATTTTATAGGTCCGCCAAAACTCCTAGGAAATGCCAGAAAATGCTATGGGGGGGAGGGATAAATAAAAAATCTTTAGTATTGAAAAATGGGTAAATAAACGACTTGATATTTGCTATTGGAAGTCTCCTGAAGAGAACCTGAGTTTTCCGATCGAAAAATATTGATTTTCATGAAATCGATGCCATTTCCACGAAAAGTTGTTATTTTCCCATACAAAATACATGGAAAACTTTGAGCGCTTTGAGCGACCTCTAATGTACATATGTATGTACAGTATATTTTGCTTAGCTGCCCATCCTTCTTTGCACGAAAAACTTATGCGCTTAACCGAAAAAAGCACTTAAGCGAATTTTCTTTACTACTTCAATGAGGAAGGTATCCGAATCCCTATGAAACCAAATAATGGAGGAGCACTTACCACGTAGAAATTACTGCAAGAAAAATTTTTTCCGAATGGTATCTAATTATCTACATATATAACTACATAAAATAATTGCCGTTTTCGTTGTTCTGCGAGATGAGCAAAATAAATAATAGCTTGTAAAATTAGGGTAAGTGTAGAGCCAGTGCAGGTAAACGTAATACTTTCTTTGATAATTGATAATAGTTGCAAATTTTTAAGGCAGGTATCGCTAATGTGCAGGTATGTTGAATGCAAGTATCGGAGCAGTTTCCTTATAAATATTAAAAATAATGCCGCTGATGCGCATTTTGGGGTAGGTACCTTAAATGTGCACTTAAGCACAAAGGCAGCAAAGCAAAATATACTGTATATACTCAACGTGAGCACAAAATATTTTGCTTGCATAGTCTTCTTGGTCTTGGAGGGAACACTTTCCGCCCTACTAAATGGTAGCAGCACAGAAAGTTGTGGAGAAGAAGAATTCGAGTTCGCAGTCGATGATGACGGAGTCGACGTTCCACCGCCTGACTATGACGAGGTACGTATAGCAATAACGCGGCTGAAAAACAACAAAGCCGCTGGAGCTGACAGCCTGCCAGCTGAGCTATTCAAGTACGGCGGCGAGGAGTTGATAAGGTGCATGCATCAACTCTTGTGCAGAATATGGTCAGATGAACGCATGCCCGACGACTGGAATTTAAGTGTGCTCTGCCCAATCCACAAGAAAGGTGACCCCGCCATTCGGGCCAACTACCGCGGGATCAGCCTTCTAAGCATAGGTTACAAGGTCTTATCGAGCGTATTGTGTGAAAGACTGAAGCCCACCGTCAATGAACTGATTGGGCCTTATCAGTGTGGCTTTAGACCTGGCAAATCCACCATAGACCAGGTATTCACAATACGCCAAATATTGGAAAAGACCCGCGAGAAAAGGATCGACACTCACCACCTATTTGTCGACTTTAAATCCGCTTTTGACAGCACTAAAAGGAGTTGCCTATACGCCGCTATGTCTGAATTTGGCATCCCCTCAAAACTCATACGGCTGTGTAAAATGACGTTGAGCAATACCACCAGCTTCGTCAGAATTGGGAAAGACCTATCCGAGCCGTTCCCCACAAAACGGGGTTTCACACAGGGCGACTCCCTTTCATGTGGCTTCTTTAATCTGATGTTGGAGAAGATAATAAGAGCTGCAGAACTGAACCGCTCAGGAACTATTTACTACAAGAGCGTGCAATTGCTCGCTTATGCCGATGAAATCTATATAATCGGTAACAAAAACCGCGAAATCTGTTCTGCCTTTTCCAAGTTGGATAAGGAAGTAAAGCGAATGGGTCTGGTGCTAAACGAGGACAAGACGAAGTATCACCTGTCATCAAACAAACAGTCGGCACATTCGCGCCTTGGCACCCACGTCACTTTTGACAGTTATAATTTCGAGAAAGTAGAGAATTTCGGTTAATTGGAACCAGCATTAACACCGATAATAATGTCAGCATTGAAATCCAACGCAGAATCACTCTTGCCAACAAGTGCTACTTTGGACTGAGTAGGCAATTCAGGAGTAAAGTCCTCTCTCGACGTACGAAAACCACGCTCTATAAGTCACTCATCATGCCCGTGCTGGTATATGGCGCAGAAGCATGGACAATGACAACATCCGATGAGGCGGCTCTTGGAGTGTTTGAGAGAAAGATTTACGGGCCTTTACGCGTTGGAGACGGCGAGTACCGCAGACGATGGAACGATGAGCTGTATGAGCTTTACAACGATATGGACATAGTGCAGCGAATTAAAATACAGCGGCTCCGCTGGCTTGGTCATGTCGTTCGAATGGACACCGACGCTCCAGCTCTGAAAGTATTCAACTCGGAACCCGCTGGTGGTAGCAGAGGAAGAGGGAGGCCCCCACTGCGATGGAAAGATCAGGTGGAGAAGGACTTGGCTTCACTTGGCGTCAGTTGGCACAGAGGAGAAACGACTGGCGTGCTTTGCTGAACTCGGCCAAAATCGCTTAGGCGGTTACAGCGCCAAAAAAGAAGAAGAAGAAGAGTATAGTCTTCTGTTCTCTTTTCACTGCAAGTTGAATTAATTTAATATCTATTGCAAAATTTTATACAGATAAGACTAAAAAGTAGAAAATAAATAAAATGAAAAAAAAAACCTTTTAATATACCACGCTTTTATAAATGGATTAAAAATTTGAAATTAACATTTCTCAGTGCCATAGGATTTGTTTTGATAACCTTTGAGTTTGAAATTTTAATAATAATGTAATAGACCTGAATTGATATGAAGAGTAATATATGTATGTATGTGGGTATACGAATAACGACCGCTTAAAATCGATCTCAAGTTTGTACTTTCTCTGTAGAAATTTTAGGTCTATGTTATGTAGTTTTACTATTGTCAATTAAATCTAATGCTTTGTATTGCATGCGCTCCACGTTTTTTGTTTTCAATCTCATAAATGGTTTATAATGCCTATTGCTATAATTTCCAAATCAAAAGTTATCAAAATAAATTCTATGGGACTGAGAAATTTTATTTTCTAATTTTTCGTCCATTTATAAAAGCGTGGTATATTAACAAATCTTTTTATTTTATTTATTTTTTCTCAACAGAATATCTTATAGAGTAGAGTTTTGCATGCTTAAAAAGTGTTCAATAACAATGAATATGACAAAAAACAAAACTTGTCGATATACATACATGAAAAATTTATTTCTAATTTTTTGTAAAATCAAAGTTAGAAATTTTCTTTGCATTGCTAATAGCTATGAAAAAATACCACTGCTGATTGAAAAAAAAATTATCACATAACTAAAGTGGTCCGTTTCAGAAATCCTGACTCATCTTCCAAAAAAAAAAAATTAAATTGAAAGTTTTCCTTCTGGACTGCGACTGAAATGTCAAACACAGTACAAAATGTCTCAAATCGTATTGAAAACCTTTTTTAAATTTTTTTTTGCGTTTTGTGACACTATAGTCAGCTTAAAAGGGTGCAAAATTTTGTTCTCAGTTCTGTCTTGTTGAATACATATTCATTGTAGGCTAACGTTCGAAACTCCGCATTTTTCATAAAAATTAAATTTCGATATAAGAATCTACCTATCAGTATAAGAAGTCGTCCCCGGACATTAATTCTAGCCTTAAAATCCGCTGGTGTATATAATAAAATCCCAGGGGCCACAAACTATCCCAAAAGTGGTTCGAGCTAATGTGTTAATACCAGTGCATAGTTTCATTCAAAATGTGTAAACTAGATATTTTTCAAAGTATCTTTTTCGCAGCACAGCAGGAACTCAAGCTTTGGAATGTATCAAACATGACATTTTGCTTACGGTAATTGAACACCATTATATACGACTGTTATCTTTTGTATGTATGTACATATGTATATTAGACTGTGTCAAAACAAATAACTACCTTTTCGCGGTTACATATGGGACATTCCTTTTCATATCGGACACCAAATTTGGTGTCACACTTTCGATTTGCTTCAAACTTTTTTTGTAGGTTCTATACATGAAATAAGCTAACACGTGTTCGAGGAATTTTTTTTTCGTTTTTTTCTTTGGAGATATGATCTGTCAAAATTTGCACTTTTTCGTGATTCTGACTAATCATACACTCCTTCAAATCGTTAGACTTCATCTTAGCGTCGTTTTAAAGCTAAAGAAACGGGCTTAACATTTCGATATATAAGGTTCTAAAGCTAAATAAACCATCTCGTCATAAAGAAGATATTTTAAAAATAGTTCTTGACAAACCCCCATTTTCTAAACCACGTTTTTTTATAGAGAAACAAACAATGATTACGATGGTATAATTTTAAGTCCCTAGTTTACTGGTCTTCACTAAGCAAATCAACTTCAAAAAGTTCAACTGTTAATAGCAAAGCTAGCTTTAGGACAATCTTGACCAACATTAGAAACGTTAAGCCCGTTTCTTCAGTTTAAAACGACGTTAAGATGAAGTCTCTACGATCAACAGAACCCGAGATATAACGATTTGAAGAAGTACATGATTATTCAGAATAACGAAAAAATGCAAACATTGACAGATCATATCTCCGAAGAAAAATAAGAAGAAACAAGTAAGAAAGTCTAAGTTCGGGCGGAGCCGAACATTAAATACCCGGTGCAAGTATTAAATATATGGTTTCCATCTTTCCGAAAGCTACCGCTACATGATAAGCCGGGGTGTATAAATTTTAAATAAATTAGCGTCCTTAAATTTCGAAATATTGAAATTTAAAGCATTTCTGAAATTTACCGTTATATGAAAAGCGGCCGTAATTTTAGTCCGACTTTAACAATTTTCAACGGTTTGATTTTAGGTGGCAAGCACAATAACCATACCGAGTTTGGTACAAATTACTAGAACGGTTAGCGAGATACATATATGTGATCACAAGTGGGCGGTGCCACGCACATTTTTCACAATTTTATTATAAACGTCTTTCTTGGAAAATATTTGTTGCTACTATCAATTTTGAATAAATTACCTTTAATATTTACTGATCTATCGAGGATTTCGTATTTCTCTAAATTAACGTTATATGGGCTGTGGGCGTGGTTATTGTCCGATTCTAAAAAATTTCGGCCATTTTGTATGCTGTGCCAGGGCCAAACACTGTGCCGAGAAGAAATTGGTGCAGCGGTTACAAAGATATACACATGTAAATCATTTTAAATATCAATTTTGAGTGAATTACCTTCAGTAGTTACTAAAATATCGCAGTTTTCGTATTTCTGAAAACCGTTATATGGGAGGTAGGCGTGGTTATTTTCCGCTTTCGCCCATTTTCAATACCATCCGTCCTATGCCCGAAAGAAGTGCACGTACCAAGTTTCGTTAAGATATCTCAATTTTTACTCGAGTTATCGGACGGACGGACGGACAGACAGTCACCGCTTAATCGATTTCTCTTTTCATTCTGATCATTTATGTATACATTTGCCTATATCTATCTCGATTCGTTTTGCCTGTTAAAAACAACCGTTATGTGAACAAAGTTATAATACCCTTGTGCACAAGTGCGCTCGGGTATACAAATTCCTCGAACACGTGTTAGCTTATTTTATGTATAGAACCCCAAAAAAAAAATTTTAAGCGAATCGGTGACATGGCATATTTTTTTTTACGAAATCCGTCCGACTTAAAAAAAAGACTCATATATGAAAATTTCGTTGTCGGCCATAAACAGAAATTGTGTCGAAATTTCGGCCGTCTTCATTTTTTCAGTAGTGCCCGCAAAAATATGAATTTTCAAAATAATTCTTTTTTTGCTACTTTTTTTATAAACAATTAAGGGCTGTTTACTCAACTGCCTGATGAAAATTGACGGCCGGTCTGCTTTGTCGAAACATTTGACAGGCAGTCAAAGCACCGGTTATCTTTAACAGGCAGTCTAGAAAACCCTGTACCCCTACAACTTTAAAATTGCTCAAAAAACTTTAAACTTGCACTTTATTAAACTAAAATTGATTGGGATAAAATAAAATAAACAAGGTTTTTATTTATTTGTTATAAATACCTACATATGTACATATTTGTTTTTTATAAAGAAAAATTCTGGGCTCCTCATTGTTTTTCATAAACAATTAAAGACATTTTTCATTGAAAATACTTCTTTTTGTGGGCGCTAACTAGAAAATGACGGCCGCTGTGATGTAGTGGTTAGCAGTGCATGCTACCATTCCACAAGGTCTAGATTCGAGCCCAGTTTCCGACTAATATCAAAAATATATTAAACAAAATAGTTTTTCTAATAGCGGTCAGAACTCGCTAAGCCATGGCAAACCTCTGAGTGTATTCAGCCATGAAAAACAGTTTCTCATAAAAATAAAATCGCCATTCGGAGTGGGCGATCCCATTTGTGTGACCAAGGCGTACGCCACAAATCAGAGGAGAAGCTCGATCAAATACTAATATATTTTGCAAGCGCCAATCTTTTATTACTATTTTAATTAGCTAAAAGATGATGATAGAGGGGTGAAATTTTTACACATTTTTTTCTGACCGAAAACGAGATTTTCATATTAGACGGAAAAAAATATTTTATTTGGCACAGTCTAATGTACATACATATTTATTTATGTATGCAGACAAAATATTCTGTTCATTTACCCTAGCCACACTCACTGATCTTTAATCTCTAAAATCTCTTAGGGCCGGTTACTCAATGTCTTGTTAACACTAATCTCCTGTTAAACATTGTTATCGACGTATTCGACCCCATTCATACAACAGGGAGTCGGTAACGTCGATAACTATGTTTAACCGGAGATTAGCGTTAACCAGACATTGAGTAAGCGGCCTTTAAGTTCATTTGCTTTAGGCTGCATCTGCTCTAAATTTTTTTTATAGCCACCGACTCAACATAATGCAGCGGCAGGTATGACTCGGGAAGCATTAAGGTGTTGCAAAGTGCCCAAGGTCCAGGGATGATAGATTTGCAACCATTTAAGGCATCAATGATGTGTGCTTAACATGCAAGTAAACAAATAATCACAAGATATGTAAGTGGACACACACATGCATATATGCACATATATTTGCATGCCTGTGCATTGGTACATGTAGAGGGCCGACCATCGGCTATTCAGCAAAAATACATAAAATAAAAATGAACAAAGTCGGTGAGAAAAAAGTAGTTAACATGCGCAGCTCGTGTGCATAAACAATGTATCTACGGATGCATGTACCTTTGTATGTGAATATTTATGCCTGTATGTACAAAGCATCACCTTACGATCTCTCTCGCTGATCTTCAGATGGATGTGTGTTTATGTAACGCCAGTCGCTGATTTCAGTTCCCTGGGGGAAGTCTTCGGTGAGTGATCTTTACAAGCAACGACGCCACAAAAAAACATGTATAGTCAGTGTTGCCAGAAGTTTTTGGACCAACCGGCTAAAAACGGCTAAACTGTTTCAACTAAATTTCACATGTTTTATTAAAGTAAATCACAGGTAGAAAGACTAACTAGTTCTTGGAGAGAAGTCGCAAATTCAAGTTGGAAAAAATTTTGCCAGCAAGAATTTGCAATTAGGAAAAACATATCGTCATTTAAAGTGCAAAACCGAGTATCAACAAAATGCAAAACCGCGTATGTGAAGTTTTAAAAATTATTTTCTAGAGTGTAAAAACACTCATATTTCAAAATGGTTCTCTTTTATAAAGAAATCGCATTTCTGCCTAGTATATTTCAGGACGAATGGATAAGGATTGAGCCAAGAGCTTGTGTGAGCAAATCCAATGTTTGGCAGCCAATGTCAGTTACGCGGTTTGCAGAATGACGATTTTGTCGACGACAAACAAGTTCGTTAAATTTAAAATGTACAAACTTGAGCTATTTTAAAATGAAAAATGTAAGTAAATACTTTCTTAATTAATTAATTTTGTTAATTCCAATGATTTGAAAGGTACTCGGCTGAAAAAAACTGTATTCGTAATCGGAATGCAATCGCAACCAGAGTCGATTTAGGAAACCCGACAGTTACTACGACAAAGAAATTGAAGCGTATGTTGAAGAAAGTCGGACTAACAAGAAATATACATGCAGGTCCTGTTTTCTGCTCCTCTGAAAGAATTTTAAAAATTCTATACAAATTTATTATGTTCGAAATACAACCGTGGACCCTAGCTGGCAGGGAAACTTGCAAATTCCTGCAAATTTGCGTTCGTGCAGAAATTTGCAAATTTCTCTACATGAGAGAGAATTTGGGAGCATTTTTCTTACTATCTGATATTTTGAGTGATTCTCGCAGGATTTTCGAAGAACAAACCTATTGTCTTCCCATAGAGTTTTGCTTTTGTTTTCATTTTGACATTTGGTCAAGTCAAGTTGGCGTTCGGTTTTTCGAATTTAATTAAGTTTTCAGCAAAAAAATTTGTTAAAAACAAATACATATGTGTACATAGTGCTTAAAAATATAAATTTTTCAATTACCTTAAACCTTTAAGCTTGAGCAACAATGATGCTTTTTAATTAAAGCAGAATTGATTATGTGCTATCTGAGAAGACAATAAATGTAATATTTATTCTATGTGTTGGCACTACCACCAATTTGTCATTTTCTAAGTTTGCGAATAACACTTCACGCTTAAATTTAAGACATTCATAGCAAACATTTTATGAAGAAAATCCCCGCTACGGCCTTTTTTAGAAAAAATATATATTCGTTTAAAATAAAAATAAGCGAAATCGGCCCAATTTTATATAACCCTGCCTGACATGAAAATTTTCTCCGCGATAAGGCGAGTAGCCATTTCTAACAGATTTTGGGTCGCCTAGTCAAAAATGGAAACATATGTATATATTTGAATTTTAAGAAAACAAGGCAAATAGAAAAATCGGCTAAAAACGGCTATTTTTTTTGCAAAACGGCTAACAAATCGGCTGCCGGCTTAAATGGCAACACTGTTTCTAGTAGTTCAACAATGCTTAGGTTGATACCCAGTAGAACTTCATGAACCAACTAACAAGATCACCCAGCACGGCAACCGTGTATTTGTAATTGCATTTGAGAAAAAAAATAATAGTGGACGACGTCATTTTTTAATCGGTTCTTTCATTCACACACAGGTTTCATTCCGTTTCATTCACATGGCGGCGAAAAAATGACGTCACTGCAAAAAAATAACTTTTTTCGCGCACGCCGTGCTGGGTGATCTTTATTCGTTCGTTCATGGTAGAACTTTGGTGCATCGTTTTATTGCTCCAACATTCCTCCCAAACGAGCAGTATATAAAGGAGTAATTAACACGGAGTACGTTTGCAAAAAGAAGTTGGTCTTAAATGTAGCTAAACAGTCGATTCAGGGATCCCTTCATAACGAAAAAACTATACTAGAAAATTGCCGTCTTAGATTCGACCTGCTACTTTATTTATTTTTTTTAAGAAATCAGTGGAAAGAGATCAAAATTTCTAAAAGCGAAAAAGTACGGTAAGTAATAATACCGAGAGTATTTTTATGTAAACTAGTGTTCGCCCAGCGGTTGAAATTCAACCCTTGAATAGGAGTTGAGGTGGGCTGAACTGAGCCGAGTTGAGTTTAGTTGAGTTGATTGAAGTGAATTGACACAAATAACACAACACAACATAATACAACAATACAACAAAACAAAACGCAGCGCAACATAACACAACACAACCCAACACAACACAACACAACACAACACAACACAACACAACACAACACAACACAACACAGCACAACACAACACAACACAACACAACACAACACAACACAATACAATACAATACAATACAATACAATACAATACAACACAATACAACACAACACTTCCTGTAAGTTCTGACTAAATCTGCTATTGGAACAGACTAAATACAACCCTACAAGAACAGTGATAGTCATTTGATTGATCATGTGATACTCATTGGTGATGGAGATCTCAATCAAGTACTTCTATCAACTTTTTAGGAGCAATATAAAAATCCTGATGTAAACATTTGCGTACGTGCGATCTTCCGTCTTCCTCCAACTTATGGCTTTATTTAATGGTCTCTTTTTAACCAACGCAAAATTTGCAAATGTGTTAGTAAGATAAATGAGAATATGTTAGTTTCCATCACACCATTTTTGTAGGGAACACAATACAAAACAACAATTCACAACACAACACAACCCAACATAACACAACACAAAACAATACAACACAACGCAGTACAAAACAATACAGCACAAAACATCACATCACAATACAACATAACATGCCGTTCTTAAATTTTTTTTTCTTTTTCTTTTTTTTTAGCTCTATATAGTTTTATCTCTATCTTTGTCCCCGCCGGTTTTTTGTCTTTTTATTTTTATATTTATCACTTCCTTGACCTTAATTCAAATCTTTATCTGTATACTTTGCTTTATCTAAATATTCACCCACAGCTTTTCTATTATATTAAGTATTTAAAATTACCTTCCCCTTTGTCCTTATGTTGAGATTTCATTACTTTTATTTTAATATTTGCATTTAGCCCTTTCTTCTTCTAAATACCCAACTGTACCTTCTACCTTGTTTGAGTCTTAATCTATTCATGTACATACATACTTAATATGGCCAACTATTTCATAGCTCAAAGAAGTACAGCTAAGGTTGGTTTAAGTTAACGCCTCGAGCCGGTTACGAAATTTCGAATGCGGTTAATTTCGATCCCCGAGAGCTCAGTGTTTGTTCAGAAGTGCGAGCAAAAATGCTTCCATCCTTGCCTCGCGATGGTTGGACAGTTAAAAAGAAAGTGTGGAGATGATTGCACTTCATCCTCCTCTTGCCAGCTGATACGAAACCATCAGTTGAAATTCTTAGTCCCACCGCATGAATACCAATCGCACAATGGCCTGTGATAACCCCATCACTAGCCCTTGAGAGGTAACGTGTTTTAAAAGTGCTCTATAAAAACATTTGCTGCAGCAGAGAAACGTCTTCTTTTCCTAATAGCAGTTCGTGCTGCGACAATTCTGTCTAGGCGCCGTGTTCAACATTGGATTTTAAGCGCCAGTGTAGGTGTTATTCGTAATGCTCCGCTAATTCCTGTTTTACAAGTGTAGCCTTCTCTAGTGAGGTCCACCAGACAGTAAAGGCTTAAATCTAGTTTCCTAGAGATAATGAATTAATTTGGCTGAAGGACCCCACCTTTTACCGATACCTC
>NW_023458561.1:15972149-15993240 GCF_013731165.1 Rhagoletis pomonella | reverse complement strand
GTCCTTAAATTTCGAAATATTGAAGTTTCAAGCATTTCTGAAATTTATCGTTATATGAAAAGCGTCCGTAATTTTAGCCCGATTTCAATAATTTTCAACGTTTTGATTTTATGTGGCAAACACAATAACCATACCGAGTTTGGTACAAATTGGTAGAACGGTTACCGATATACATATATGTGATCATAAGTGGGCGGTGCCATGCCCATTTTCCAAAATTTTATCTTAAGCGTATTTCTTGGTAAAGAATTGTTGCAAGCATCAATTTTGAACAAATTAGCTTTAATATTTTCTGATTTATCGAAGAATTTGTATTTCTCTAAATTACCGTTATATGGGATGTGGGCGTGGTTACTGTCCGACTTTTAAAATTTTCGGCCATTTAGTATGCTGTACCAAGGCCAACAACTGTGCCAAGTTTGGAAGAAAGTTGTTCAGCGGTTACCAAGATATACACATGTAACCATAAGTGGGCGTGGCTACGCCCATTTTCCAAAAATTTATAATATTCTTATTTTTCGTCTGAAAATTATTGTAAATATCAATTTTGAGTGAATTATCTTCAGTAGTTACTAAAATATCGCAGTTTTCGTATTTCTGGAAATTACCGTTATATGGGAAGTGGGCGTGGTTACAGTCCGAATTCGCCCATTTTCAATACCAACCTACCTTGGACTAACGGAAACCTACATACCAAATTTCGTTGAGATATCTCAATTTTTGCTCGAGTTATCGTGTACACGGACGGACAGACAGACGGACAGACGGACGGACAGACAGACATGGCTTAATCGATTTCTCTATTCATTCTGAGCATTTATGTATACATTTGTCTATATCTATCTCGATTCGTTTTGGCTGTTACAAACAACCGTTATGTGAACAAAATTAATATACCCTTGGTATAAAAACGAAACACCATTTATCCTTTTTTGACCGGCACTGTACATTTTTGAATATTTGGTCTTGGTACGGTTGCCAGAGGTACTGATTTTTTCAGTCCAGTACTGATTTTGCAACTCTCGTACTGATTTTATTTATTTCTTCAATCAGTACACTAATGTCCTGATTTTTTAAAATTTGAACTGATTTGTACTGAATTTTCAATTCCTATTATTTGTATTGGGGGTATTTTCACCGACCTTGTTACACGGTTACTCAGTGGTCGGCAATTTTTCGTCAGGTATTTTGTTTGTGTAATATTATTTTACTCAAACACAATACATTCGGATTTTTTTAAGGTTTTTACTTAACTTCGGAACTCCCTTAAACTGTACTGTGCAAAGTAAGAAGAAAATTATTTAATTATAGCTGACGTGTCCAATAATGTTTGATATGCTTCCCAGAAATTAATACAATAAAAAGAGCAATGGTTTTATGGGCATATCGCCGAGTCGTTACGTACCAGTTGCGATACTATTATGGAGTATGATTTGTTTAAAAAGAGGGCTAACGTTTTTTTGACGAGTGTTGTTAGTTATCTCGAAAATAACTTTCAGTTAATAACAACAAATTTGAACAACTAAATGGCTTTTCTCTACAACTTACAGAGTTTTGCATACTGGACCTCTCGATGTCTTAGATAATCGTATTAGCGAATTCTTAGCCTTTCAAAGTTTTAGCGCAGTTGCAAAAAGTAATTTAAGCCACGAGGAAATATGAATGAAGTCTTTAAATAGTGGTACGTTTTCACAGTTTGAAAAAATATATAATTTTGTTTTTCCAATACCACACTCAAACGAAGCAACTGCACCACAGTATATACAGTAATAAACCTTTTTGAGTACTCCTCGGGGGTAAAATCTGATCAGGGTTGATAATGAGAAGGAGCATGAATTTTGTTGATTCAGAGTTGTATACAAAACTACTGTGGTATGAAAGGGAGCAACAACCATACTATGGCAGAGTGGCGAAACAAAGTGTAAAAACATTGCAAATTATTGTCTATTTTTATAGATACTAGTACAGATTATCATAGTTCAGTGTATAATTTGCTATATTACACCGTACAAGATAATGAACTGTTAAATGCTGAAAACGCTAGTAACTTGTAGATAACTCAAACTTGGGTGTGCTTATTGGACTGTCTGGGCGGATGCGCTGAAAGGCTTTTGGGTCTGTATAGCTATACAAACCTTGTTTTTTTTTAAATAAAGGCTTAAATATATTCGGAAATTCAGAATTTTGCTTGATAAATTCACAAAATGTACGTTTTTCATAAAAATATAATCTTACAATGGACTTTTTTTAATTTTAAACTTCAATTTAAGAAAACTCCATTCAGTGCTATAATTACGATTTGAGTCTTCCAGTTTGTAAAACACAAGCGTTAATTATGTACTTACCTATTGATATTATTCTTCATTAAGCATGAATATCAGCATCAGTGTTGCCAGAACTTTTTGGGCCGACCGGCTAGATTGGCAAAAAAAAGCGGCTAAAAACGGCTAAAATGTTTTAGTGAAATTTCACATAGACTCTGGCAAAAAACGGCTAAAATGTTTTAGTGAAAATTCACATGCTTTATTTAAATAAATCGCAAGAAACGAAAGACTAGTTAACACCATTAATTTATATCGAGTGTATATTCCTCATCATCAAATGAATCACTATTGTATATATCACCTGAATTCATTAATTTTAAGAGATCGTCATCTACAGTAAAATTATGGCAGCATTTTTCTTCACGTTTTAAACCGTATCTTATATATAAAATAGCGTTTAACGTTTTAACGCACATTGGATTTCTTTGCTTAGTTTTTATTATATTCATTGAACTAAATATTCGCTCTACTTCTGCATTACTTATAGGCAAAACAAGAAAACTAAAAACTAGGTTGGAAAGGTCAGCAAACTTCGGCCCAAAATTTTACAGTTGAGTCTAAATTACTCCAGGTATGTAACGTTATCCGTTGCCATTGCATCTCTATGGATGTTATTTCGTCGGCATTATATTTGTGTTTTTGTTGCTGTAGTTGAACAAATACTTTTGGTTTATTTACTCTTAATGCATTTCCAACCGAAAAAGTCAATTTTTTTTAGTGTGGCAATATTTGTAGGGAGGCATTGGCGTAATTCCTTTATTAAACTGATAATAAAATAGCGACCATTTTCTCGAATTATTTTCTCGGCTTCGTGGTCAAAAGCGTTTGTGCTTACTTTTGTTTTTAAATACTCTTCAAAACTGTGATAAAACTGAGGAAATGGAGCAAGGTATGGTTCCAACGGGTAGCATATAGGATCAAATGTGTCCGCGCTAATAACCACTAGGAAGCATAGATGCGAAAGTAAAACATTGAGTTCATTAAAAATCTTCATTGGGTCTGCATTATTGCTTTCGAACAACTTGTTTACTTTTTGCACCTGAAAATTATGCAAATAGTAAAATCGGCTAAAAACGGCTAACTTTTTTTTACAAACCGGCTAACAAATCGGCTGCCGGCTAGATCGAATTTTCTCCGGCTAGTTGCTACCAAAACCGGCTAAATCTAGCCGGAAAACGGCTAAAATGGCAACGCTGATCAGCGTACATCAAAGATGAATATTATACTTAACCTACATTTTGTTCATAAATAGCACATAATTATGTATATTTTAGCCTCGAAAAGAACTTTTTCTAATCATGAGCCGAAATTCCCCACAGTAAGTGTTGCCGTGCGCGTAAAACGAAAACGGTGCACACAACCCAAAAGTACTCCTCGGGGACCAAATGGTGAAAAACTGCGAAAAGGTTTATTACTGTATATACTGTGAACTGAATGCAAAAAGAAAAGCTGACTTCAAATTAAAAATTTTGAGAACGAACTCCAAATTAAAAGTAATTTTAATATGAAATCTATATACATATAACTACGCCACAAGAAAATTTTGAAATCCCTTTTTTGAAGGAACCGTTCACTCAATTTCATTGAAACATACACCGATTTAAAGGCTATAACTTCCTCTAATCCAGAAATGTTAATACAGACACATAGGGAGCGTGACATCTGACATATAGACTAAAATGTGAAAACCACTATATCTCTAAAACCAATTAAGCTGGGGAACTGAAACTTAGCACAGATGTATAGATTGTAAACGCCCTACTTACGGCGAAAAATGATAGGTACTGGGAAAGTGGGCGTGGCACTTCCCATACAAACTGAAATTCTCATATCGCTTTTCTCTGGAACCGCCTACGCTAACGTCCTGAAATTGGACACAGCAACATATGTTGTCAATACCGTACTTACGGCGAAAAGTGGTACATTTTGGAAAAGGGGGCGTGGCACCTCCCATACAAACTGAAATTCTCATATTGCTTATCTCTGGAACCACTTATGCTAACGTCCTGAAATTTCACACAGCAACATCTGTTGTCATATGTTGTGAAATTCTCATATCGCTTATTTATGGAACCGCTTACCCTAACGTCCTGAAATTTGACACAGCTCTTTATGATATCAATCACGTACTTATGACGAAAAGTGGTAGATAACGGGAAATGGGGCGTGGCACCGCCCATACAAACTAAAATTCTCATATCGCTTATCTCTGGAACCACTTATCATAAGGTAATGGAATTTTATATACCTACATTTATGTATACACATGTAAAATCGCAAGCATCATTCATTTGGGAACCATTTTCTCCTAGATTTTAAAATCGAATTGAATGATTGTTGTTTTGTGCAAATGTTTTTTGAAGGATCAGTGTGTGTGTGTGTGTGTGTGCAGGGATTGAGAGCTATCCTAAAAAATCATATTTATGATCACATTTGCTTCACTTTTAGAACACATATTAGTAACATAAAATTTGGTGTAACTTGGTGGCCCAGTCGTGTGATGAAAAAATATTGGGCTTTGGCGCAGTCTGGACAAAAATCCGTGAGAAACGGCCGTTAGAGAAGGAAATATTATCTTTTGTTGTAAACCTTCTAGATACTTTCTAACCGTTAACGATTCCGATGTAAAAAGAAAGAGTTTATGCAGATGTGGACAATTTAGTTTTTAACCTCCAAGAGGCTCTCAGACAAATATATGTATTCGAAAAACTTATTTACAGTCCGAATTGGTATATGTTTGACATATTAGGTTCCTTTTTCGGTCTAATTTCAAAAGCAACTGACAGGTAAAATTCAAATGTGTATGAAAAAAGATGTCGAATTTCGACAACTGGTCGACACTAGTTTAAATAATTCTTTCACTCTTTAAGCACTGAAATTGGAAATGATCTTATTATTGCTATTCAACATGTACTTTTTAGGCAAACAAGTAATTTTTAAGCAAAAAGCAAAACCGCTTTCAATTCGCATATACAAATTGTAGGAGTACCGCTTATTTCTTCATGATCAAGTGATCGGGGCTAAACCAAATTAGTACGGGACCACCCTAGATAGACCACCTTTCCGATGAAAAAAGAATTATCGAAATCTGTTAACGTGATCCATAGTTTTTAGGAAATACACATAAAAAAATATTTCAATGAATTGATAACCTCTTCCTTTTTTTTGAAGTCGATTAAAAATATCATAAATATTAAATAATTTATTGGTTCCAGTGTACAGTGATATTATAGGGATATTTTAGAGTACATGTGAATGTATACACTCATGTTAATAAGGTTTTTATTTTTTATGAACTATATTTTATTTATATACCAAAATATTGATTAAGAAGAAGTACTGTGGCCTTTTAAAGTATTTTCTGGTACTTGTATTCATAATTTTGCTTTGACTAGGAGTGTAGTGAAAAGTACTGATTTTTATAGCATGAAAAAGCCTAACGTACTGATTTTGCGCAAAAAAATCTGGCCACCCTTGGTCTTTGTTTAATTTTATATACATGCATTATTTTTTGCTTTTCTCTTTCTCTACATTTAAGTCAGATATTTGTTGTGCTATAAAAGATTAAATCTTGTTGCACTAATATATATATATATAATAATTTAATAAATTAAATTAAATGTAAAAACGCGTGAGATTTGGTCATATACATGTGTACATGTTAGTTAGAGTATTTTTCCCTCCAGGCCTCATTTAGCTCTCACAAAAGTGAATTCGGATAGCTTTCAGAGCTGAACGCTACCATAAATTCACATGAACATGTGGCATCACCCGCTTACTACAACAACAACTGATCAATTCCTCCGTAGAAATACGACTCATACATACAACACTGACTACCTGCGCCCTTTTTAAACTATTAGTGCCATTTTTCTCAAAACCTATTAGCAGATCTGTTTAGAATCTAAGCAACCGCTTAGCTGCATATTTCGACGCATTCGAAACTTAAACATTCTGACACTCTTAGGGCCAAATTCACAGTGCGTAGTTAACTCAGAACCGCATATACTTAAGTTTTTCAACACATTTCACATTTTCAACGACATTTAAAAAGGTAATGCAAGGCTTAACTTTTGCAACTATCAAAAAAGTAACTGATGCAGACAGTATTTGCTCTGGCATCGCCGTGTAAACTCACCAGTTGTTTGCATGCAAACTAGACGTATTTTTTCATCAGGCACGGTCAAATCATATTCCGTCGCTGTTCTAAATGTAGTAGAAGCGCACCAGTTTTTCCCTGCAGGGTTAATACATTATAGAGTGCAAACCTAAATATGAACAACTATTTACAAAAGGTAAGCGCAAAAAAGTGGACAAATACGAGTATCTAGTCTTAAGAAATTAATATCGTTTTCTTTTCTCGAAAAAAGGCTGCACTTATTCTGCTTTGTGTTAGCGCTGTCACATTTTCATGTTCTTTTTTTAGCCCTTTCACAAGGCGGTGTGTTCTTTTCTCAGCAGGTTGCGCTCTGATCCGGCGAAAGTGCTGCCTTTTCTGCCCTCAAATAAACGTGAGGGTGAGAGTTGCTTGGTTGATTTTTAATTTAATCTTGTAAAAATGCAATTATTTTCCCTATCAGAAATAAGTGTTTTGCTTTAAAATTGTTAAAGACTTACATGCCAAGTGAATAATTCAGCTTTATTAAGTTCTATAAATAAATTGTGATGGAGTAGTATATTTTCTGTTTCATTCTCATATAAAGAACGCAACATTTTCTCAGGTTTCAGGGCAACGCAAAGCAAGAGTTCCCATATAAAAGGCCAGAACTTTTTTTGAGAAAAGAAAACGCTATAACATATTCGAACGTGGACGGTTGGTTAACATTTGCTTTATGGATTAAAAGCTAATACATATCAATACCTCTTTGCTCGTGCAAGTAGAACATCTGTGTGGAATGTTTTTTTGTTGGCTCCTATTCTTCTTAATCTTGGCCTCGGATTCGTTGGTTAAATTTTCCGGATAGTTACAATTGCTAATTGTTGTGATCGTGTTCGATGATTGTGTACATTTAGCTAAATTGCTTCTACACCTATTTTATTTGTGTAACTTTATGAAAAAACAATTGACTTGCCTCTTGCCTTGCTCCTCGTATTCTTTGCACAGAACTTACATACTTGCAGCTGCTGTAGAGACCATCGATGGCTCGTTCATTGGTCGGATCATTGATGTAATCGGCTGTCAGGTGGAAGCGATGGATTGAATGATTCTGAATGCCCACCGGCGAGTTTTGCAATCAATCAACGAGGAATGCCAATCATGTATGTCCGTTTTTACAGTGACAGCTACTGTTGGTTGTCCTTGTTCTTGTTGCAGCAGATGTTGGAAACGGTAGTGCTGGTGGCGCTGCTGATGACATGATGACGTGCGATGACGTGCTATGAAGCTATGCATTAAAAATGCGGCGGCAGAATCTAGAATTTGTTCGCGCAAATGTACAAATATTACATACGTTCTTGGTAAATAAAGGGTGCTTTTTAGAGGCTTGATTTTCCGATAACGATTAAACTGTTACAAACTATTCAGATCTGGCAACGCTTTTATCAATTGTGATCACTTTGGAGCAGACTTATTTCGAATATCATGATTCAGTTCGTAAATGTTAGACCACTGTTTTATCGCAATATTATAGGCAGTTATGAGTAGGGCTGGCAAAAATATCCTTCCGTAAGCCTGGTGAAAAAGATATCGCCGTGAGCCTGAAATGATTCTTACTTTATTGGTAAATGTATGCAGTAAATCTATAAACGTATAACTAAAATTAAACAATAATTGCTACATATACTTCAGACCATGGGCGTAGCCAGAATTATTTCTTACTAAAAAATTGTTTATTATAGTTTAAAATTATTGTAACCAATAGATGTACATATGTTTTACAAAAACACATAAACAGAAGTTCACAAAAGTTGATATAAGACTATTCGTCGATTTAAATAGTTAACTTTTTACTGCGCATGTTATTTTACGAGGAGGAAGCATCGAAAGCCTAACCCTGTCAGTGTGAGACTTTAACTTAAACAAAATCTCCTACCGTTATTTACAGTTCCCTTCCACCACCACCGTACCACTGTCAAGGATGTCGTCGGGATTATAACACTGTGTGACTGCTTAAATTATAGATCTAGTGAAGCACAAAAAATATGCATACTTAGAATTTTGAACACTCTTTCAAATCAGGACTTAAGGTCTAAAAACGCATTTTCCATAAGTTGAGTCTTATACTTGTTCTTAACTTAATTTCGGTTTATCCGCTGAAAACTATTTACAGTGTATACACGATAGACGAAACCCTCAATACGTGCAATTCCTTAATTAATGCAAGTCTCTAAAGCAAACCATTGTAACCTTTATAAGTGCAACTTCAAAACAATTTAACCTCAATACCTACAACATTCTTTGTTTATACATGCCACACCAGTATTCTGGAAAAACTAAAAAGTGGTGTTTCAGTTAAAGTGATGTGTGATGAGTAGAGCTCTGATATTTATGCAAGTGATTATATTTGTTTAACACCACTGGGTATTAACTCATTATAGGAGGAAGTGAGTTAATTTGGACCTATTATGTTTTGCATATTTTCACATATTTTGCATATTTGCATATTTTTGTATATACTTTGCATATTTCCTATAAATAAATTATTATAAGCATGCCACTTTGATGGCAGCTCTTGTCAACTCCGCACGCGACATACTGACCTCCTTCTGCCTGAATAGTGATGACCAGCTTCGCCAGCATGGAACATATCTAATTTACTTGTGGTATATAGGCAAGTGCAAGCGATGCTGTGAAAATCTTTTGCAAGTTCGCCAACTAAAGCTCAACACCTTCTTTAAGTACAATAGGTGGGATGCCATCCGGACCGGGCGATTTGAGACTGTCAAAAGACTCAATAGCATATCCTAGCGCATCTTCATTAGCCACATTTCTGGAAACAAACCGGTTGTACCTTGACACTGTAGTTCTCGCATACCCTCCCTCACCAGTCGAGGGAGAGGAAGGCGAAACCGTCACCTGATTTCCACGAAATTTAGTCTCTAGAAGAACAGAGAGTTCTCCGTTAAAAAGCCATCAGTACTCTTGAGTGAACGCAGCTTTGTGGTTTGGTCCTTCTTCAGAACTTTTACCAGCCTAGCCGTTTGACTCAATCCCGCTGTAGCCCTCTACGCACAGCGAACTATACTTCGTTTCCACGGCACGTAATTCGCTCTCCCATTCATAAATGTATCTCTCATTCGTAAGTGGCACTGTAAAAAGTGAAGTCTGTCCCCCTTGTGAGTGGTATTCTTTGCTCCATAGCTTTGAGCCAATCCCAGTTAGCTAGGGAGAGGTATTTCACCACAATGGTTCCATTCCTCTCTTATGAACGAGCATTGGCCACAGTGCCGGAAGCAATGACGGGCCGGATCAGCGTTTAATTTCCACAGTAGTCATCAGTCCCCCCATTACGGCAATGAGCAGAGGGCCTTTTACGGGCTCACAATAAGTTGCCCGAGACCCAGACCCCAGACGTAGTTGCTTCGAGGGAATAGCGAGGGCAGTTCCGCCTCGACTGACCCTTGCATCACTTCTACCCTTGGTTTGAGGCAAGCGCTTCGTGGCGCCAGAGGTCTGTCTGGATGATCGGAATTGTGCAATGCCACACCAATACCGTGCCACACTATGACTCGATGAGGCATTGCGACAGCCATTGGTGTTTGTCACCACAGGTTTCCATCTCTTGCAAGGCTCGAAAGCAGATTTGGATGTCGGTACATCTATCAAGTTCCACTGGCTTCTGGAGTAACATCCGTAGAACTGGGCCAAAGAAGACGGTTCCCCCTGCTTGCGTTTCGCCTCCCGATACTTCCTCATCTGGGCTGGGGAAAGAGGACCAACTCCGTCATTGGAGGGTAGTTGGCAGCGAACTGCTTCCCCACCTATATCCCCTGCAAGAGATTGGTCCTCTTCCGACTCTGAAGAGGAGAGGATTGGGTTTTTCTCCCTACTCTCCTCCGGGATGCGCTCCTGGTCTATGACGTTGGGGAATTTGGCAACTGTTGGGGCCGTAAATGCGGATGATTTCGCACAGATACTACTAAAGTAGTTTAAAGAGTTAACCTAAATACAAGTTCTTAATAAATTTGAAGATATGCTTTTAACAAAAGTTGTTTAATTTTCTCCGAAGCCTTAATAACATGGACACTAGTCCAAACGACTTCGGTCTTATTTCTTAGGTGTTATTTAAATTGTTGCATAAAAATCTTTTTTTAGCATATCTAACTATGTATTTTTTTATAATTTTTTAATATATTTTGCATAGTTCTTGCATATATTTTGCATATTCAATTTGCATACAAATCAGAGCTTTAGTGATGAGTATAAATTAAACAAATCAACTGTAAAGTAAAAGTAAAGAAAAAAAAATGTAGAAGCCGGACTTGAGAAAAGGCAAACTTTAAAACAGTGCGAGTACCCAAAAAGGATTTACTAAAATGGTTTTGTTTTCAGAGAAAGTACAATATTTCTATATCTGTCCAATTTGTAAAAGCTAAAGTCAGCAAGTTACGTAAAATTAACCAACTGAATCTTTTGCCAGACGAGTCATACATTTCGCTTGAGCAAGTGCGTCTGGGCCGCACAAAGTTCATCTTCTTCTTATTTGGCGCTATAACCTCCTTCGCGATTTTGGCCGGGTCCAAAACAGTACGCCAGTCGTTTCTCTTCTGACACCTAGTGTAAATTCCAAGTGAAGCAAAGTCCTTCTCCACTTGGTCCTTGTTTCGCAGTAGGGCGTTCCTCTTCCACAATCGCGACCCGCGTTGAACACTTGGAGCATTTCTGTCCATTCGTATGACATGACCAATCCAGCGTAGCCATTGTAATTTTATTCGGTGCACTATGTCCATGTCATTGAAAAGCTCATACAGCTCACGTTCCATCGAATGCGATACAACCCGCCGACAATGCGTAAAGGCCCATAAATCCTACGCAGAATCTTTCTCTCGAAAACTCCAAGAGCCGCCTCATCAGATGTTTTCATTTTCCATGCGTCCGCGCCATAAACCAGCACAGGCATGATGAGTGACTTATGTAGAGTAAGATTTGTATACGGCTAGAGGACTTAACTTCTGAATTGCCTACTCAGTCCAATGTAGCACTTGTTGGCAAGAGTGATTCTGCATTGAATTTCGCTGCTGACATTATTATCGGTGTTAATGCTGATTACCAAGTAAAGGAAATTCTCCACTTTCTCGAAATTATAACTGTAAACAGGGACATGGGTGCCAATGCGCGAATGCGCTGACTGTTTGTGTGATGACAGGACACCAGACCCATACGCTTTGCTTCTCTATCTAATTCCGAAAATGCAAAACAGTCGTAGCCCTTAGTTGTAACAATAATGTCGATGTCGTCCAAGAATGATAGAATAAAAGATTGCGCCGATTGCAGCAGAATTCGTGAGAGTAATTTTGGCGTGATGTCACCGTAGAGTTGACAACTGAGAGCGGCAAATAAAACTGTTGTCTAGTGATGTGCTGAATTGCTGGTACCCAATACTTAAAAAAGGTTTCGGTACCCAATACTTCCTTATCGGTACCCGACACTGGGGAGATTCTGTAACCAGTTAGCGACAAGTTTCGGATCGATATCGCACTTTTTGACGTAAAAATATTTCATAAAATACGTCAACACAAGCGATACCGATTCGAAACTTGTCGCCAACTGGTTACAGAATATATCGCTAACTGGTTACAAAGTCTGCCTACAAAAATGATATCGTCCGATTCAGCTGGAACAAAAATGCTTCAATCAAGTATAAGAGTTTCTCTGTATTATGGCCTCGAACCGAGATACTATATACATCTTTCATTTTAATCAGTATTAAAAGCTCTATTCGCTCCTACATTCGGGTTTTGATAGGCGAATCTCCCCTTCACCGTTTTTTCCATATCTTTGGCCTACGTGCGCTTTTATTCGAAACCTAAATGTTTCGGTACCGAGTATCGAGAGTATTGGATACTTGAAAAGTATTGTCTCAGGACATCACTACTGCTGTCATCTCGACTGTGACGTCAGCAAAACAGCTGATTCTGTCAAATTCACTGAGAGCCGATTAGCGGTATCACCATCGGCGCCACCTTCTGTATTCTCTCCACCGTGGATGTCGTCGGCATATGCCAGCACTTGTACGCTCTTATAAAGTATTGTGCCTGAGTCGTTCAGTTCTGCGGGTCTTATTATCTTCGCCAACATCAGATTAAAGAAATCATACGAAAGGGAGTCTTGTCTGAAACCTCGACTTATATCAAACGGCTCAACGAGGTCCTCCTCAATTCTGACGGAGCTGGTGGTATTGCTCAATGCCATTTTACACAGCCGTATTAGATTCGCGGGGATAAGAAAATTGAGACATACAAAAATAAAGACAACTTCTTTTCGTGCTGTCGAAAGCGGCTTTGAAATCAGCAAATAGAAGGCATATGTCGATCCTATTCTCACCGGTCTTTTCCAAGTTTTGGAGTATTGCGAATACAAGATCTCTGGTGGATTTGGCAGATCTAAAGCCACACTGGTAGGGCGCAATCAGTTCGTTGACGGAGGGCTTCAGTCTTTCACACAACACGCTCAATAAAATAGTTTTCGCGCATGGCGCGTTCCCTTTCTTGTGGATTGGGCAGAACACACTTGAATTCCAGTCATCGTACTTGAATAGCTCGGCCGACAGGCCGTCAGCTCCAACAGCTTTGCTACTTTTCATTAGCATAATCGCTATTCGTCATAGTCAGGCGCTGGGACATCGACTCCATCGTCATCGACTGTGGGCTTGGGTTCGTCTTCTCCACTTCTTTCAGTGCTGCTGCCATTCAAAATGGTCGAAAAGTGTTCCCTCCAGAATTTAAGTACATATATTCTGATTATCGATCACTAGGAGTCTTGAAACCTTTCGTAATTTGCTCGACTCTCTGATAAAAATTTCGGGTGTTTTTTCTGCCGGCCAGCATTTCAAGCTCTTCGCACTCTCGTTTTTCGACGTCCCTCTTCTTATTGCGGCAAATACGTCTAGCTTCGCTATTCAGTTCCCTATAACGGTTCCACATGTGTAGGAGTGTACGTATTTACATCTAAAATACTGGAAGTTTGCTTTCCGTCTATCACAACATGCTCGATTTGGTTTCCCGTTTTTTGATCTGGAGACAGCCAAGGAGCTTGATGGATCTTTTTATTATAGATTCCCAGTGCTACATACTACCAAATTTCGGGTCCCGACGAAGTCGATCAGCCTCAGCGTCCGTTATCGGACGTTTCGTCGGGGAGGCTGATTTTTCCGCCAGTGGCGCCATAGATCCCTTCGTTGCCCACCTTGGAATTGAAATCGCCTAGCACGATTTTTATACGTGTTCGGATATTCCAGGTACATACCCTCAAATCATAGTCCTTCCTAGGGATGAAACGATACCATGCAGGTATCGACACTTTTACTATGATATATATACATATACGGGATATACATTTACTACGGGCTAGATTCGAAGATAGCATTTCAATTTTCTGTTTGTGTTTTCTACGATTTTTTTTTTTTATTTCGAATCAACTCTTTTTCTTTACTTATTTTTTCTTCAATAATAGAGGTATTTGCCTTTAGCATTGCCCGCTAACGTTTACAGCGCGAAGAATAATAGATACTCAGTGACTTTTACATCGCGTTAAAACGTCTGTACTTAACATGCATCCACTTCACACTTCCACTCTAACAATTGGCCGTGTAAACGTTGCAAACCCTCGACTTTGGTGAAGGAATTGGGTCGTGTATACTTTGCATTACGTCGACTTTGGCACCTTCACGTGGTTTTCGCTGGCAATTAAGTGGCCAAAAAGCATAGGGCGATTCATATTAGGCATAAACGTAGAGTAAAAAATTTTAACTTGGTATCGGGTTTCGATACGGGTACTTTTTTTAGATATCTACTCAGTACTTGGTTCAAAAGTATGGATGCCAAAATTACTTGGTATCGAACGAAAAGTATCGAGTATGTACTTGTATTTACTCGCATCGTTTCGTCCCTAGTCCTTCCTACGTTTGCCATGAGTTCGTCTATGAATTTGTCTATAGTTTTATAAATAATTTCAGATTGGTTCTCTGATACAAACTTTCGATGTACGCTTAGAAGACACAAACCTAAAGACAAAGTAATAAACAATTCAACTATTCATTTATTTATTAGTTTACCGTTCAATCCATTTTCGCTAATTGTCGACAGTTGATGGCGAAGAAAGGCGCGTAAACATAGATTCGCCTTTCTTCGCTGAAGTTTTTTATGCACCTTTTTTCGTGAATCCACGAAGGAAACCTAAGCCCTATGTGGTCACTATAACAGCATAAATATTCCCTAACCCCTAAAGTGCTTTTCACCATTATGGCGGCTTTAAAAGTACTGTGGAAAAAGTTTGTTATTCAAACAGCGACTTCGATAAGCCCTGTTTTAAGGCCACATATTCCTTATGAATAATGGTCACACAACTAAAGGCTATTCATGAACGAACAGAAAAACAGCATACCGACAAATCAATTTCGCCAAAACAACAAATAAAGGTAAATGGTGATCACACCCAAAGCGTAAATGAACATCTGCAATAACAACTCAACCAATTACCAACCACGATACGCCATCGCTCGGATTAGCGGATGTGATCGCCACGTAGCACCCTCAAATAAACACAAGCTATAAACCAGGGGTTCCCAAACTTTTAAGATAATGGAACCCTTACTAAATAATTTCATTTTGTGGAACCCCACATCAAATTACTAAAAATCAATGGCACTGTAATTTAAATATGAATAAAAACTTTTACTATAAATATAATACATCGCACGTTTAATAATATAGAGATGTAACTCAAAATTTACGTTTTTGGAGATTTAATCATACAAATAATAAGCTTGACAAGTAGAACATGTTCAGCCTGACAGATGGCTAAACTTCCCAAACATCGCAAAGACATGCGTCTTTTCAACTGTCTTTTTGTATACCAACTGCATGATTTGATCAAACTTTGATTGCGTTTTCCCACAAAATTGAAATTTTGAAATACTTCTGTATATCATTAAACGTGCGACATACTTTAAATATTAATGTGTAGAATGAAATGGTTTCACTGTTATTAAATATTGCTTTATAGTTCAATATTATGTCTGAAAGCGGTATGCGCATTTCTGGGGTAGCATAAAATTTCGACCTGAATTTATTTTTTGTATAAGTGTTAGCTGAAAACTCTGTTTCACAATGATATATTGTGACAGAAGGAAGCAAAGTTAAAATAGCCTTTTAGCTACTTCATGGAACTCACTCCTAACACTAACCCAAAAATCGTTCAGAGACACAGATTCAATGTGTGCTTCAATGTCGAAGTACTCTCATGATCTATGAATGCTTCATAAATGGATTTTGTACCCAATCGATATTACTATAACCATCCGAAAAATAATCCGACAAAGATCTCAGGAGATTTACCAAGTACCCCGTTATGATATTTCACAATTCCTTTGGCAATTCATCGCGTTTCTTGTCGAAAGTTGTATAAAAGTGGCAAATATTCAATGCTCTTTTTTCACACAGGTGCTCCAGAAATTAAATTTTGTTTCAAAGGATGATAATTTGTCTCTCGCCAAATATGCGGCTGTTGATATTCCCTGCAGAAAGGCTGTAATTGGACTGATCTTTCCAAAAGTGTTATAAGCCAGATATTCCAATAATAATAATGATATTTTGGCGCTTACACGCTAAGTGTTTGGCCGAGCTTCTCCTCCAATTTGTGGTGTGCGTCTTGATGTTGATACAGAAATGGAAGGACCTACAGGTTTATGCTGAAAAAGAATACCGGCGAACGGCAAACTTCGCCGAACTGGGCGATGCTGTCATTCACCGTTGACCTTGCTATATCGCTTACTTAAACAAAATCAGAGCGGTAGCGAAAATAGCGATACCAAGGCGAATTTATACAAGGTGTTGTTGATGGCGAATTTAGATTTTCGCCTCGGTACTTCCTAATGTCAAAATGATGTCTTAGTTGTAAAATGAAATCGCCTTGTTTACAACAAACACATCATTTTGACATTAGGAAGCACCGCGGCGAAAATCTAAATTCGCCATCAACACCACCTTGTATAAATTCGCCTTGACTGATACCATTTCGTCGCATTTATACTTTGGGTGACCATATTTAGAAAAATAAACCATATTTAGAAATGAGAAAATTATAAATAACATAAATATAAAACAAAGGGAATTTACTATAATTTATTTTATTTTAAGCAAGATTTAACAAATCGATAACTGTATTATTCAACCAACAAAAATAATTTGTGTTATATGTTGATTTCTTCCAAAACTTTGAAAACAAAAAAGAAATATGGCCACCTTTGGCATATGCAGCCGCAATTCGTCGTTCGGAGTGGTAGGACGCACCTCAAACCCCTACGGTGGCCAACAACACATACAAGTTAGAAAAAAAACAAGCTGTCAAGCGCTACGTTCAACGGTCTTATGTAGGTATGGCACTCAGTGCGGCAATCATACCAATTACGAGTACATATACTCGAGCATAGATACTTACGTCTAGGTCATGCCGTTTATAGAACTTTTCTTTGTGTTCGCAACCCAAACCGACTGCCGGCGCCGTGCTTATTCATACTGAATTTTAACAGCCAAACATTTATTTTTTTACGGAACCATGGTGAATTTTCTACGGAACCCTTTTCTTCCGCGGAACCCTCTTTAGGAAGGTCTGCTGTAGACAATGGCATCCAAATCGTGGCAACACATAATACGTAGATAACACTACACTGCATGTTCAAGGGAGGTAGCCGGTATCGACAGCACGAGGCTTTCAAAAGTGATTGACAAAAGCATACTCAGAACCATGACGCACACAAAAAATTCCCGACATCCTCTGAGGAGCAATAATCGGCTTCAGCTTCTGAGCTGTCTATCATTTCTATGCTGAGTCCGCAAGCGCTTGAGGGAGCATCTATTGAAAGTTATGCATTTCACGAGTAGTTGAAATAAGAAATACAAATATTAGGTTTATTCAAAACAAGTAAGTACCAGTTGACTGAGAGTTGAATTGAGAGGAAGAAAAAATTATCAGAAATAGGCCACCAGTAAAACGAGTAAAATATTGCAACATACGATATTGTGACATTTTTGGATGGTTAAGTTTTGGAACGTAATTTTCATTTTGCCTGAAATATCTCTCATCGTCATAAAAAGAAAAAAATCTACTTTGGAAGTCAATTATTCACAAATCCTTTGGTTTTAATAATTTTATCTTGACCAAATTTTAAATTAGCATTGGTAAATAAAAACAATATAGGTTATAAAAAAAGAAAAAAATGGTCCGTCTCACAAGGTTTGAACCCATGACCACAAGTTGGCAATCGAACAATCACACGCTCATCCAGTTACACTTACGCATGATAGAACGAATACATAGAAGAGCGAATTTCACTAATGTTAGTAGGATATAGTTACCCACCAGCAAAAAGTTTCACTTCTGAAAAAAGTATGCGAGTTAGTAATAGGTCGCGGGGCAGGGAACGAGGTCATTTCCTTGTAAGAGAAAAATATTTTTTGTTTTTGTCCTTTTCATGAAATTTTAATACTAAATTCATATGAACCAGTGTAGCGCTCAACTGATGATATCATATCCCTGCATATGCGAGTTGCTAAATTCTAAACTTCCTAGGAAGACAGTCAACTGATCGATTCATATCCGTGCATACGTGAGTTGCTCATTTCTAAACTTCCTAGGAAGATGCTCAACTGATCAATTCATATTCCTGCATACGCGAGTCAGAGATACAAACAACTGATAAACTGATATTCCCAGGTTTGCAATTTTGTAAGATACGAATTTCGTAGGACTTCGGCCGCGTTAAAATTCATCAAAGAATTCAGTAGTTAGGCCCTCACTTTTGCTATTATAGATTCATTTCCTAGCTATTACCTTTTGCTACTGGGTAGGTGTATGTACATATGTACGGGTACATAGATAGTGGAAAGAATATATACAGAAAGGAAAACTAAACAAAAGTTAAACCAAGTGGCGCACAAATACTCCCAGAATGCAGCAATGCGAAAAGTGAATGCATAAAACTTTAGGTGACTAAGCTGATTAGAGCTGTACAAACCATTGTTGTGCAAGCCACGGTATGCTGGCTTTGCGTCCAACCCACTGGGATTTTTCTTTTGTTGTAAGTTGCAGTCGTTTGATTGTTACAGTGCCAGATTCCTAGCTCTTGCATAACGCTTTTATCAGCACATCCCTCCCGAGAGCTTACCTGCGCACTGTTCGAACTCTGTTACATCTTTGTGGGAGCAGGCTGTGGGAAGATAGGTTTGCGTTTGTTGCAGTTTGTACGTACATATATAATTCTCTCAGTCCCCTTTCTCTAGCTCAATGACAATGGCTATCAGTGTTTGCCAGAACTTTTTGAAGTGAAACTTCTTTAGCGGCGGTTGGTTGGTTGTGAGTAAATTGGCAAATTCAGCGGAAATTGCACACGGAAATGTTGCAGCGGAAATGATGCAACAGAAGTGATGCAACGGAAATGCTGCAACGGAAATGGTTGGGGCTGAAACAAGTACTTCTTGTATGTATGCAACGGAAATGATGCAACGGATATGGTGCAACGGAAATGGTTGGGGCTGAAACAAGTGCTTCTTGTGTGTATGCATATGGAATTAATTTAACAAAAATTTGCTAATAAAAGGTTAAAGAATAACACTTAGAAAAAGACCAATACAAGAATGAAAGTAAAGGTGACTACGTACATAAATGAAGAAAAGGATAAAGGCAAAAGTAAAAATAAAAACAAAAACAAAGATGCGTAAAGATAAAGGCAAAAATGAAGACCAAGGTAAATTTAAACAAATATGAAGGGAAATACAGTGAAACCTCCCTTGGGCGGACACTCACCGTCAGTCATTTTTTGTCCGCCCAAGAGAGGTGTCCGCTTAATGGAGGGAAAGCCTATTTTAGAACTTTTTAATGTTTTAATTAATTGAATAGTCACTATTTCTTATTTGAATAAAAGATATTGATATTACATCGTTCAAACAAAAATGTGCATGTATTTTTTCAAAAGTGCACATTTCATTTATGTGCGTAAGTACATATTCAGTAATAACAAAATAAAAATAAATATTACATTTTAGTCCATAAACTACATAAAATCATAGATTCATTACATAAAAAACTGGGAAATTGTCGATTGACGTAAGTTTTATTTTTCATTTTTTTCAGTGTCAGTACCTTTTTCATCAATAGTTTTCATGTTTTTATCAGTCTCCAAGGGTTTCTGACTATTCAAATAACGAACCTAAACCACTGCGCAAACCAAACTAAATGTGCGCATAACAATCACATTTTGTGCGGGAAGTCCCCTTTTTCCATTTAGTAGTCCGCCTATGAGGAGTTCGCGTCCGCTCAACGGAGGTTTTTGTTTGATTTGTTATGAAAAGAAATCTTAATGTCCGTTGATAACAGGTTCGCGTCCGCCCAATAGAGTTTTTGTGTCAATTTTATGCAAAATAACTGTCCCCGTCCGGCCAAGAGAGTGTCCGCTTAAGAGAGAGTAATTTGTTCCGAAATTTATACTTAAAACTTGGTATAGGGAAAAATTTCCGCCCAAGGGAGGTGTCCGTCTAATAGAGGTGTCCGTTAGGAGAGGTTTCACTGTATGTAGCTGAAAAAAATGATGAACATAAAAGTAAAGACAAAGATACCGATAAAGGAAAAGATGAAGATAATGGAAGAAAGATTAAAATAAAGGTAATTAAAGAGGAAAGGATATAGAGAGAGACACAGACACTCAATCTGCGAACTATTTTGGGATTTTTCGGGATTCTCGAGACTTATCGATAAAATAATCGATATTTTTATCGGTTTTGTTATCGATATTTATCGATTTTGTTATCGATATTTATCGATTTTGGAATCGGTATTTACCGCTTTTGTTATCGATAATTATCGATTTTGTTATCGATTTTTATTGATTTTGTTATCGATATTTATCGACTTTGTTAGAGATATTGATAATTTTGTTATCGATTTTGTTATCGATATTTATCCGATTATGTTATCGATATTTATAGATTTTGCTATCGCTATTTATCGATTTTGTTATCGACATTTATCGACTTTGTTATCGATATTTATCGATTTTGTTATCGCTTTTGTTATCGATTTTGTTATCGATATAAATCGATTTTGTTATCGATTTTGTTATCGGTATTTATCGATATTTATCGATTTTGTTATCGATATTTATCCATTCTGTTATCGATTTTGTTATCGATATAAATCGATTTTGAAGCCGATTTTGTTATCGATATTTATCGGTTTTTTTTATCGATATTTATCGATTTTGTTATCGATATAAGTCGATTTTGTTATCGATATTTATCGGTTTTGTTATCGATATTTATCGATTTTGTTATCGATATTTGTATCGATTTTTTATTTTTTGCTATTGAAGTTTTTATCGAATTTATCATCGATTTTGTTGTCGATATTTTGATGGACGTTATAATCGATTTTGTTATCGATTGAGTATAAAGATAAAAATGAAGATAATGGAAAAACAGAATAACATGAATGTTATTAAGACGAACAGTGGTAGAGGGATCTACATTGATAGAAAAAAAGCGTAAAAATATAACCTTAAGCAAAAGCAGATGTGTGTATGTATAGATAGATAAGTAACGTAAGTTTCACTTCTGCA
>NW_023458561.1:15928954-15962149 GCF_013731165.1 Rhagoletis pomonella | reverse complement strand
GGAACCAGCATTAACACCGATAATAATGTCAGCATTGAAATCCAACGCAGAATCACTCTTGCCAACAAGTGCTACTTTGGACTGAGTAGGCAATTCAGGAGTAGAGTCCTCTCTCGACGTACGAAAACCACGCTCTATAAGTCACTCATCATGCCCGTGCTGGTATATGGCGCAGAAGCATGGACAATGACAACATCCGATGAGGCGGCTCTTGGAGTGTTTGAGAGAAAGATTTTGCGGAAGATTTACGGGCCTTTACGCGTTGGCGACTGCGAGTACCGCAGACGATGGAACGATGAGCTGTATGAGCTTTACAACGATATGGACATAGTGCAGCGAATTAAAATACAGCGGCTCCGCTGGCTTGGTCATGTCGTTCGAATGGACACCGACGCTCCAGCTCTGAAAGTATTCAACTCGGAACCCGCTGGTGGTAGCAGAGGAAGAGGGAGGCCCCCACTGCGATGGAAAGATCAGGTGGAGAAGGACTTGACTTCACTTGGCGTTTCCAATTAGCGTCAGTTGGCACAGAGGAGAAACGACTGGCGTGCTTTGCTGAACTCGGCCAAAATCGCTTAGGCGGTTACAGCGCCAAAAAAGAAGAAGAAGAAGAATTGCGACAATAGTAGTTTATATTTCATTATTTTAATACACCGGCGATCAAAACCGAGTGCATGTTCGACATTTTATTACTTACAGTAACATAACTTTTTTGATAATAAGCAAATTGCTTTGAAATTTTCAGCAATTTGTCCTTATTATCTAAGGAATTAAGCCTAGTATACAGAAAAACTAACATCCGATTCACAGCAAAAAGGCAAGCCAACTCTATTCACTCAGTTTTGAACTTTTCTGTTTTGAGCTTTTAGGAGGTATATATCAAGAGGGTGGTGGAGACTCCCTTGCTTTTAATAGCGATTTTCATACGTCTTGGAATGTTCTGTACTGAGTTTTCTATGATTTCGCTTGGAATATTCCCCATTATAATTTTACTCGCCTCCACAGCTTTTCATGCTAGTGGAGCTCGCTTGTGCTATTCTTATCCTCGATTGACCACAGCGCTCAATTTTTTCGATAGCTTTGAGGTCTGGGATTTGTGCTGGCCGCCATGTAAGACGTTTTTCTTGGCGTGGTGTTTTGTAAGATGCTAATGAGGTCTTTCCCCAAAATATTCCTTTTTATCGCTTTGGAAGCAATTAATTTTCGTTCCATTGGACCATATTGCCCCTTTTCAGTCCAAAAGTTCCAATTCTCGTGACTTTTACAAAATTTCAGTGGCACCTTGCCCATTAGCTTGGGATGTTTTACTTGCTGGTTTTTGGTGCCATTGGTTATAAAAGGAATAATGAACATATCCTCCAAACTAATTTGCCGGACTTTGTAGACAAAAGGGCAAACCCTAAGGAAGAAGTTGTTTGCCAGTGAGACGGAGATCCAAAGGATTCTGAAAATATTCGACACCGCCGGCTGCTTGAGCAAAATTTTCAGGTATTGCAGTGGCCAGCACAAATCCCAGACCTCAACGCCATCGAAAAATTGAGCGCTGTGGTCAAGAGAAGATTGGCATAGCCCAAGCGAGCTCCGAGTAACATGGAAGAGCTTTGGAGGCGAGTAAAATTACGATGAGGTAATATTCCAAGCGAAATTATTGAAAACTCAGTATAGAGCATTCCCAGACGTATGAAAATCGCTATTAAAACAATGGACTATCCACAAGAATTTAAGTTAATAAAGATTTTTATAGAAAAGTTTGCGAAAGAGAAAATATTTATTTTTTTGAATGCCGGTTTGAATGCTTCATTTTAGGTAAAAATTCAAATCATCTCTTGTCATGATAATTCAAAAATTAAAAAGAAAACTTTGCAAAACGGTTGCATTCCTTCATTTTAGGTAAAAATTCCGCTGCATTCCTTCATTTTAGGTAAAAATACCGTTGCATTCCTTCATTTTAGGTAAAAATACCGTTGCATTCCTTCAAATCATCTCTTGTCAGGATAATTCAAAAAGTCAAAAGAAAACTTTGAAAAAACGGTTGCATTCCTTCATTTTAGGTAAAAATTACATAGGAATATATGTGTTTCCAGCCAGACCTATATGTTACGAATGTGATGTACTAATCAACATGTCTATATATCTAGCTTTATGTATATGATACCAACATGATTTTTTACAGATGGGTAACTCACTTAACTTTAGTAAGCTACCTGAAATTTCAAGCCTCTAGCTTTATTTAAAGCGTCCTTTTTTGTTTTTGTGACCAAATGAACCTTTCTAGAGGAGGCCTTGCTTTGTAGGACAAAGTTGCAAAATAAGGCGCAGTCTAATGTTCATATTTAGTACAAGTTTTCGAGAAACAATATGTAACTTACGTGAACTGTTGACTTAATAATTACATAATTTACAGATATCATACATATGTCTTTTGGTTATTCAGTTTTGCTTTGCTGATTGTTCTCATCTGAATTTAACATTAGGCAACCGAGCTACAAAATAACACTCGGAAAAGTATTGAAATACATGCAAAACAACAACATAAACTCGGCTATTTATCCGCATTCAGCCAGGGCTCGAATCGTAACCTGAGGTTACTAATCTCTGCCCACGGATCGAAAACCATACGATAGAAAACTACTTCATAAGTCAGTCGTATAAACTGAATGGGATAAAGAACACGTTCACGTAAGTTATAATCCGAAAAATGTGTTTTAACGTGGCGAGGAATAAGGTATCGTATTCGAGCCCAGGTTGGTTAAAAAATACACGATCCGAAGCGTAGCGCTATTAAGTGAAAAAACTGCTCTAATGAATTGTTGATGGAAAAGCGCTCAGGGAAATTTTGGTTTCCTATGTTAATATTTTTAGTAAGTATTTATAGTAAAAATCTATAAATTCTCTTTTTCAAAGATTTAGATTTGAAGCTAATCGATGCCAAAAATGCCATTGACGCCACGTGTTTAAGATATATTAACAACCCTTGTGTTCACCTATCCCACAAACTTAAGATTTTTGAAGCTACTGCGAGGTCTATCATGTTTTAGGGGGCTCAGGTGCAGAGTTGCCGTTTTGGATAAATTTAAGCGAAATTGATTACAACTCCCTGTTAAAGTGTTAAATTTTTTTTCGTTTAGCTAATTTTTTTTATTAAAATATGCAAAAAGGATAATTTTCCTTCGTTCTGACTATGAGTTACCATTTCAATAAATTTTAGGGTCCCGTATAAAGTTTCAGGAAATGTGGCTCTACGCAACTCCCGATCCGCGGTTGTCGCATTTTCAAACCTCCGAGTGTTCTTCTCCCATGAAATCGCTTCTCATAAAACCATTTGCAGTTCGGAGGCGACCTAGAACATTAGGTCGCTTCATTTATGCGACAAGATCAACATGCACATTATGGATAACATGATACATTATCGGCAACATGTTTCATGCATGCATTCACAAATCTAGCGAAAGGGCAGCTAACACCGTGTGGTAGTAAATTTTAAACACACAAAAATTTTATATATGTATTCGCGAAACCATTGGCTAAGTCTAGTAAAACTGCGTTTTTAGTTTTTCTCTCTGACGTCAGGATTTTTTAAAGGACTTTGTAACTTGAAAAATATATTTACTTCAAAAAATTCTTAAAAAATTCAGTGCAATATAGAAAAACAGTATGACCATGAAATTAAAGAGAAAATTCTGCAGAATTAAGGCCGATTAAATGTTTTGGTGCATAAGTACGATTAGGTATTGAAAATGTCCTTTTAACATTTTATCATTGAATATCCTTAAAATTTTACAACAATTATTTTCGAAAAAATCATATGTTAAGGACAAATATGCACTCGACCACAGCCTCGAATTTCGTCTTTCTAAGTTTATTCGCTTAAAAAAATAAAACTAATGATTGTGAACCAAAAAAGTTTTTTTTTTTTATTCTATAGAATTTTCTCTTTCGTTTGGTACCCGTACTGTTTTTCTTCATTGGAATGAATTTTTTAAGAAATTTTTGGAATTCATCATATCTTTGAAATTACAAAGTGCTTTAAAAAATCCTGACGTCAGAGAGAAAAACTGAAAACGCAGTTTTACTATATTTGGCCCACAGTTTCGTGAGTATACTGATTGCCTCATGTGTTTCGAATTTCTTTTGTTTTTGGTAAGTAATTTTTTGAGTGGGTTGCCGCCTATTTTGAATGTCGTATTGAGTTTAATTATACACAAGTTACATGAAATTTTAAAATTAAATTTTTAGGGGATTTGGTAAATTTTTTATCGATTTTGGTTAATTTTATTTTTCGGCTGAAAAGCTCTTTAGATTTTTTATTACAAAGGTCCCTTCTAACACACCGAATTATATGAATCACCTTGAAATTAGTATTTGTATGTATATACACAAAATATATATATGCATTATATATAGGGTGACCAGATTTCTGTGGCCACAAATTGGGAAATTTTTAAAGCATTGTATCCTAACATACATACATATTGTTTTTAGAATTAAAAGACATAAAATCTTTTAATACATATTTTTTTAAACAAAAAGGAAAAGAAGAAAACTTAAAAAATGATCACAAAAATGTATACACACATTATATACATAATGATTTGACGAGTTTTAACAAATGTTGATAAAAATTGTAAACCTTTTGATCAGATCTTCCAGAATTGTTTCGACTATTTTGGGCAGTTTTTTAGTCCATTAAATTTTAGTACAATAAAGTGCAAGTTTGAAGTAGCTTGGACCTACAAGGTATGTTCAATGAATTTTTTGGATGGAGAAAATGAGAAACACTTTCCACAAAAAAATGTGGAAGATGTGGTGATCTCCGAAATAGCCGCTTTAACTTCTACCGCTTAAACTTCGTTGTTATTTTCACTCTCCCTACTAAACAAATCGTGGTACAAAGCTCAATAACTACGGTGACCATTCGCACCGATTTTGGTTGGACAGTACTCTTTTTGAGAAAATTGTCCCGCAGATTATTTTTTAAAAGTCGGGACGTATAAGTGTCCTGTTTTTTCATATTTTTATGGATTAAATCCCGATTTTCAGTGTTATCTTTATTAATTTAGCTAGCCGGCCACGGATGCGCGAGGCTTCGCCACGCGCTGAAAGTATGCATATGTATGTACATTTACGTATTGGAGAAATAAATCATATGTCATCATGTACTTCGTTTATTATACACATAAAAAATCTTGTATAAATCTGCTCAGTAGCGTGGTTAAAATATCTCGCCTTTCCTCTATCCTATGTATAGAAGATAGTAATTTTAAATCAAAAAACTTCAAGTTTTTGTACATGCGAAGGCCATGCACTTTTATTTGGTATCATATTTTTTATCCAACGACCGGTGAAGATCTTATAGTTTTTAAACAGGTGGCGACCCTACTCAGAAAAATGATACATTATTACACATCCAGAGGCTAAGTCTTTTCGTTTGACAGTGACGGTACAGAACTGATGCCTACGCTTATTATGATTGAAAATGGTAATTTTATTAACAGGTGGCAACCCTCCAGAAAGCAATAAATATTAGTGCTTTTCTAGAGGCCAATCACTTTCATTTGACATCTCATCTTTTGTAATCCAACGAACGGTGCGGATCTTATAGTTTTTAAGACAGGTGGCAGCCCTATTAAAATTCTAAGTAAAAAACGATCCCTCGCCCGCCGATACAGAGTATATTAGAGAAAATCTCGTCAAAATCCGTTCAGTAGTTTTCGAGATAACCGCGTACAAGGAATCACGACTTTCCTTTATACTATGAATAGATAAGAGTCTTCCTGTACTCTGGCCCAAAATCAATTTTTCTTACAAACGTGGAAGCACTTTCGTTATCACAAAGGACATATAATGTAAGGGGGCTCCCCTTATGTATGGCATACACATAGCCAGCATCTTTTTTTCTATATTTGGTTTATGATTTATTCTGACAAACTGGCACTCTCGCTATATGGCAGTCTATCATTCTTGTCTAAAATTTTTTAAGGTTTTTATAATTGCTTGTTATGTTTTTTTAATGAAACAATTCTAACTTGAATTTAGTGAAATTATAAAAAATAGTACTTATTCCATCTAAAAAATCATGGGTATGAAAAATATAAGCTGTAGTGGTGAAAATATAAATAGGGAAGAAACATTTTAACGTTCCTTGGCTATTCCACTTTTGATTATTTAATGTTTATTGTTTTTTTGTGAATGTGTAGCTCGTAATCTAAAAAAAGACTATGTAAGCGAAAACTTCAAACTTTGTACAAAAATTAGCAAAACTCGACAAAGTTTCATCAAAGTTTTGAGATTTTAATTAGATTTCTTAGAAACACTCTGAGTATGCAGTTTTGTATACCATTTAGTTCAAAGGGAAAATTTTAAGTAGCTAGGACCTACCGTTGATTTTTGGTAAATTTTTTATGTGGAACATGTTGCTTATTTTCTCCATACAAAAAAATTATTGAACATTATTTGTATGGAAGAAAATGCGCGAAAAAATTGCTAAAAATCAACGGTAAGTCCAGGCAACTTCAAACTTACACTTTCTTATACTAAAATTAAAAAAAAAAACGTATGGGCTACAAAACTACACACTCGAAACAATTCTAAAAAACTACTAAAATGTTTAAAATTTATATCAAAATTGCTAAAATTCGTCGACGGGATTTTTTAGCCGTTTGAAACTTGCACTTCATTAGACTAAAATTTTATGGACTTTAAAACTGCATACCCAAAATGTCCTAAAGATTCAGAGTAAAAAATTGAAATTTTGATGAAAATTTGTTGAATTTTCCTAATTTTGGTATAATTTGGTTAAAGCTGGGACAGTTTTTTTTATAGAAAAATAACAACAAAATTACCTCGAAAAATATTACGGATATTTAAAAAAAACCGAGACGTGGTCATTTGTTTGAGTCACTGTATACTCTGTGTATACATTTTTGGGATTGTTTTTCAATTTTTTTCTCTTTGTTGTGTTTTAAATAAAACTGTTTTGAAAGATGTTGTATTTTTATTCTAAAAACAAATTTTTATGTTCGGATTCGATGCTTTGGAATTGTCCCGAATTGTGCCACAGAAATCTGGTCACCGTATCAATAACACTATTTAATTAAGTATAGTTTGCAGTGTAACTTTATTCAGTCTATGGAAATATTTACTTCAACCTAAGCAAAATAAATATATACTACCACTACTCTTATTGTAAATTTATTTATTTCCATTGGTTTTTGTACATAAATCCTATTAATCTAGTCACATCTTCATTGCCAGATACCTAGAGAGTTGAGCGTTCTTTTGCCGCTCATTTACAAAGAAACGAAGCTATTATAAAAGTGATGATTTCACACAACGTTCTTAAAAACCATTTCTTAACCCTCGAAAGTTTGGGGTTTTATCGAGAGTGTCGATAAACACTTTTGGTCCCGTCCCGCCAGAAACTTTTTAAGCACCTTCCCGATACCGCCCATCCTGACTATTTGAAAATAGTCCCGATATCCCGCGTCCATCTCTAATTCAGATACTGTTCTGCCTGCTTGGCTGAAACTCTCTCTTATAATTTGGCTTATCCCGCTGTCCTTGTTGTTTCTTTTTAAAATTGTGTAAAGCATAATATTGCATTTGTATTTGTTGCAGTCACTACAATTTGTTATGCATGTAGTTGGTAAACCTGGTTGCAAATGTTATTGCTTCCCTTTGTCAAATAATTTTATCGTAGAAACAAGCGGCGCTGTTCAATTGCTGCCACTTCCTATTTACCGTACTTTACTTTCTCCAAGGTAGTTAGCCACTTTCACTAGTGACTCGCTTACTGAAGAAAGCAAACAAAGAAATAGCGAAGAGCGCGTTCGGACGATGGTAGATTAAAGTGCGCAACTCAACTCTGCAGATATTTTGCACAAAGAAAATATTTGCGGTGCGAGTACAAAAACCTTGCAACAGTTTTTGTATCCTTTCAAACACCTCCCCTAGTTCTGCTCGCAGCGCTGTTCAAATGGTTTCTTTCCAAATGTTACTTGATTTCAAGTTGTGCGACTTTAAGAACGTATATATGAATGTAAATACTTACAAAATACATATGGATTGCATATTACGCCCATACAGTGATGAAAAGCTTTATTCTTGTTGTCGATGGCCATTAGGGAAGCGTTTATGGTGCACTTTTAAAAATGTTGATCATTGTTAGCTGCTTCTATTTCGGCTGCTTGTCAAATTTCAGAGTACAGACATAAATTGTTAACAAGTGAAATTCAGAGGTACATAAAGGCGGTGTAAAAGGCAGGAACTGATACAGGTTGTTGATTAACCATTATTTCATAAAAAGGTTTCCGTAAATACTTCTGAGAATCTAAGCGATATGGGAACTTCATTTGGTACGGGAGGTGCCAAGGTCCCTTTTCCAATACCTGCCAGTTTCGCCGACGTAGTAACTCCCAATGAAGGAATACATTCAGAAAACCTGTCACATAATCTTAATTTAAAAATTCGAGCGCCTGTTATTCCTCTTTCGAATATCTTTATCCGCCTAACTTTAATATTGAAACAAGCGTGGAAGTAAAGAAAATGACAACCAATATATTGGAAACAAGAATTATTACTACAGATCCATTAATTTGCACAGACCTTCTAGGGATGGCAAAGTCGACTTCGACTTTCTACCAAAATCGACTCTTTACTCCTGAAAGTCGAATTTTAGTGATCGACTTTTAGTGTATGGAAGTAGACTGAAGTCGACTTTTCACTTTCGACTCTCGACTTTTTTTGATTTATTTGCATATAAAAACTGATCTTCTAACAAGGGCGCGGAGTGCTGTTTGGTCGTATTTAAAAAAATTTGCCAATAAAACTGAAGTGAAATTTGAAAAGTGTGGTAGACAAATGAATTTTAATGACAGTACAACATTGACAAATCATTTAAGAGCAGCGCATAAAATTACTATACGAAAACAAATTCCTCAAATTTGTTAATCGTTTGTCTCCACAGTCTTCAGTTAATAATGAGGTAAGATAAACATAGGTATTTATTTTAAAAATTTCATGCCAGAAAATTTTTCTGCATGAGTTTATGTAAGTTTCTAGAGACAGTCTTTGGTTCGAATTTTACCAATCCGTAGGGTACAACATTTTAAACACCGCGAAAAACGTTGCTGGTAGGGTTCCAGTTAATATGCGACATTAGTCGTGTGGATAGTCCCAATCCACTAGCTGTCTGGGCTACTCCCATATTTATCCATGCTTATAAAGTGGCACTATATTTCTACCAATACCCGCCAATTCTGCTCCATCGGAAGGCCACATTTTTCAAAAAGTTGTGCGTAATTACCAAATATCGATTCAAGAAATTTTTAGAATTTTTTTTTTTTGAAAATTTAAAAAATTTTAAATTATTTTTCAAAAATATAATTTTTGAATACCCTCACAACCAACATTTTCATGCTGTATAACTGGAACAATTTTCAAAATTTTTAAAAAATTAAATTGAATTTCACTAAATTACAGATTATTCTAAAGACCACTAGTAAATCATGATATTTTTGGCGTATTCTGACTCTTATATTTATAGCTAATATATGAGTTAAATGCAGAGTATAGTTAACACGTTTTCTTTTTATTAAAAAAGTCGAACAAAGTCGACTTTTCTTCGTGGATCGGTCGACTTTTAAAGTCGGCTGTACAGAGTCGATCGAAAAGTCGAAAGTCGACTTTCTAGTGAAGTCGAACAAGCCTAAGACCTTCCATTTGAATTTGACAAGCTGAATTGGGTGACTGCACTTCTGCCGGAGAACTCCTGCTTTACCCACGATCAGTTATATCAAATAAAACACCTCTTTGAGGTAAAATTTTCGAGTGACGAAAGCTGAACTAGAAATACAAAATTTATGATATCAATTCCGTGACGAAAATTATGCGCATTTTTTTAATTGCCCTGGAAACTGACGGAAAACATTTTTTTCATAAGAATCGTTGCTAAGGTTCCGATTTTTTTTATTTTGTGTTTCTAAGAGTAAATGGACAGAACTTTGCAACGTTCCGAATAAATAAAACTATTTTCCATCAATTTCCAGGACAGTTAAAAATATAATTTTAAAAGGATAATTTTCATCACGAAATTGATACCTTAAATTGTGTGTTTCTAGTTCAGCTTTCGTCACTCGAAAATTGTACCTCAATGAGGTGGTGTATTTCATATCAATTATTTTGAGATAGTAAATTTAAAATCAACGAAAATCCAAACAAAAATCTAAATGTTTTATTTTTCTCAAATGAATTGCTAAAAACGCTATCTAAATCGTTTATTCAAATATTTAACATTGAATTCAATTCCATTGAAACATATAATTTTTAGAATACAGAATAAAGCGACAAAGAATGATCAATCCTTCGTATCGACAAGAAAAATAAAAACATATAAAAAAAAGTAAATGGGAAAAATGATAAAAACTTAGCAACTTGGTACCAACATAAGATATGTACAATAACCAAATGTATTTGTCTCATTATCTACGCTGCACACATGTGTTTTTTTAAGAAGTTTCACTTCTATCACGAGTTCGGCGCTGTACTCGCCTTTTTTACTCATGCGTTTTTTTCTTAGTGGCAATTTATTTATACATAATTAGTAGCGTTACATAAAGTGAACTAAAAGTATTCATGCATATGTATGAATAAATGTAGGTAAGAATGTATGCGTCTTCCCAGTTAGGTTACATTAGCGTTGCCAAATGTCCCATATTTGCCGGGACGTCCCGTATTTTGCATTAAATTTGAAATGTTCCGCCGAGACAAGATTTTTCCCGTATTTTCTACAAATTCATTATTCTTTTCAACCTGTAAACTTCTACTCAACATGATCATGGTTTAACGCGGCAATTGTGAGTAGGTCCTTAGCAAGCATTATTGCATGCAGCTCTGCAAGAGAAATATAGCTAAAAATTACAGTTGATTTTTTAGAATTTTCTTTTGTGGAAGGTCTTGCGAATTTTCTTCCATATAATGCATGAACAAAACTAACTTTTATATGGAATAAAACGCGAAACATCCTCCACAAAAAAAATCTAAAAAATCAATTGTAATTTTTAGCGACTTGAAACTTGCACTTCATTGTACTGAAATTGAATGGGCTATAAACCGCATCTTTCTAGGAAATCTAATTAAGAATATCGTCATTTTTATTAAAAATTTTTTAAGTTTAGCTAATTTTTTTGAACTTTTTGCAAGCTTTGAAACTTGTATTTATATGGTATCTGATATAGATCGAACCATATTCTAAATTAAAATTATTAAGAATAAATAAATAAAGATGAGTAGCCAACAACATCATTTTGAATTTTGCTGCTAATATTTTAACCGCAACCGTATCTCTTACTTTGCTTTTACGGTTTGCCAATTATATGTACATATTTTTGTATAAATTAAAAAGTGTTGCCATGGAATAAACGAAGCTTATAAGTTATTAGTTATAACTGAGCTATCTGAGCCTTTTTTAATATACGGTTCGTATTTGGGCTTTTAAAGCAAATCCTTTATTTCTCATTTTTATACCCGAGCGCACTTGTGCAGAAGGGTATATTAATTTTGTTCACATAACGGTTGTTTGTAACAGGCAAAACGAATCGAGATAGATATAGACAAATGTATACATAAATGCTCAGAATGAATAGAGAAGTCGATTAAGCCATGTCTGTCTGTCCGTCCGTCTGTCCGTCCGCCCGTGCACATGATAACTCGAGCAAAAATTGAGATATCTCAACGAAATTTGGTATGTAGGTTTCCGTTAATCCAAGGTAGGTTACTATTGAAAATGGGCGAAATCGGACAGTAACCACGCCCACTTCCCATATAACGGTAATTTCCAGAAATACGAAAACTGCGATATTTTAGTAACTACTGAAGTTAATTCACTCAAAATTGATATTTACAATAATTTTCAGACGAAAAATAAGATTATTATAAATTTTTGGAAAATGGGCGTAGCCACGCCCACTTATGGTAACATGTGTATATATTGGTAACCGCTGTACCAATTTCTTCCAAACTTGGCACAGTTATTGACCTTGATACAGCATACTAAATGGCTGAAAATTTTAAAAATCGGATAATAACCACGCCCACATCCCATATAACTGTAATTTAACTACTGAAGATAATTCTATCAAAATTGATATTTACAATAAATTTCAGACGAAAAATAAGAATATTATAAATTTTTAGAAAATGGGCGTAGCCACGCCCACTTATGGTTACATGTGCATATCGTGGTAACCACTGCACCAATTTCTTCCAAACTTGGCACAGTTATTGACCTTGATACAGCATACTAAATAGCCGAAAATTTAAAAAATCGGACATTAACCACGCCCACATCCCATATAACGGTAATTTAGAGAAATACAAAATCTTCGATAAATCAGTAAATATTAAAGCTAATTTATTCAAAATTGATGCTTGCAACAATTCTTTACCAAGAAATACGTTTATGGTAAAATTTTGGAAAATGGGCGTGGCACCGCCCACTTATGATCACATATATGTATATCGGTAACCGTTATACCAATTTGTACCAAACTCGGTATGGTTATTGTGCTTGCCACATAAAAGGAAAACGTTGAAAATTATTGAAACCGGACTAAAATTACGGCCGCTTTTCATATAACGGTAAATTTCAGAAATGCTTGAAACTGGAATATTTCGAAATTTAAGGACGCTAATTTACTCAAAATTGATACACCCCGGCTACCATTTAGCGGTAGCTTTCGGAAAGGTGAAAAAACATATATTTTATAATGTATTGTGGAACGATTTTCCGTCATCCCTTGTCAAATTTGGTTTGGAGACAACCCGGTTTCGGCGTTGTGCCATCTTCAGTGTCATTTTTCGTTCGAAACCGGTTTGTCTCCAAACCAAATTTGACAAGGGATGACTGAAAATCGTTCCACAATACATCATACTCCTACCCTGTCGGAAACACAAACAACCAAAAAGAAGATATATTTTATACTTGCGCCGGGTATTTAATGTTCGGCTCCGCCCGAACTTAGACTTTCTTACTTGTTCCCGTTAAATTTTTCTAAATCGTCGCCTGGGTATAAGATTGTCGTAAGCGCAATTTTGACGATTTTTAGTTCTAGATGCAGTTATATATTTTGAAATAAGGTATTTCGATTGGTGTTATCAGTTTTCAGATATCTCCTTTAGCTTCCGAGATATTGACTACAAAATTTTTCTATAATTTAGTAGAAATTTAGTTAGTGATGCAGCCATATTAAACTAATCAATATCTTAAAAATGACGTTCTCCATTTTGGGATATCTCCTTTAGTTTCCGAGATATTGAGTAAATAGTGTCGTTAATTTAGTAGAAATTTCGATCACATTTTGTCGTATTTCATACAAAGTGGCTGCCAAATTGTGGACAAATGACGATTACGACAAAATTTTACTAAAGAAAATCCTTCATAAACTCAAAGCTAATTAACATTAAACATTAAAAATTAAATAATTTAAGAATTTTGTGTACTAGTAACATTTTCAGAGACTTTGGAGAATACCTATCTTCGCGTTTTTGAGAAATTGTATTCCTAACTTCAATCGCGATTTTCCACAACCTGCCGAAATTAACATACGACAATCTTTTACCCGGGCGACGAAATATCGAATTTTTGGGACAAATTATGCATTTATCCCGTGTGGCTGGAAAAAAAAATCTGGCAACACCAAAGTACGTACATTACTTTCCATATCAATTTAAGTCCATTACGTGCGCCCCAGGTTTTTCATTTACAATCTCATACATTTTTTATAATGACTTTTGGTAAAATTCTAAAATCAAAAGTTATCAAAATTAATTCTATTGGACACGCAGTCCAGTTTTTATATTTATAATTATTTTAAACTTTCTAGTACATTTATAGAAGCGTTTTATATTAAAAAGTTTTTATTTTATTTGTTTTCTACTTTTTAGTCTTGTCTATATAAAATTTTGCAATAGATCTTTAAATAATTCAGCGATATTCTGAATATGTATTGTATTTAATCAAATTGACTCTTTATTTATTTTCCATTTCAAAACACATGTATGTATATCTACATTAGGGTGCCCATCGGAAATGTTTTTTTTTTTGGAAATTTCGTTCGTAGACCTTAATTTTATTAGTTTTTATGAGAAATATTATTGCCCATAATTGTAGATATTTTAAAGGTCATTTGGAGGTCGCGACCTGTCGATTTAGGTCAGAAAATACGGTTTTGTAGATTTGTAAGTTTCTGAAAGACTATTTCTGATTCGATTTCTAAGATCGAATATGATCTAAGAAGAGGATATATAGGTCTTTAAAATGATATATAATAATCTATTGTCGGACTTGGCTTGTTGGGATTTCTTATCGGGTCAATTTAAAAAAAAATATTTCTCTTAATTTTTAAAATTTTGACCATCGATAATTTCCACAATTTCAAAATATGTATTAATATCTAAAATCAAATCTATTTTTAAATAAACTGATAGCTCATGTATTGCAATTGCGGAAAAATTGGCGAAGTTAGGCTACTTTTCTTAAATACGGCCTTATATTGTTTATGTACCGAACTTTCAGATTTTTTGAGCAGTGTGGCAAGAAATTCATCAATATTTATTCAAAATTTCTATGTATGTATGTACAATTGCTCTTTAGCAAAGATGTAGTTTTTCAGGAAAGGTTAGGAAAATGGGGGTGGCACCGCCTACTTATAGCATATATGTGTATCTCAAAAACTACTTGACCGATCTCAACTAAATTTGGTACACACGTTGTTTCTTAAGCGCCGTATTGAAAATTTTTGAAATCGGACAAAAACCAAGGGCTCCACCAACGTAACGGTGATTCCAAAATACTCAAAGCTAGCTAATATATTTTAGAGGGAGTAGGTTTTTTCTGGATTTCAAAAATACAGTTGTTGGAATACTCCAATTGTTATTTTCGTAAAATCTTTAAATAATTATCAAACTTTCCTTACCCATTCATTTCTATGCGCTTTACAATTATGCATTTATTTTTTTGGGATAAAGTGATTGACGAATTGACGGCTTCGAAAGTGAAGTGAAAAACTTGAATTGAAGTGACGGCGACAACATTGGTATTGATTGAATCCTGCTCCTACAGACTGCAATGCGCAACTCCAACATAGGGATGGATGGATTGTATTTTTATGAGAAGCTGTTTTTCATGGCAGAAATACACTCGGAGGTTTGCCATTGCCTGCCGAGGGACGACCGCTGTTAAGAAAAAACCTTTTTTCTATATTTTTGCGATGTTGCTTTGACCAGGGTTTGAACTCAGGTGCTGCGGAGTGGAAGCGCGCACTGCTTACCACTACACCACAGCGGCCGACTATTTTTTTGTTTGTTATTTAGACTTCACAAAATGAAAGAAATTCTATCGTTACCTTAATCCAGCTTATATCAGTAATGGAACCAGATTTTTCGTACAGTGTGACATTTTTTCAAAATTTTATTTTTGATGCAGAAATATTCCTAGAGCATTCTAGGTGCATTTCTGCATAAAAAAAAAAATGTTTGAAAAAAATGTCGCTTACGTTATCTTAGGGGTTAGGGCTCGATATATTAGTTGACGTACGATAAAGGTAAAAGTATGGCTTATAGGGATGCCTTAGTTTAAACAGAATGAAAATAGTTTTCCTCTCTAAATTAGGGTGAACTGAATATCTGTATTACTGTTATATATTTTGATTTGTTTACCCAGAACGGCGTCGGGTGCTTTGCATATACATATAGTGCACGTCAAAGACTGTCATCAAATTTTGGTGTCAGGTTTAGGGTTCGAACGGTACTATCGATATTGAGTAAGCATCGATACTGAGGGTATAAAAATGAGTACTTTAATACTCGATACCTTATTTGGTGATTTTACTCGATACTTTGCAAAGTACTCTTAGTATCGAATACTTTTTAAAAAACACCATTTTTAAATTTTTTCTTCCTTTGGCAACCCAATTTTCTTTGCTTATATGGATTACTACCATTCAATTTTGTCCATCACTTAAAATAAACTGAAATTTCGTGTAGTCTGTTGCATAACATAAACCAAATAAGTTAAAGTTTAATGGCCTTTTTCATAAAAAAATAAAGTAGGTTTAAAGAGCTTAATAAAATGGCACTTTCATAAATTTTTCAGTTTATAAACCTTTTTTACTTTTTATCAATAAGGCCATAAAACTTTACGCAAAGTTTACGAAAATGGAGAATTTTTAGAAACTTTTTGGGTATTTTAACCTATTCAACTTTACGTATAGCTACGGTGACCATCCGTTCTGTTTTTTGCAGGACCGCACAGTTATTTAAAGGTCTGTCCTGCGTAGTTTTTCAAAACAGAAAACCACCAAAATGTACTGATTTTTTCCAAGTGTCCTGCCTTTGTCCCGCATTTTCTTCGATATCTTAAAATTAACTTTTCCTTATCGAAATAAAAGCAGTGTCGATAACTAATTGATAACGACATAAGGGTAAGCTGGTTTTGAAGGTTCAACTAGTCAATGCATTCTAAATATTGTACGGTTATGGACAATGGATGACGAGAAATTGGACAATGGATGACGAGAAATTGAAGACGCATCAAATATATCGATAAAACTGTTCTACAAATTTTGTGGTAATCGCTTAAGAAAAAAAAATATTTGCCAAGCAAATTTTCCTTTCAAACAAGCGCTTTCGTAATTTGTTTGAATAACGTGTTTTTGGTACATTTCGAACCTATTCGTCAATATCTCATGAAAAAATTATCCAATCAACATAAGCGACCTACAGTCCTCTTACAAAAATATATTACTTTGCCGATTTCGATGAAAATTATTAGTGTTACAAGCGACCAAAATCGAAAAATTGAAATTTCAATCATTTTCTTTTTTACAGTAAATGAAAATCTGATGAGAAATGTAGATGTTACGGAACACAATCTGCACAAAAAATGTATATTTTTGCAAAGAGCACATCAATACCTTTCGAACTGTTGGTCGTTTCATGAGATATTGAGGAATAAATGAAAAAGTACTAAAAATACGTTTTTCGAACAAATCTCGAAAACACTTCTTTGAAACCATGGGTATTTTTTTCGTGTTCAACGACCCAAAGTTTGCCTAAAAATTTACTTTACAGAGGTTCATATTTCGTGTAAAGTAATATGTAATATGTATTGGATTAATAATTAAGAAATATACAATCTTCGTTATTTGAATAGCGCATCTTTTTAATACTTAGTAGGTACAGTTTTCCTTTTGTTTGTTTAATATTCATTAACTTTTTATAAAAATATAGCATATTCTACGTCTACATCCCATTTAAAAAATTTTTGAAAATTAAAAAAAATCAACATAGGGGCGACATTTTTTTTCTTGACTGTGCTGCGCATTTTCTTCCATATACAAGTTTTGTCAAGTATACTTTGTATGGTAGAAAATCAAAAAAAGGGGGCGCTAGTATATTTTTGTTAATTTTATACTACGCAATTATATATAGGTAAATTTTTTGAAAAACTGTCCTGCATTTTCAAAATATATTTATGGTCACCGTACGTATAGCCTACTACCGTTGACTTTTAATTCAAACTTGCACATTATTATACAAAATTTAATAGGCTACAAAAAGGCATACCCACAAAGTTTACAAAAATTCTTAATAAAATTTGAAATTCGTGAAAGTATATTTGTGTTCGTATGGAATAGTAGCCTATGGCGGGAAACTTCCCTTCATCCTTTAAACGAAAAGGAATTTTTTGATGAGACTTAATAAGAATATTGACTTGCTAGTATAGGAACTATTTCTTGCTAGTTTATTTGCCAAAAGTTCTTCAACGGCTCGGCGCCAGTGAGTCATTCGCAATCGTATGCTGCGAATGCCGCATTATACTCAAGCCCGCCTTTCGACATAAGCTACTATTCCATATGAACACAGATATATATATATGTATATATGTACATTTAACGTTAAAATTACATCTAACGTGAAAGTAAGTTCTGCAATGAAATAAAAATCAAAAATTTTAAATTTTATTGTTTTAATTTCAGGAAATAACTAGATACGATTGAAGAATAAAATAATTTTAGTATCCCAAAAACGTATTTTAATGAGTCCGATACTGAGTAGTATCGATACTTTTTCCCTGATACTTTTAAATTATCGATACCATGAGCTCGATGCTAGAATGAGTACTCAGTATCGATACCAAAGTCTGAAATTTCGAACCCTAGTCGGGTTATCACTGATGTCAAATATGAAGTGAAATTTTTGGCATAAGTTAAAAATACCATCCATTTAGCTATGGACAAACCAAAAATGTGGCTCAATAGAACCCTTCATACCCGGTTATCTATTTGGTTCGTTGTTTACTTAAAGATTTCACTTTAAAAAGCAAAATCATACGTTGTCATTAAATGTAAGACTTTTTTATTCGTTGTAGGTATAATGCGTATGATTGCATAAGTATGTTACGTAATGTATAAAGACATTTCTTTTGTTTTTGTAAAGCAAGAAAAATAAATAAAATCACTTTATACGTAAAAAAAATAGTTTCAATATGCTAAATTTGCTAAATTTTTGGATTTTTTCTGATATTTTTTAGATATTTAAAAAAAATACTTATTATTATTTATTTTTGGTTGTGAATCTAAGAAGAGCAATAGGGATAGTTAATCACATTAATATAAGTTAGACTGAATCTCTTTTTCGACTTGAGAAAGAATGATAATTACAAACAAACTTAAATTTTCATTTGAAATTCGAAAAAAATCGAATTAAATCGAACTTTCACCATCAAATTTCGCATCGAATAATCGAATGGTTAGCCAATGTGCGAAATTCAGAAAAAATCGAATTTTAACCCCCACTACACGTACTTACTCCAACCTGGCCACGGCAGCGGTTACATAAGTATACATGCTTATGCATAACGTACTGCCCATTTTGAGCCAGTTTGTAGCCAGTTTCGTAACGATGAAAATGAAACTGTTTGGTTTTACGAGACTACTAAATCTTCACTGTAGGATGTGTAAATATGTAATTGTGTTATATTCGCGGTCGATTTGTTGTTGGAACTCATAAAATATTTTTATTCCATTGACCACCTTTACACTTTTCTTCTTCCCTTATTTTACTAAGGCCTTCACGTTAGTTTTGCTTAGGCATTCCGCTACTCCAACGTCGGTGTAGGGGCGCCATGTAGTTTTTGCAGTTATATATTAACTGTGTTTTGCATTTTTTCTTTTAATTGGAAATAATGCTTCACTACCTCGCGATGCTCGGTATAGCATGTTGAAGTGTGATGGTCGGCGCCACCCAGAAGCTCAAGTTTAAATGTTGAAGATGACGCCGCTGAGCATTAACAAAAACAAGAAAGGCTCCAAATGAAATTGCGAAAGAATCACTGACAGCAGTGGTGGGAGTGGAAAAAGTAGTTCATCATCGACATCATTGACAAGTGGCAACAACAAAGATGAAGTATGCCACAAAAATTTGCCTTGATGCCCAAGAAACGGTGCCAAAACAAAAGTTAAAATTGAGCCGAAAAGGTTAAAATCGCCTGCAACTACGCGTTCGTGCCACAAAAAGGCGATTCATCGACCGATCAACGGAATCGCCAACGGCTACCAATGAGCTCTGCAATGCATCAACCAACGACTGTTCAAACCCCGCACCATCAGAGCTACGTCAACATCTTCTGCAGGTTCAGTGTTTACGCCCATTTAAAGTACATTGACCACGATGCTACAGTTATGGTGCCTTGAATAGTTAACACAACATCATCATCAACAAAATCAGGAGCAACAAAAACATTTTACAACAACCATATCATAAATAACAATAACGGTGGGCCAAAGAGTATTGAAGTAGACATTCACATAAATACATATGTATGTACATAAGTATGTGCATATAAATACATCCTAAAATAAAGAACCGCAGCAGCGTACAAAAACGAAAAAAAACTAAACTAAAATGAAAGCGAAATTTTTAATACGCACGAGTTAACCAGCTCCAAATATATGTACATATGTACGTGCGTGCATACATAAATCTGCATCTACATACATATATGTATACAAAAGTGCGTACATATACATACATATGAATGTATAATCACATACCCTGCCAGCAATTGAAAGAGAATTTTTCGCCTAAGGCCACCACGTAATTTAGGAGATTCCCTTAAACTCGTAAAGTCTTAAATTGTGTAAAACTCCTAAGTTTACGAGACTTTTATGGGAACGCCCCCTATGCGAAAAGGTGTAAATAGGTGCGTGAAGTGCAATTTTTGCTTCGTAGTATTTTCCATAACATCCCGCCGTCTTGTCTCTATCACTCTTGACTAAAATACAATTAAAAATGCCGAAAATTATCAGAACACCCAAGTCAATATACTCAGTTAGTGGATGAAATGCATTCGCTTTATTCGCTTATTACTTTTTCATTTATTTTCATTATTTTATCATACATTTTGATATAAAAATGTCTGTCCCTCAGCAACACTGAAGTTTACGAGGTCGTTTGCGCATCAAATTTGCCTCATAGTTTTACGAGGGGTTCGTAATTTGAGCTCCATACAAATTTTGGCAGTTCTTTTACGAGGCTCGTAAATTTACGAGCTTTACGAGTTTTTTCGAGGCTTTTACGAGTTTAAGGGAAGACCCCTATTACTTCATCACTATTGGAGGTGAATAAGGGGACAGTAGCTCATTTCGCAAAAGCAAAAAACATTCCTATCGCAATTCTATCTTCCACGATTTTCATTCTTTGAAATTTTGAAAAGAATGTAAATGTTACCAGCCCAGTAAAATTAGTCTTTATCTAAAAAATAAAAAATGTAACAGCATTTTTTGATGCAGTTTACATCTATTTGACACGTAGATCATGGATCCACAGTCTCCCCCCTATATTACATACAGCAACGTTCCGCCATCTTTGATTTTAGGGATTTCGGATTTTTTGAGATTTGCAAGTTTATTTTGGAAAAAAAAAATGGTTAGATACAAATTTGAAGAGAATTTAGAAGGTTAAAAATAAAACATGTTTTATTGTAAATAATTAGTGAAAACTGCGAAAAAATTGTACACTGTCACGGTTTTCGCCATTTTTCAACAATTTCTGTTGAAAATACGTAACATATTGAAATTCCAAAGTTGCACAGAATTTCATTCTCCACATACGAACAGTTTTTTGTACAATGCTTAGATCACGACCGGGAACGTGCCCATCATAGCGATGTAAGGGAAGCGGCGCAAAATTAATTTCAAAATCACGTACAGTACGAAGGCCAAAATTTCCTAGGACTCAACTGAAAACTTATTCCGATCTAAATTTATCTGCGAAACGTTTCTTAGTCTCATTTGACAAAGGGTTTTCACTTATTTTACGACAAATGCTAATGAATTTGACGTAGTAAAAACCAGCCCAAAAACAAATTTTGATAGTTCATGCCACAAAAGAAAAACACAAAATACAAGTAAATTTTTATTTTTGTACTCCTTATTTATTTTAATAAATACCTATACTATCCGATTTATCAATTTGTACCAAAGGAAAAGAAATAAGATTATTATATATTTTTGGAAACTAGAGTGATACTACCCACTCATGACAAATGATAATCTAAAGAACTGGAAATACATATACATATATGTATCGTTTTATTTTTTAAATGTGGGGTAACTTTTGTTATGGCTATCGATAGACAATTTTCTACTTAACAACATAAAACAACCCCCAATAAAGTGCACCGTGCTTCGAGTATATACATAAATTTACTTTCCTATCAAAAAAGTTTCTTTCGTAGAAATTATTAAGACGCTATGCGTTGGTGGAGTAGTTCTTCACAAACGCATAAGTATCAAAATTCGTAAAAATAGCGGTACCATCAGCGATGATTTTCACATAAATCCCGTATCCAATTAGTAACTTGCGATAGAAAATGCTGGCAGGGTACGTACGATTTTGCACATACATATGTAGATACTCAAAATAAACAAAGAAATCTCAGAAATGACTATTAAAGATGCTGCGTTATTTACTTCATCCTGAAAGCCAACCGCTTTAGCTGCCGTCGATCAAAGACGAGCTCTTTGTTATTTAAAAGCCAATGTATTTATGAGAAACCAATTATTGTCGGTATTGTCATTAAAAATTTAAAGATCTAAGAAATCTAACTCACTAATTTTACGGAAAGTATTGCCATGAATAAATTTGGCAGGTATGTAGTTAGGTTAATTTAGCATGAGTGAAAGCAATAACCATTTGTTTAATATAATTAGACGTTTTCCACCGTCCTTCAATTTTAAACCATTTTTTTAAATTCACGTTCGATTGACCCTAAATTAAGGGTTTATTGTTGTTTCGATTCGAGTTCTTAGCAAATGATGATCTTGCATTACCCAGCAAAAATCGTGACTACTCCGTTCACGCAAGAAGACCCCGGAATCACCGAGGAGTACTCCTCAAGGTGGTCCGAGTAAATGAAAGATAGATGGGCAAGTATTAAATATATGTTTTTCACCTTTCCGAAAACTGCCACTACATGGTAAGGAAGGGTGGTTTTGCCCCTATTTTAAACTACTTCGTTAAAACTTTCACTTAGACATAATGAGATAAACTTATGTATATAGTCATATGTAGGTGGTATCACGCCCATTTTCTAAAACTCCAAATAATGTTAATTCTTTTCAAGGGGTTGTTGTTAGTATCAATTTTGAGTAAATTAGCGTCCTTAAATATCAAAATATCAAAGTTTCAAGCATTACTGATAGTGGCCGTAATTTTAGTACGATTTCAATTATTTTCAACCTTTTGCTTTTATGTAGCAAGCACAATAACCGTACCGGGCTTTGGTACAATTTGGTAGAACGGTTACCGCGATAAACATGGCTGACTTCCAAAATGTAATTAGCAATGTATACGTCGTAAGCATAATGTTCCGTATTGTAAGAGTATTTTTTTAACTAGGCATTATGCTCCGAAATGTACTAAAACGGTAGTAACAGCGCATCGCACAGGTATTCACGGTGACGCTCCGATATGAGTACATATGAGTAAATACTCGAGTACCTCTACTAAGTACCTAGTATTTTTTGTACTTCGATACATGTGACCAACTACTTGGTGGGTATCAAGTACATTGCGCAAGTATGTATTTACTCGGTCGAAAAATTTATGCAACTCTAGTCAAATTAGTAAAGTTGCCACAAGTTGGATATATGAAGTTTGACACGTAAAATTGTGTTCGATTTCTAACATGTATGTATCCCCGCTGCATCCCATGTGGTGAAGCTTTATGATATTTCATACAACAATAGCCTGCGTTACGCAGAAAAATTACGTATATACACTGAGGAAAAAACGTGTTGTAAAAATGAAATTTTTTTACTTGATTACCGTTTAAAAATTTTCGAATTTGAATCAAGTGAAAAGGGTTCAAAATTGAATATTTCCATTAAACATACACTACGTATAATGGAAATATTCAATTCAAATACGCCCGTATTAAAATTAAGCAAGCATTTTTTACTGCACGGATGGTGTTTTGCACGTCTCGGATGCTTTTTCATATGTAATTAAGAATGTATATTTATACAAAGCATGCACAGCGGTGACAACACATACACACATACATGGTACATGTCCCAGCAAAAACTTTGATTCTTTGTTAAGCGCTTACTTTTTGTATTGATGGAGTAACGCATTACAATTCGCCGCAAGACAAAATTTGTCACTTTCTCGTTTACCCACTGCATTACCAGTAAAGCAAGTACCTCCAATGACAGGCCCAGGTTAAAGTAATGTGTTTTGTAATCTAGAAGGTAAATGGTGAATCTCGATTGGGAAGCACTTTTCGAAATTCACCACATACTTTCTAGTTTACAAAACACCTTACTTTAAGCTGTGCATGTCATTGGAGGTAAGCGAGAAAATGTAAAAATGCTTTCGCATTGCATTACCAGTAATGCAGTAGGTGAACGAGAAAGTGAAAAATTTTGTCTTGAGGCGAATTGTAATGCGCAACTCCATCGATACAAATAGTAATAGTGATGGCACGATTAATCGAATAACCGATTATAATCGGTTGTTTTCATTCGGTTAACGATTAATTTTCAAAATAATCGAAAATAAGCCATCGAAAATTGACACATCACATCACGCAATAATGTATGAGTAAAACTTACGTTATAAAAATTGGAACTCTTACTACTCAATAATATTAGCAACAATAAAAGTGTCACTCCCCTCGGTACATACATACATATGTATAATTTTATTAGTTGGGAGGTCTTTTACATTCTCGTATTCTGCAAATTTTTAACCAAAGTAGCTACTAAAAAATCACAACGCAGGTATGCACACATTTCCATTTTATTTTCCAAATTCTGCGTTGCGCACAGTGTTGCCAGGTCTTCGGCATGAAAAAACGTCCCTTTTGGTCTGAAAAAACGTCATTTCCTACCCAAAAACGTCTTTTTCAAATGTATGCACAGAGAAATGCTCTTATTAAACTTTTATTGTATACAAAGGTACATAAGTATTTACGTAAGGTATATTAAAATATCATTTTGACAGAGCACATTTAAAATTCATTGTAAACTGCTTTGAGATCGTTATATAAAAATCATGTTATACATACACGTGTGATCAGCTGATTAAGTCAACATTTTGATAGATTGTGGCTGTTTTTGTTTATTTAATGTTTATTATTTTTTCCATAAAGCCTAGATTTTTATATAACAAACAAAATATAAATCCACATTTCAAACTTTGTGCAAAAATTATCAAAATCTAAAGAATCGCGTTGATTCTTAATATTTCTTTTTCTTGTAGCATTTTGTTAGGTAATCGGTTGTCGAAAATGCTAAATTACGGTCTGTAAGAAGGAACATAGCAATATTTTAGCCGTTTTTGCGTTCATTACATTTTCACGGCAGTCTAAACAAGTCGTCTACTTTTTTTTGACTTTTTATGCTGCTACAGCTTTTTTGGTGCTTTTGCGAGCATGCGTGTTGCAATAGATCAGCTCTTCCTGATTTGGCTTTTAATGTGCAATTGCAAACATTGCAATAAGCCTCGTAACCTCAAGTGTTTACAAAACCAGCCTTTGAACGCGGGATCCTTAGTCCAATAATCCAAAAAAATGCGCGTACGCTTGGTTTGCATCATAGTTAAGCCATATCTGTCCAAAGAATAAATATCTTTTGTAGAAAAGTGCTGCGAGGAAATACTTGTAAAGATTTGTTAAGAAAATAATTCAAAATTAGTTCTACTTACAAGATTTAGTAACAGAGAAAAATTACTGGGAAGTTAAAAACGTAATTTTTTACACAAAAAACGTCCGAACGTCAACAGGATACAAAAAACGTCCAAATGACGTTAAAAACGTCAACCTGGCAACGCTGGTTGCGCATATTCTTTGTTTTCATATGGAAGAAAATAAGCAACACCGTTACCACAAAAAAAATTATAAAAATCAACGGCAAGTGTAGATACTTCAGTCTTGCAATTTTTTATACAAAAATTTAATGGGCTACAAGCCTGCATACCGATTGCAATTTTTTATACAAAAATGTAATGGGCTACAAAACTGCATACCAATGCAATTTAAAATAACGGGTGATTTTTTTGAGGTTAGGATTTTCATGCATTAGTATTTGACAGATCACGTGGGATTTCAGACATGGTGTCAAAGAGAAAGATGCTCAGTATGCTTTGAAATTTCATCATGAATAGACTTACTAACGAGCAACGCTTGCAAATCATTGAATTTTATTACCAAAATCAGTGTTCGGTTCGAAATGTGTTTCGCGCGACAAATTTTGTTCAGCGATGAGGCTCATTTCTGGTTGAATGGCTTCGTAAATAAGCAAAATTGCCGCATTTGGAGTGAAGAGCAACCAGAAGCCGTTCAAGAACTGCCCATGCATCCCGAAAAATGCACTGTTTGGTGTGGTTTGTACGCTGGTGGAATCATTGGACCGTATTTTTTCAAAGATGCTGTTGGACGCAACGTTACGGTGAATGGCGATCGCTATCGTTCGATGCTAACAAACTTTTTGTTGCCAAAAATGGAAGAACTGAACTTGGTTGACATGTGGTTTCAACAAGATGGCGCTACATGCCACACAGCTCGCGATTCTATGGCCATTTTGAGGGAAAACTTCGGAGAACAATTCATCTCAAGAAATGGACCGGTAAGTTGGCCACCAAGATCATGCGATTTGACGCCTTTAGACTATTTTTTGTGGGGCTACGTCAAGTCTAAAGTCTACAGAAATAAGCCAGCAACTATTCCAGCTTTGGAAGACAACATTTCCGAAGAAATTCGGGCTATTCCGGCCGAAATGCTCGAAAAAGTTGCCCAAAATTGGACTTTCCGAATGGACCACCTAAGACGCAGCCGCGGTCAACATTTAAATGAAATTATCTTCAAAAAAAAGTTATCAAGCTCTTAAAAAATCACCCGTTATAAATGAATTCTCCATATGGTCGAGGGGTCTTGTGTCAAAGGCGGTCAAAAAATAGTAAGATTTATGGCTAACAGAGCGTAATTTGCCAAAGAACGTAAAACCACTATAAAATTGTTAAAGCTGCCGGCGCGCCGCTGCGGTAGTGTAGCAAACCTATTTGTAGCAAATTCTAGTCTCCAGATGTCGCCCCGCCAGAAAAAGTTAAATATTGCGCCTAAATATATGCCATGCTACAGCGTAAGTTGACGACATGCCATTTCTTTAAATAAAATTAACTGCTGTTATATGTACATATGTATGATGGAATTGCTCATCCTGGTACCAAGGCTACACGCCGATTAATTGTGAAGAAGTATTATTGGCCTTGTATGAACAAGGAGATAAACATATGGTCAAAAGGATGTATAAGTTGCCAGAAATCTAAAGTTTATCGTCACACAAAATCTCCGGTGAGCACAATTCCAATTCCGAAGAGCAGATTTGAACATATACATTTAGATATTGTTGGACCGCTTCCTGTTTCAAGAGGTTACCGCTACATTTTAACAATTATGGATAGATTTACTCGTTGGCCGGAAGCATATGCTGTAAAGGATATCTCTGCACAGACAGTTGCAAATAAATTTTTTAATGAATATGTTTCGCGTTTCGGTGTGCCTTTAGAAATCACGACGGATCAGGGTACTCAATTTACGTCCAAATTATTTTCGGAACTTACTAAATTACTTGGTAGTCATCATATCACAACTTCTTCCTATCATCCTCAAAGTAATGGTATTGTGGAACGATTCCATAGACAATTGAAAACTTCAATTTTGGCTAGGAATGGAGCTAGAGATTGGTACGATGAGCTACCGATTATTCTTCTTGCTTTGCGTTCAGTGTACAAAGAAGATATTGCAGCCACTCCAGCTGAAATGCTTTTTGGCCAAAATTTGCGTCTACCTGGAGAACTTGTTGTGCCAACTACAGAAAATGTTACTTCCGCCGAAATTTTAAGAAGTTTACGGGAACGTTTTAAAAACTTTAATTCAAATTTAAAACATCACAAAAATTCCGATTCAGGAATTTATGTTCCAAAAGATTTACAAACTTGCAAATTTGTTTTTATTCGCATTATTAACAAGCATTCTCTTCAACATCCTTATGAAGGGCCTTACAGAGTTATTGAAAAAGAGAAAAAATATTTTAAGGTAGATGTGAATAATGAAATTAAAATTATTTCAATTGACAGACTAAAGCCGGCAATAGTTGAAATAACACAACCATATAACACTAACAATCATATAGTTTCAACAACGACTAAAAAGAAACAAGTTACTTTCAATTTGTATAATAATAACTCTCTGGAAGGGGGAGTATTGTAGTGTTAATACTATTTACTATTGTACTTTGTTCATTTTTGTACTTTGAAATTATTGAATTAAGTTCTTTTTCAATTTATGTAAATCAAGGTCGGCAAAAAATCCTCCGGCTGAACCCTCCACGAGGGTGCTGACTGGTAATGGGCACTACAGAGGATTCTGTGCGATGTCAGAATGGTGCTCAGCTAAGATCAGGAATCAGTGCTATGTGCTAAACTCCTTAATAGCGTAGTCATATGGAAATGGTTTCTGATCGTGGCTTGGAGGTCTGAAGGGGCTGGATCAAGGCGTCACGCGCACCGTACCGAGGATCGGCCGGGCTGGGGGCCCCTAAATAGCCCAGTCGCGAACGGAGCCCTCTGGGAGGCGGCCACACCCAGGATGTAAGTAGGCCTTACCTGGGCATCGCGGATCTCTGCCCGGGTGGACGAACCCCTTTCTCCGCAGCCCGTGGGATCTATTATGGAAAAGAAACAATTAACAACAACAACAACAAAAACAGCAACAGCAACATCAAAAACAATGTTTAAAGGGACCGGCCCCCTTAAAGCGTCGGAAGGGTCTCGGCCCACTAAACAAGGAGCTCAAGCGATGCAGAGTACCTCCACCAGCCGTAGTGCGGTGACAAATAGCGGGAAACCAAGGCCAATGGTGAAACCGGGCCAAGCTCTCGCAAAAACGATGGAAAGTGGCGGTGGGGCTGCTCAAAGGAGTCCACCCCGGGAAACTCCTGGCACCAGTGGACGCCAACCTGGCATGCAGATTGCAGCCGGGGATAAGGCTGAATCTGGGGCGCAGGCCCCGGGCGGTCCTCCCGCGACACCTACGGCCTTCACGAGGCCTGACCAGAGGCCAGAACCAGCTGCAGCGGGCTATCGGCAGAGGAAGCTAGCTGCTCGAATCCTGCAAAGGTTCACCGCAACGCCTGACCTGTGTAGCAAGGCGAAAGAAGAGCATGTGAAGGAGATCCTCACAGAAATCGACTGGGCAAAGGCAGTCCTGCCCGACTACCGCAAGCCGGAGGAGAAGCAGCCGCAGGCGCCCTCCAGTAAGCGCAATAGATCGGGGGAAAATACGCCCAACCAATACGCAAAGAGGGTCAGAACGCAGGGGCCTTCTTTTGCTGAAGTAGCCAAGGAGCAGATCCTGCTCGGCGTCATCGATGAGAGCAATGAAGACAGCCTCACCCTGAGGCAGCAATGGAAGTGGGTTAAGGCCGCGATGGCCGACATTGCTATCAACATTATGTTGGAGAATCCGGGACCTCCGCCAACCTGCAAGGGAGCGGGGTGGTTCCAAAATAACATCCGCGTTATAGCATGCGAGGATGCCAGATCAGCGGAGATCTACAAGAAAACAGTTGCAGGTATTGGAGAAGTCTACCCTGGTGCGAAGCTCAGGGCGGTCGACTTCAAGGACCTACCGGTGCGACCGAGAGCGAGAGCATGGTTGCCTTGCAAGCCAGCGGAGCCAGAAAGGATCCTCCAAACCATAAGGCTCTATAATCCGGAGCTACCTACCGATAATTGGAAGGTGGTCAAAATCAACGAAAGCGGTAAAGCGACGATGCAGGTTGTCCTGCTTCTAAATAAGGACTCCATAGAGTTGTTGGAGCAAAAGAGCGGGGTCATACGTTACGGCTGTGACATGGCCAAAATTAAGGTCTACAGCAACGACGTAAACGCAGCGAGGAACCTGATCGCGGAGGTAGAGCCGGAAGAGGCCAACAGCGACGTGGAGATGGAGGAAGAATCCGAGCAGGTTGATCCGATGGACGACCTGACCGGGGGTTATGCCTCATCGACGTCTTCGCTGGGGGTCGGACGCATGCTTCGGCTTTATACGGAGGAGGAGTTGATCGAGATGTCGGAAGACGCGGTCAACTCCACCCTAATAGGCGACGTGGGCGATAACGGCCAAGATGGTGAAGGTACTGCAGATTAACCTTCACCACTGTAAAGCAGCTTCAGCTGCACTGCTGCTCCGTCTAACAGCTAAAGGGGCAGCCGACATCGTCCTAATCCAAGAACCTTGGGTGGTGGAACAAAACATTTGTGGGCTGAAAGCGCCGGGCTACAGACTGGTAAGTGGAGCCTCAACGGGGAAACCAAGGACGTGCATATTGATAAGTATCACACTAAAGTGTCTCTTTCTTCCACAATTTAGCGACGAGGACACAACAGCGGTCAGTCTAAGTGCAAACGGACGACCAATTAGGATGGCATCCATGTACCTAGCGCATGACAAGGAGGTGCCAACTACCTGCATTAAAGACCTAGTGGCCAGCACGAGAGAGGCGCTAATTTTGGGAGGTGACGCGAATGCCCACCATCACACCTGGGGCAGCTCCGATGATAACGAACGGGGTGAGTCACTTTTTGATTTCATACTTAGTTCTAAGCTTGTTATTGCGAATAGGGGGAATGATCCCACTTTTATTACAAAATCCCGAAGGGAAGTTCTGGACGTTACCCTTATCTCTGAGAATGCGGAATGTCTGGTCGGGAAGTGGAAGGTGCTTGAGGAGCACTCCTTTTCCGACCACCGATATATCCAATTCGAGGTATTAGGGGAAACGCCCAAGGCTCCTCTAACTAGAAACTTGCGAAATGCCAACTGGCATAGGTATCGGAAAGAGCTGGATAGGCTTTTGCCACAAGATAGAGAGCCGGCTACTCCAGCAAACCTAGAGGAGCTGGAATATCTTGTCGACCATTTTACGGGGGCCTGCAGAAAGGCAATAGACATTGCATGCCCCAAAAAGCAGCACCGGGGTAGGAAAAAGCCACCCTGGTGGAATGAAGAAATCAGGATTTCACGCAAGAACTGCAGGAAAACCTTCAATCAGGCTACTGCGTCTGGTAGTGAGGGACATTGGGAGACCTACAAGACAGCGTTACGGGAATACAAGAAGCTCCTAAGAAGGTCGAAAAGAACCTCATGGAAAGACTTCTGCAATGGGGTGGAGTCTATCTCAGAGGCAGGCAGGCTCAGAAAGATACTCTCAGGTACTGCCCAGAAAGCCCCAGGATGCTTGCAAAGACCTGACGGCTCCTGGACAGAGACCGAGGAGGAATCACTGGATCTGCTTCTTTGCACACACTTCCCGGGTGCCACGGATAGCATGCCGGTACAGCCACATCTAACTGGAGATCTTTCGGTCACTGGAGATTTCCTCACTAGGGAAAAGGTCATCTGGTCTATTGGGACATTTAAGCCCTATAAATCAGCAGGTCCGGATGGCATTGCCCCCATACAGCTGCAGCAAACACTTCAGCTAAGCTCAGCGTGGCTACACGCTATAATTAGGGGAGTATTAGCTCTTAACCATATCCCTAGAAAGTGGAGGGAATCAGGAGTGGTGTTCATCCCCAAGGCAGGGAAGGTGTCTCACAATAACCCAAAGGATTTCAGGCCCATCACCTTGTCGTCATTTCAACTGAAGGTTATGGAGAGACTGGTGGAGGTCCGTATCAGAGAGTCGGTTGGTGACAGACTCTCTACCACACAACATGCTTATACGAAAGGTAGATCTACAGAAACGGCGCTACATGAAATAGTGTCGTATATAGAGAGATCACTAGACATCAAAGAATATACGCTAGCAGCCTTCCTGGATATAGAGGGCGCCTTTAACAACATCATGCCGGGCGCGATAACGGCAGCACTGGCGGGCCTGGGCATCGACTCGCGCTTAGTTGCGCTCGTAAACCAAATGCTGCGATGCAGGGTGGTCCGGGCGGAGCTGGCGGGGGTATCGTTGACCAGGTTCGTAGAGAGGGGCACCCCGCAAGGGGGAGTCCTATCCCCTCTTTTATGGGTCGCAGCGGTAAACTCACTGCTGTGTGGCATGGAGGGGGGTGGCTGTAAGGTTATTGCGTATGCGGATGATCTTGCACTAACAGTAAGTGGGAAATTTCCACAGACTCTATGTGACATTATGCAGGTAAAACTGAAGGAAGTCGAGAGTTGGACAAAAAATAACGGGCTAGGGGTAAACCCAAGCAAGACAGAACTTGTACTGTTCACAAGAAGGTACAAAATCCCCCCATTGATAACACCAAGGCTGGCACAGACCACACTAAAATTAAGCGAATCCGCTAAATACCTGGGGATAGTCCTAGATAGAAAATTAAGCTGGATTCAAAACACCGAAGAGCGGGTGCGGAAGGCCACGGTTGCCCTATACAGCTGCAGGAGAGCAATCGGCCAAAAATGGGGTTTAACCCCGAAGCTAGTGCACTGGATATACACCGTCGTGGTGAGGCCCATACTTCTGTACGGGGTAGTGGTATGGTGGCCAGTGCTGGAGAAGAAAGTAAACATTATTAAATTACAAAAAGTGGAGAGAACGGCCCTGATCTGCATTAGTGGTGCTCTCCGCACAACACCTACTATGGCAATGAACACGATCCTCAACATCATACCCATAGATATCATGGGACGACAATACGCTGCGTTTGCAGCCCTAAGACTACAGGGGCTTAAAAGCTGGAAAGTGGCTCGCTGTGGTCACACTACAATTCTGAGAAACCGACAACTACCGAGTACAAAGGACTACTGTGTACCAAGGCTCACTTTCACTAAAGGTTATAGCGTAATGCTACCTAGCAGGGAATCATGGCTCGAAGGAGTTCCGGGGTCTAAAGATGCCATAAGATTCTACACGGACGGCTCCAAACTAGAAAATAGGGTAGGAGGAGGCGTCTACTCGGAGAAATTGGGAATAAAAAGATCATTCCGACTACCTGACCACTGTAGTGTCTTTCAAGCCGAATTGGCAGCCATACAAGAAGCCGTTGACAGCCTAAAACTAACTGTTATCGCCACTACGGAAATATATATATACTCAGACAGCCAGGCGGCCCTTATGGCGCTTGACTCTGTCACTGTAAATTCGGAAACAGTTGCCAACTGCCGCAAATCACTTAACGTGATGGCAGAGCAGTTCGCTTTGCACCTGGTATGGGTACCGGGGCACAGTGACATACCAGGAAATGAGAAGGCAGACGAGCTTGCAAGGGCGGGTACTTCCTCTCCACTTTCACCAGCCTGGCAGAGGGTGGGTATGCCACTCGCTTCCTGCAAGCTCTTACTAAGGGAGAACTTCCTTGAAGAAGCGGCCTCCAGATGGGAGCGCACTGAAAACTGTAATACAACGAAGCTTACATGGCCAAAATGGGATGTACGGAGATCGAGAGAATTCTCACTCTCAATAAAGGCGATATGTCACTGGCCATTGGTCTGCTCACAGGACATATTTTGATAGGAAGGCACGCAGAACGCCTCGGGGTTAGTCACAACGACTACTGCAGGAGCTGCCATGACGAAGAAGAGCCTGAATCAATAAGGCACTTACTCTGCGA
>NW_023458561.1:15928490-15928854 GCF_013731165.1 Rhagoletis pomonella | reverse complement strand
TCGGGGTTAGTCACAACGACTACTGCAGGAGCTGCCACGACGAAGAAGAGCCTGAATCAATAAGGCACTTACTCTGCGATTGCCCAGCACTGGGCAGGAAAAGACAGAAATTCCTAGGTATAGGTCTTCTAGACGATCTAAGCGCGACTGCTAAGTTTGGAATACGGCAGTTGCTAAGGTTTGCAGACTCCACAAACTGGTTTAAGGAATAGGGGTTTTCTTTGGATCCATGTGGTATCACAATGGGCCCTGATCGGGCCTAAGTGTGCTGGCGCCCTCTGGGCCTAGCAGCCACTTCAACCTAACCTAACCTAACCTATGTAAATCAAAAAGAAAATTTTGGTACTTCAGAAATTTTCTTCTT
>NW_023458561.1:15921748-15928390 GCF_013731165.1 Rhagoletis pomonella | reverse complement strand
GGCATCGGTACCTGAAAAAAAATTGGAATCGGTCGGACTCTAGTTTCAACCCCCAGATAATGAGTATACTCTGGACTGACAATGTTGAAGGCCCCCTCGATATCGAAGAAGGCCCCTACGGCATAATCTCCATGCACGAAGGCTTCGTCTGACCACTTTACCAATGTGTGCCTTTTCTTGCAATAAGCATATTGAGCTCTTGAAAGACAGTCACGAGGAATCGCGCTTCTTATGTACAGGTCTATCAGTCCCTCTACCGTTTTAAGCAAAAACGAAGACACTGATAGGCCTAATATCCCTAGGGGAAGCATGAGAGCCTTTTCCGGCCTTCGGGATGAACGCAACACTGACTACCCTCCAAGCTTTGGAGATGTACCCGGATCCAACCAATTGCCCGACACCTTCAGAGTCCTTTGCAGCTGCGCAGGTATGGTTGCATCGGTCCCCGGCGACTTTAATGTTTTCAACGAATTTATCGCCAAGGCCATGTGACCTTCGTCCTGAAGATCGGATAAGTACAGGACCTGGGGGAGATTCTGCAACCAGTTAGCGACAATATTCGAATTGCTATCTTACTTTTTGTCGCAAAAACTTTTATATCGTGCATCACAAAGTGCGATAGCGATCCGAACATTGTCGCTAACTGGTTACAGAATCTCCCTCCTGAAGTACAAAATATCGCAAAGAAGTACATCAGACTGTACTTCGAAGTACGAAGTAGAAGAGCGAAAAAAGAAGTACTGTACTTCCGAAAGAAGTACGGTTGGTCACATTATACAAACTACATACATCTTATTCCTAAACTGTTGCTTAGCACGTTTCTGTTATTCATACGGTGACCATCCGTCCTATATTATACGGACAGGCCTCTTTTTTGACCCATTGTCCTCGTAATTTATTTATTTTATTCGGGGCGCCAAATGTTCTGTATTTCTTATAATGTCGTATACCTGTCCCGTATTCAGTGTTCGGTACTTTGACGCCTTAAAAGCTCATTAAAATGGCTTTAAGTGAGGTTGGTACATGTTCGTAATTTTCTCCATAAAGAGCTATTATTTTCTATACTGGATGCCTGTGATTCCAATCGGGGAATACATACAGTGACCAAAATATAAATGAGGATCGGACATTTTAGCAAGGTTTGGTTTTTTCTTCTTTAGTTTATTTAATGTTTCTTATTTTTATGAAAGTAAATTTCCTTTCCTAACAAAACCGTATAAATCCAACTTGTCCAAAAACTAAAAAATTTAATTCTGCAATATTCCAACAAAATTTCAATCCTTTTAATTAGAAGCTTTAGAAAAAAAAATGGTTTGCAGTTTTGTAGCCCATTAAAATTTGGTATAATAAAGAGCTAGTGAAAGTGTTGCTCATTTCTTCTCCTCCAAAAAAATGGTCGAACCTAGATAGGTACTTACTTTTTATGGAAAACTGCGAATACCGTAAACAAAAAAAAAATGGCCATAGAGTTTTATACTAAAATTTAACGAATTTTTTAACAATTTTTGCGGGGTAAAAATCTCGAAAAAATAACCTACAAATTTTAGATGTTATTATAAGGATGCTGGTTCAGGGCCAGTACGTCTAGTGTAAGTGGAAAAAATTTGCAAAATTATTTTTTGTCCCATATTCGACTCCCATAAACATGGCCACCGTAGTTATTCAGTATCAATATTAAAGTATACATTTAGGAGACATTTCCGGCCCAACCATGTACATGTATGACATTGGATTTGCTGTCACTTTTGAATTGATTTTTTTGGTTTATGTTAAACTAATTTGAAATTTTAAAAATTGTCTGGATCAGCATCAAAATACCTTTGTAATGATATGTAATGATATGTGCAAAACCGCGTATCATAATGCAAAACCAAGGAATGTCAGGTTGCATAGACTATTTTCTAGAGAGTAAAAACCCTAATTTTTCAAAACGGTTCTTTTTTTATAATGCAATCGCATTTCTGGCTAGTTTATTTCAGGTGAAATGGATAAGGCTTGTGTGAGCGAATCCAATTTTTGGCAAAAAATTTCAGTTACGCGGTGTTGCAGTACGACGATAATTGTTTATACCTTAGAAGTATTGTTTAGCCGTAAAAGGGGTGTAAAATATAAGTAAAATATGATTGCCTATTTATATTTATATAAGATGCTTGTTTTCACTATGTCAAACTCAGTGGTGTTTGTCGTCAAATAAGTGAAAATACATTGTCAAAGGAGATCAAAAAGCAGTAATATAGATCGGTTTCGATCAGGATATATCTTTATATGTTTTTTTTTTGGTCCATAACATCGTCGGTAAAGTTATGAATAACAAGTAAGAAAGTCTAAGTTCGGGCGGAGCCGAACATTAAATACCCGGGGCAAGTATTAAATATATGTTTTTCACCTTTCGAAAAGCTATCGCTACATGGTAAACCGGGGTGAGTAAATTAACGTCCTTAAATTTCGAAATATTGAATTTTCAAGCATTTCTGAAATTTACTGTTATATGAAAAGCGGTCGTAATTTTAGTTCGATTTCAATGATTTTCAACGTTTTGCTTCTATGTGGCAAGCACAATAAAAATACCGAGTTTGGTACAAATTGGTAGAACGGTTACCGAGATACATAATTGTGATCATAAGTAGGCGGTGCCACGCCCATTTTTCAAAATTGTATCCTAAACGTATTTCTTGGTAAAGAATTGTTGCTAGCATCAATTTTGAATAAATTAGCTTCAATAATTACTGATTTATCGAAGATTTCGCATTTCTCTAAATTACCGTTATATGGGATGTGGGCGTGGTTTTTGTCCGATTTTAAAAAGTTTCGGCCGTTTCGTATGTTACACCAAGGTTAACAACTGTGCCCAGTTTGGAAAACATCGGCGCAGCGGTTACCAAGATATACACATGTAACCATAAGTGGGCGTGGCTACGCCCATTTTCCAAAAATTTATAATATTCTTATTTTTCGTCTAAAACTTATTGTAAATATCAATTTTGAGTGAATAATCTTCAGCAGTTACTAAAATATCGCAGTTTTTGTATTTCTGAAAATTACCGTTATATGGGAGGTAGGCGTGGTTATTGACCGATTTTGCCCATTTTCAATACCGTCCGTCCTACGCCCGAAAGAAGTGCACATACCAAGTTTCGTTAAGATATCTAAATTTTTACTCGAGTTATCGTTTGCACAGACGGACGGACGGACGGACGGACGGACGGACGGACGGACAGACAGTCACCGCTTAATCGATTTCTCTTTTCATTCTGATCATTTATGTATACATTTGTCTATATCTATCTCGATTCGTTTTGCCTGTTACAAACAACCTTTCTGTGAAACAAAGATATAATACCCTTGTGCACAAGTGCGCTCGGGTATAAAAAAGATAAATTGGTGTCAAAATATATCGCCAAATTTTTGGGGTCAAAATATGACATAGAGAAAACCAGCCTTAAGTATGTTCTTTTGTAAGCGCATTTATATGTGTATTAGGTAGGTAGATGTATTTTTTTAGAACATATTTTTCATTTGTCAAAACCGATAAGATCCGACTACTATAACATATGTATATCTCCAATACAACTTATTGTTCAGATATGAGATTTAGATTTATAGCTTTGCCGTATATATAGCTAGACCTGTGCAATTTGGTGGACTACATACTTGACAATCATACATGTAGTTTCCATGCAGCTGATTGTTCAGATATGATGTTTATCAATTAAACAATGCCCACTTAAAAATCACCAATTTCGTATATCTAAAAGATATATCTCCCATACATCCTTTTGCACAGATTTCCATTATATATTCGCCATTTAGACAGCTGTAACAGTTAAATTTTATGGACCAAATAACAATCATAAAAGGCCTTTCAGCTGATTATTCAGATATGAGCTTTTGTATCATAACACATTAATTTAAACAGTTATAACCGTGAGGCTTCGTGAACTAAAACCTTATCATTAAATCAATGCAAATACAAATGATAGTTCAGATATGAAGTTTTACGTTATAACACCTTTATTTAGACAAATATAACCCTGACGTTTTTCAGACTAAATACTTACCAATCCCGAAAAGCCTACCGAGAATGTCACTGTGAACAGTGCTCTTTAAAATATAGCTCCCAAGCAGCTGATATCAGTCGTCTTAGAATACCGATCTCTGTGATTTTTACAGAAGATGTATAGCCCACAAAATTTCACAGTTTTACCTATTTAAACGAAGCAGTTGTATGTAAAACGTCGGATCTAATATCGGTAGTTTTCAAATAGAATGTTTATATTAGAGGCAATGGATGTTGGAATCAACTACATAAAACATATCTGTGAAGTTTCAGAAGTGCAGAATATCTGTACGGGACCACCCTTCAGGCAACACCTTTCCGATAGAAAAAGAATAATCGAAATCGGTGCACGTGGTCTAAAGTTATGCGGTAACATGCATTAAAAAATATTCCGACGAATTGATAAATATCTCTATTTATTTAAGTCGGTTAAAAAATGTTCTTCTTGCCAAAACGATCGAATCTAGTGTGGTAACTAGTGGGTCACCGAATAAAATAATTACATTGAGTAAAAGATTACTATGATTTGAGAAACTGAAATTTCCTTTTTACAATTTTTATTGGCTCACTCGAAATTCATTCTAAAATATTTATCCGTATACATGAAGAGAGTAATATACGTATCATTGGCCTACACGATTATGTTAGTATCGTACGAGTACGTTATTAACTAACACTTCTGACGATTACCACGATGCCAAAGTAGCGAAGTTACCCGGCATCGCCAAATCGTCGCATCGTACGATTACTAACAGAATCGTCGATTTGTAACAGCATAGCAGAGTAATAATTCTGCTAATAAACTGACAGCGTCTGCATCGTCAATAGCAGTGTGACCAGATAATCACATACCTACATAGTGAATTTTTTATTTACGTCAGCATAAATTAATTCATAAAGTCATAGAAGTTAAACATATTTCAATTTAGCTGAAACGATAGCACAAAGTAGGAGTGAGGAATACAAAAATAAATTTAATTAATTAATTTTCAATACCCATTCATCCTCGTAAACCAAAAAATTTTATTTGTTTTAATCCACAGAATTTCCTCTTTCATTTGTTGTTTTACGTTGCACTGAATTTTTTTAATAGTTTTTTGAAGCAATCATATTTTTAAAATTACAAGGTCCTTTTAAAAAAACTTGATATAAGAGAGAAAACCTACAAACGAAGTTTTACTATAGTTTCGTAAGTACATATTTTGATTCATATTCATCAAACTGATAAAACTTTATGTAAAGTGGAGAAATTATAAAAAAATTTACCTAAATTAGCTAACTCGATTTAAAAAAGCTAAGAAAATAGCTAATAGCTAAACGCAAATTTCTATAGTTAAACGTCGAAAATAATACCCACAAAATAGCTCAACTGGTAGCACTGATGCTGGGCACACGAATGCAGTGCCATTTTGTCGTGGTATTAGTGTGTCACGCTCATAGTTGCCACATTTTATAAATGTAGTAATAGTGGATATTTTTCGTGCATGGCTTTTGGCCTCTTTTGCTTATACGTATAGTGAAGGAATGGCTGTTAGAACTTTTTAGTAACTAATAACTATTAATTTAGGGGAAATTTTATCAATGTTTAAATAATGGAATATTTCCATAAAAAAGTGCTTTCACATAAATAGGTATATAATTCTAAAAAATAAATATTATCCATTATTTTTGGGTATAAACCAACATTAAAATGTCTTATATATTTATATAGCTAGAATCAAATTAGCCTGAAATAAAGCGTGTCATTTGTGGTCTTTTTATAAAAATCCTAAAGCAATTTTAACTCATGTACATATATATTACCATCATTTATTAACTCAAATTGTAGTTCTCATTCAGGGACATACAAACGCATGCAAATAAAAATCTAAAAGCAAAGTGTATTAAAAACCCGGAACTTTTGGCTTAGGGTATTTTTGGTAAAGTTCAGCTAAGGTTTCAAGAGAGAGTTCATGACGCTTTTTCAAGTTAAGGGAATTATTAGTGAAATTGTCTAATTATTTACTTGCACTTGAAAAATTCGAAATTTTTTTGATTCGCATGAATGCGATAATTAAAAAACAAATCTTCTACGGGAATTTAGTTTTTCCCGATTTAAAGAGTGATTTACTCCGGAGTCGTATTTTAGTAGTCCGAACAGTGACCAGCACAGCTGCCGCACGCTCTCGCTTTGTATATGTACGTACATGCAATAGGTGTGTACTCGTATTGAGAGGACAAAATTCTCCAGCAGCAAAAATTCTGAGAATTTAGCAGCATTCGCTCTCAAAGAGACGACATATCAACAGAAGTACGAGAACGCAAAATTTGCAAAAACCTGCAACCTTCGAAACAGCTGATCACTTGCACAGTTGCCACTGGTGTTTAATTTGGCAATTTATTTTCTGTTTGGTACTAGAGATGGGCACGGGCCCGACGGGCCCCTGCGTAAGCCCGCGGGTACGGGCCGGAATATTTGCCGTCAGCACGAACTCGTGCGGGCCTGGGCGTTCAGTAAAATTTCATAAAAGCACGAAAAGGCACGAAAAGGCCCGTTGCTAATACTAAAAATTTAGATGAGCTTTTGTTTTTATACAAAAAAAAAA
>NW_023458561.1:15920250-15921738 GCF_013731165.1 Rhagoletis pomonella | reverse complement strand
CTTAGCAGTTTTGTTTACATACATATCTGTACATAAAATACCTTCCAATTTTTCTACTTCCCAGAAAATATATTATAAAAATCGTTGATGTAAAATATTGATTCGCTTAAGTAAATATACATATGGATATAAGCACAAAATTAAAAATATGTACATATGTATACATACAATAAAAGTTGGCTCTTTATTTCCGGGCTGGGGCGTGTCCCGTCTTGCCGGGCCGGGCCCCACTAAAATTCTTAACGTGTGGGCTTGTGCGTGTTTTTGAAAGTTGCTTTTGCACTCGTGCCGAGCCGGGCCTGAAAATTTAGGCCCGTGCCCATCTCTATTTGGTACATTTTCCCCCGATTTGGCATTTTATACAATTGAATAGTTTTCGATAAGAAAAACCTTTTTAAAATACAAATTAATTATATCGGAATGAATAAGTTATTTTTGTCATAATTCTTTGTGATATCACATGGTGACGCATTCAAAAACAAGAGTATCTCCTCCAAACATACATCATTGATCCAAAAACAATATAATAGATATAGCTACAGATGTAGCTTTAAAATCATAAAATTTTCATTTCAACAATCAACCTACCAAAACCGAAAACTTCAGCGAAACAACATTTCAGCATGCTGCATTTAAATCTATTTTGGTATATTTAAAGGTAAATTATGGTACAAATGAAAAATGTCATACGGCAACCATAGTCAGCACACACTAAAGTAAACAAACTGGAGATTAATAGCAAATTAGCGAAAAATAAACACAACAAACGTTGTGCATATTAAATTTACTCAGTTTTTCGTTGTATACTAGCATCAATAATAAAATTTGCAATAAATAACACAAAAAGGCCATATTTTCTTTTGTTTATTTACAAACATGTGTTTGTGATCAGCTGATTTTCTTACTTGCAAGTTTTAGCTGTGACAAATTTTTCCACAGAACTTTGCAGCTCTCTTTCACATTTTGCTCTCTCAATTTCCCCTACTTTGCAAGTTTTTTGGGTACGAGAACGCAAAACCAGTAAAAGTTTTCTAAAACTTTAGATAGTTGGGCGTACGAGTAGACTCCTAATGGTTGTACTCTTTCTGCTCACTCTCTCAACGATTTCATAAAAAACGGAATGTTACTAAAAGCGCCCGGACGTAAAAACGGAGAACGTGTCAGCTGACACGATCTATCTTATAGGATCTGCGTGTTAACAAGAATTCGCCACCGCATGACAGTGGCGTAGACGTTGCTTCTCTCTCTTTCTATCAACACCGAACTTTATATGTTTCTACGTACTTCCGCGCTACGCTACGTACACGTTCGTGGGTAACCGCGCTCTAACATGTTACTATCTTGACGATGCCAACGATGCGGCAATTCTGCGATGCTAAATTTACAGTTAAGTAGCGTGTACTCGCCGCATCGGCATCGCCGATTATTAACATGTTACCTTTTTATGTAATCGTGCAGCTCTCTTATACGTATACGTCCATAAGGAAT
>NW_023458561.1:15918547-15920150 GCF_013731165.1 Rhagoletis pomonella | reverse complement strand
AAAAACCGCTTTGACAAACCAATCCAAAAGCGTAAAAACGGTTCGAACCGCTGAACCGAACCGACCAAATTTTTTATCCGGTTCTCGTCCCAGGAAAAAATTCAATGTCAGTTTTCCTAAATTTCGCTATTTATATGAAAAAAAGCCGCCAGCAAAAAAAACTAAAACTCAATGCGATTTTTTAGCCGCTCAAAACTTTCATTTATCTTACTAATATTTTATAAGCTTGTAAACTGATACTCTAAAAAAAATATGAAAATTCTCCACAGAGAAATTTTCGTTTTTGCTTGTATGGAACGTTTTACTTTTAAAAATGTTTTGACACAGGTTTTGCAACTACAATATTTATTTCAAATTTGAGGACGAAAATTTTCAATTCCATTTCCAAAATTCATGTTTTTGTTCTTGATGCGCACATTTTCAAATCGTTTTTAAAAACGATCGTTTGATAATTGAATATGGACGTGTTGAACTTAAATCCTAAAATGTTTTTTCTTCATTTTAAAAATGTGCGTTTTCAAATATGATATTCAGATTTTATTTGTATTAAATCACAAGTCATTTGGTATATACATTGTCAAAAATATATTGATATATACTTATAAATAAGTTACAAAATTACAAATACAGATGTTTTACATATACTATTTGCATACATTCTATGTAGTTAGGTGGTTGGAGTGGCGGTATTATTTGTATATACTTAATCGTCTTTTCTGAACATTGAAGCAACTTATTTATCTGAACACATTTTTTTTTTGACAAATGATGCAGACATATGAAATATTTTTCATTATAGCTAGGTAGCTTTTTAAATTCGACTGCAAAACATTTTAGTTTTAAATATTTTTCATACTTAATTGCCTGAAAAACCGTCTAGTTGAACAACTCAACTCGTTGGGCCAATATTCTAAAATGTTTCATTTTAGTTCTGAAAATACGCATTTTTGGCGTTATTTCTTTAATTTCGTTTGTTCTCTTCAGTAAAAAGAATTAATATATTATAACGATCGTTTTTGTTTTGCGAATGTTTCATTTTAATGTCGTCAATACAAATAATGTATTTTTTATTTTGTATGAAGTAAAATTATGCCAAAAAATTTTAAAAATTTGCGTTTTACCTGTGTCTCTGTGTGGTTACCTGTGTTCTCTGTGTGGTTAAAAAGCTCTAAGTTTAGATAAAAATTTGTGGAATTTTTCTAAATTCTGTATAAAGTTTGAAATTGGGATTTATATGGATTTTGTTAAAGCATGAACTATATCTTTATAAAAAAATATCAAAAAAAATAGCTTGAAAAATATTGCAAATATTAACAAATAAGAAAGTCTAAGTTCGGGCGGAGCCGAACATTAAATACCCGGCGCAAGTATTAAATATATGTTTTTTCACCTTTCCGAAGGCTACCGCTACATGGTAAGCCGGGGTGTATCAATTTTGAGTAAATTAGCGTCCTTAAATTTCGAAATATTGAAGTTTCAAGCATTTCTGAAGTTTATCGTTATATGAAAAGCGTCCGTAATTTTAGTCCGATTTCAATAATTTTCAACGTTTTACTTTTATGTGGCAAACACAATAACCATACGTAAGTGGGCGGTGCCACGC
>NW_023458561.1:15916165-15918447 GCF_013731165.1 Rhagoletis pomonella | reverse complement strand
AAAGTACATGTTGAATAGCAATAATAAGATCATTTCCAATTTCAGTGTTTAAAGAGTGAAAGAATTATTTAAACTAGTGTCGCCCAGTTGTCGAAATTCGACATCTTTTTTCATACACATTTGAATTTTACCTGTCACCAATACTAAATCCTTTATGCAAATTACTATTTTAAAGTCCACCAGCATAATTTATAGCGAATTTACAGGAAAACTTAGAATGGAATTATGAACGTTAATACCGGATTGATTAATGTTAATTCTACCAAGTCTCCTCCAAATTTCTTCAGTTGCTTTTGAAATTAGACCGAAAAAGGAACCTAATATATCAAACATATACCAATTCGGACTGTAAATAAGTTTTTCGAATACATATATTTGTCTGAGAGCCTCTTGGAGGTTAAAAAACTAAATTGCCCACATCTGCATAAACTCTTTCTTTTTACATCGGAATCGTTAACGGTTAGAAAGTATCTAGAAGGTTTACAACAAAAGATAATATTTCCTTCTCTAACGGCCGTTTCTCACGGGTTTTTGTCCAGACTGCGCCAAAGCCCAATATTTTTTCATCACACGACTGGGCCGCCAAGTTACACCAAATTTTATGTTACTAATATGTGTTCTAAAAGTGAAACAAATGTGATCATAAATATGATTTTTTAGGATAGCTCTCAATCCCTGCACACACACACACACACACACTGATCCTTCAAAAAACATTTGCACAAAACAACAATCATTCAATTCGATTTTAAAATCTAGGAGAAAATGGTTCCCAAATGAATGATGCTTGCGATTTTACATGTGTATACATAAATGTAGGTATATAAAATTCCATTACCTTATAATAAGTGGTTCCAGAGATAAGCGATATGAGAACTTTAGTTTGTATGGGCGGTGCCACGCCCCATTTCCCGTTATCTACCACTTTTCGTCATAAGTACGTGATTGATATCATAAAGAGCTGTGTCAAATTTCAGGACGTTAGGGTAAGCGGTTCCAGAAATAAGCGATATGAGAATTTCACAACATATGACAACAGATGTTGCTGTGTGAAATTTCAGGACGTTAGCATAAGTGGTTCCAGGGATAAGCAATATGAGAATTTCAGTTTGTATGGGAGGTGCCACGCCCCCTTTTCCAAAATCTACCACTTTTCGCCGTAAGTACGGTATTGACAACATATGTTGCTGTGTCCAATTTCAGGACGTTAGCGTAGGCGGTTCCAGAGAAAAGCGATATGAGATTTTCAGTTTGTATGGGAAGTGCCACGCCCACTTTCCCAGTACCTATCATTTTTCGCCGTAAGTAGGGCGTTTACAATCTATACATCTGTGCTAAGTTTCAGTTCCCCAGCATAATTGGTTTTAGAGATATAGTGGTTTTCACATTTTAGTCTATATGTCAGATGTCACGCTCCCTATGTGTCTGTATTAACATTTATGGATTAGAGGAAGTTATAGCCTTTAAATCGGTGTATGTTTCAATGAAATTGAGTGAACGGTTCCTTCAAAAAAGGGATTTCAAAATTTTCTTGTGGCGTAGTTATATGTACTAGTGTTCGCCCAGCGGTTGAAATTCAACCGATAAAATTAAGAATAGTTTATGTAAGTTGAATGAGCTAAAATAACATTAGTTGGAATAGGTTAAGTGGAGGGGAGTTTAGCTTAGTACTTGGTATAACATAACATAACCATAACATAAGAATAAATAACATAACATATGAAGCATAACACACCACAATATAACATCGCACACTCTTCAGTTGTATTTCCTTTTTATCCCTTTTTTCACCTCTATCTAAATCTTATTTATTTTGGTTCATTTTATGCCAAATGATGTTGCCTTTGATGCCACATCAAGTGATATCATGTCATGTGGTGAAATTGGGTGTGGTGAGCTGCGGTGTGGTGGAATTGGGTGTAGGAGTTACGGTGCGGTGAGTTTAGGTGTGGTGAATTTAGGTGTGGGGAGTTAAGATGTGGTGAGTTGAGGTGTGGTGAGTTAAGGTGTGGTGAGAAAGTTGAGGTGTGGTGAATTACGGTGTGGTGGATTTAGGTGTGGGGGGTTAACGTGTGGTGAGTTGAGGTGTGGTGAATTAAGGTGTGGTGAATTTAGGTGTGTGGAGTTAAGGTGTGGTGAGTTGAGGTGTGGTGAGTTAAGGTGTGGTGAGAGAGTTGAAGTGTGGTGAATTACGGTGTGGGGGTTAAGTTGTGGTGTGTTTCATCTTCATCTTCGTCTTCATCTTCATCTTCATCTTCATCTTCATCTTCATCTTCATCTTC
>NW_023458561.1:15916054-15916155 GCF_013731165.1 Rhagoletis pomonella | reverse complement strand
CATCTTCATCTTCATCTTCATCTTCATCTTCATCTTCATCTTCATCTCCATCTTCATCTTCATCTTCATCTTCATCTTCATCTTCATCTTCATCTTCATCT
>NW_023458561.1:15907162-15915954 GCF_013731165.1 Rhagoletis pomonella | reverse complement strand
TATAGATAGATAAGTAACGTAAGTTTCACTTCTGCAGTGTGGCCCAGCCGCACTTACTTTTTTTAGAGAAAAGGCTAAATGGGCAAAAAATAATGCTAAAAGCAGCCACACAAAATTTGAGATATGGCAAAAAAATCTAAATTAACAAATGAGATGACTCCACCCCACTGTTCTATAAATAGCTGCGACAATATAAGATTTAGCCCCATCGCGTTAAAACCAATAGCTTAGTATCCTCCCAATACACTCACCAAAGGGAAAATACTCCGACTCTTCACCCGGTGAATCAACGAAGGGTACCTTTCCTGGCTAACTTATCGGCCATGCAATATCAATATGGCCTGGTACCCAAATGAGTCTGACTGGGGAAAACTCCCTTGCCAACGTTAAGCAGTTTAACGGGCATTCGAGGGCTTACTTAATGCAAGCTATGCCTGCGAAACAATACAGTGATCTGGAAGCCAAAACCTAAGGTTTATGCATTGCGCCCTGCATAAAAAACCATTCACCGAAACTTTCGTCAAGTTTCGACCCATCCGTGTAGGAATTGTTCCGTTCCTAAAGGAGATGTGTGGCAAAAGAGCTCAAAAACCAGTTAACTACGAAGAAATCGGATAAAATCGAAGCTTCAGAAACCTTTCTCTGAGTTTTCTGACAAGGGAAAATACTTACAAGTGCGATATGTTTGTACTTCATCATCGCAACGCGTAGTTTTTCACACCCCTGAGTAACTTTTGAAAGGGTGAGTTTAGATGCAGATTAATTTGAGTGTTTGTATACATATTAGGAATGCATATTTATACCCGAGTGCACTTGTGCGCAAGTGTATTATAACTTTGTTCATACATATTATAAATTTTTGGAAAATGGGCGTATGATAACATGTGTATATCTTGGTAAGGTCTTTACCAATTTCTGCCAAACTTGGCACAGTTGTTGGCCTTGGTACATCATTACAATCGGCTGAAAATGTTTAAAATCGGACAATAACCACGCCCACATCCCATATAACGGTTATCTGGAGACCGTTCGATCAATTTATACCAAACTCGGTACGCTTATTGTGCTTGTCACAAAAAGGCAAAACGTTTAAAGTTATTGAAATCGGACTAGAATTACGCCCACTTTGCATATAACGGCAAATTTTTAGAAATACTTGTAACTTCGAGTCTTTGAAAATTAAGGTCTAGCAACAATTTCTGGAAAGGAAGTATCATTATTATGGAATTTGGAAAAATAGGCGTGATACCGCCTACATATAACTTTAATTCATTATGTCTAACTGAACGTTCTATCGGCGATGTTTGAAAAAGTAAAACCACGCGTGCTTAACAGGTAGCGGTAGTTCTCGGAAAGGTGAAAAACTATATTTAGTACGTGCGCCGGATATTTAATGTTCGGCTCTGCCGAACTTAGACTTTTTATTTTTTTTTTTTAATGAGAACTCGCCGAAGTAAAATATCATGACAACACTTGCCTTTCTTCATACCATACCTAACACTAAAAATTGCATATTTAATATTTTGAGCAAAAATGCTAAAAGAGGCAAATAATTTTAAGAAAGAGCTAAGAAAAAAGGTTGAAGCTAATTAGGATATTTCCGGCTAAACCCAAACAAGAGAAGATAAATCTAGCCGGAAAATCGCAACACTGATGGCTATGCTTATCAATTCCAAAGCTGGTTCCGAAAAATTCAAATTCGAGCATTAAATTAACAACAACATGCTTTGCACATAAATTTTGCATCGCAGGCACGGTTGCCATTGACGAAAAACCACCCATGTACTTGAAAAAAAATCTACAAAATCTGGAAAAAATCTACCTATTAGTTTTTAGTTAATTCAATATTAGACTACAGTTTTTTCAATTTATTTTTAGTTCTTTCAATAAACAATTACAAGTTTGTAATAAGGAATCTTTTATTTAACTAATGACGAAGTATTAGAGATCATATTAATGGCATCTAAAATTTTTAATTTGTATTATTTTCATGTTTTCTTATTTACTATTTTGTATTAAACAAAATTTTGCCACTCCGAATTTGCCGGATAAGGTGGAATAACAATATTTACGGAGTAGAGGAGAACTAGTCGAAACAAGCTTATTACAGACGCATAGAATAAAACGGAGTAAGCCGTAATAAGAAAGTCAGAATTCCGGGGAATAACTAATTGGTTTGCATCGGGCGAGTAAGGCAGTTACTCCATGTAATTCATTAAAAATGCATTACTCAGTTTTACAATTGCTTTAGCAATACAAACAAATTTCATTAAAAACGGCCTCAAGCTCAACAAAATTGTTGAATAATAATAATGATAATAATAGATTGGCGCTTACACACATGTTAGTATTTGGAAGAGCTTCTCCTCCGATTTTGGGCGTGCGCCTTGACGTTGTCACACAAAGGGGAGTGACCTACTGTTTTACGCCGACTCAGAACGGCGATTGTATTTTATGAGAAGTTGTTTTTCATGGCAGAAATACACTCGAAGGTTTGCCATTGCCTGCCGCGAAGCGACCGCTGTTAAGAAAAACCTTTTTTACCTCCCTTTTATTAGCTCGGGATGTAACTATGTAATATTGATGCGCCTAAAAGATGCAGCGATTTCTATTCACAAGTTACATACCTGATGACAGTACGAATGAAAATTATAATAGCGAGGTTTTAGTTTTTTAAACTGTATAATTTTATTTCTAAATTTTTTTGCAATGTTGCTTTGACAAGGGCTTGAACTCAGGCCCTGTGGAGTGGAAGCGCGCACTGCTTACCACTGCACCACAGCGGCCGTCGAATATAACAGTGGTTTCGTTGAACAAAATTAAGTTGTTTTTTGGATACTACTGCATAACCGCTAATAAACCTCATAATTAGTTTTATTCAATTACCCTCAGTTTTACTTAAAAATTGACTGAAGTGATTACGCGTATTTTGCTTACCAAAGTGTGCTTCTGATAAATTAACGTTAAATTATTATTGACATTAAAACGGAATTTTTTGTGATTGTTGTTTCTACACATCGTAAGAAGATGCCCTTGTGTATGTATGCAAATAATCCTAATAACTTCGGCTTTATTTGCGGTCAACTAACTGTTAAAAGTCAGTGTCGTAGTAAAAAAAAACAGAAATTCCCAAAAATAAGCGATGCCAAAATTAAAGAGAGAAATTTGTAGGGCCACAAATTATAGACATATTGGCTAATGAGTTTCGAAAAAACTCAATCCGGTCGAAAAATCTGCATGGATATGTTTTCGAATTGTTGTTCGTAATTTCGACTTTTCCAAACCAATGGAAAATTGCAAATGTCATTCCGATCCCAAAAAGCTACATTTGCGAATCTCCCGTTAACTATAGGCCTATCAGTATTTTACCAGCATTATCAAAAGTGTTTGAAAAAATTATTTCCAATTAAATAATATTACACTTAAATAAATACAAGCTCTTGAGTGAGTTTCAGTCTGGATTTAGATCTGGTCACAGTTGTTCCAAAGCCGTGATAAAGGTAATGGACGACATTCGCCCCGCTTTCGATAGAAAATTTTTAACAATTTTGGTACTCTTAGACTTCTCTAAAGCTTTCGATTCCGTCAATCACAATATTCTACTCTTAAAATTGCAACATTACTTCGGGTTTACTAAAACATCGGTTAAATTAATAGAAAGCTACCTTTCAAATAGACTCCAGCAAGTCCAATGTGGGAACGTGTTTTCTAGTCGCATGATAATCCCGTCAGGAGTTCCTCAAGGATCTATATTGGGCCCTATACTCTTTACCGCTTTCATTAATGACATAGTTCACTGCTGTCAAAACGCGTCTATACACCTTTACGCTGATGATACTCAGATTTATTATTCACGCCCGATTGGGCTTGGCGAAGACTTAGTTTTCAGACTTAATGATGATCTAAAGAGAATATCAATTTGGGCGAAAACAAATTGCCTTTATTTAAACGCAGCCAAAACACAGGTACTTCCAATATCGCACGATGCTTTCGACCTTACTAACTTATCGCCTATCATTCTGGAAGACTCGGAAATCCAATTTCGACCAGTAGTAACCAACCTAGGATTTAAAATGAACACTAACCTTACTTGCACGGATCACATAAGTTATAGCGTATCAAAAATATATTACACGTTAAGAAATCTGTGGCATACTTGCTACTGCCTACCAACTAATACAAAACTTAAATTAGTGAAATCTCTCATCGTTCCTCAAATAACCTACTTTGAATCGGCATATTGCAAGCTAAGTTACGAATCTAAAAATAAACTAAATTTGGCTTTAAATAATACTGCTAGATTCGTATATTGTAAAAGAAAGTTTGACCACATTTCGCCGTACACTAAAAACATTCTCGGTTTCAGCTTTGAAAATTACTTAAAGGTCCGAAATATTTTATTTATTTTCAAAATAATTAGATATCGCCAACCAGACTACCTTTTTAGAAAATTAACTTTTGTTCAGTCCTCTCGCACGTATAATATTATAGTCCCAAAATATAAAACACTAGCAGACCCGGCGAACTTCGTCCCGTCCAAAATTTTTATATATTTTATTGAAACTTTTTGGTCCAACATTTTCACCAACAATTCACGTTTACAATTTTCATTGGCACATTTGTCTGCTAAGATTAAGGTTTGGTGGTCATTTGCCGCTTTAAATAACCTAAGGAAAGTGTTATATCCGTTCTTGAAATTCTCCAGTTGTGCGGCATTTCATAGCACGGTTATTCGCAAAGCGAAATAAATTTTTTCCTCTTCACTCCCTGGCGGCAACAATGACCCGGTTCTCGGTGACTCGGATTAAATTGTGAAACTAAACCATCCAGAGACCCACTCAAATACACAAAAAGTTTCGTTAAAATCCGTACAACCATTTAGGAGGATTTCACTCAAAAATGCACCTACAGAAGAATAAAAAAATTCATTCAAAGATAGCTAAAGGTCGACAGGTTTGTAGGCCTCACACTCCTTTTCAAATAGCCCAAATTTTCTCCATGAGTATGGGTTTGATTTCAACTATATACATATCTCCATACGAAGTTCCAGTACTGTACCATGAATACTTTCAGAGATATGCAGTATATGCCCCCTTTTCCAATAGTTCCAATTTTTCTCCAAGAGTATGCGATTTATTTCGTACATCTCCATACAAAACTCTAGAACTCTACCAAAAAATTTCCAGAGATAAGCAGTATGAAAAATTCGGTTTGTATGGGAGATGTCACACCCCGTTTTACTATAGCTAAAATTTTTCTCCGAGGATATGCGATTGATTTCGTATATCTCCATACCAATTTCCAAAACTCTACCATGCACACTTTCAGAGATATGTACCATGAGAAATTCGGTTTGTATGGGAAGTGCCACGCCCCGTTTACATATAGATTTTTTTTCAGCCTAAAACCATCCTTGGGACACGTGCGGCAGGTGGCAGTTTCAAAAAAATCGGTTCAGCCGCTCTCGAGCCTTGCGAAAACTAACAAACGGCTTTCTAAATATAAATTAGTTGAGATATATTATATATTATAATTATATTTTGACAGTATCCCTTCTTTCTGATTGGCGCAAAAAAATCTTGCCTAGTGACGAATTCGCCCCTTGATATGGTCGTTACTTAATGCTACTTATATTCGAAATTGCATGAAAATTGGGAAACAGGAATCTATAAGCTTATCCAGGCAAAAAGCTACCTATGTACCGAATTTTAATCATATCGGACCATAAATACGATTTCTTCGAACAGATCGGTCCCTGGTCCACTTCTCGGACAAAATGGATCATATATGCTAAAAAGCTACCTACGTACCGATTTTTAAGCAAATCGGACCGTAAAAAGGATTTTTTTGAAAAGATCAGTCCCTGGTCCACTTCTCGGAAATAATGGACCATATATCCTAATATATGCTAAAAGACTACTTACGTACCGAATTTTAAGCAAATCGGACCATAAATGCGATTTTTTGGAATAGATCGGTCCCTGGTCCACTTCTCGAAAAAAATTGATCACATATGCTAATACATGCTAAAATGCTATCTGCGTACCGAATTTTAAGCAAATCGGACCGTAAATTCGAATAGATCGGTCCCTGGACCACTTCCCGGAAAAAATGGGTCATATATGCTAATATCTAAAAAGCTACTTACGTACTAAATTTGAAGCAAATCGGACTATAATAAGATTTTTTCGAATAGACCGGTTCCTGGTCCACCTACCCGAAAAAAGTAAAATTTTTTTAGCCTAAAACATGGTGGTTACCGAAAGCTATTTGTATACAAAATTTCATGAAAATCTGACCAGCCGTTCGCGAGATTACCTGTTACAAAAAAAGGGACTTCTCTTTATATAATTAGTATAGATTAACGGCTTCCAGACGGTTCTTTGTTAGTGCCATCAGACAATGGAATTCGCTACCAATTTCTGTTAAAAGCATTAAATCAGAGAGATGTTTCATTACATATATTTTTACTTAGTAACCTATGTGCCTCCCTCTCTTAACTTCTTCATCTTTAGTAATTCATTTTACCTATTCTTATCCTTTACTAAAGATTATGATATATTACTGTTAGGTTAAGTCTAAAATAAGTTTAAGATCTGTAATTTAAATGTTAAATTTGTGCAATGAAAAGACTATATGTCTTACCGTACATCTGTCATAAATAAAATAATAATAATAATAATAAATTTTCTTGGAAACCACAAAGCCGAAGGGTTGGTCAGCATATTTTTAACAGTTGTTGCTCAAGATAAACTTCTTATTCTCACATTTAAATTTTTTCCTGAAAATATGGATGCCGTTAGCGGCGAACACGGCGAGCGGGGTCCATCAGGATATATCTAACATAGAACAAGTAAGAAAGTCTTAGTTCGGGCGGAGCCGAACATTAAAAACTCGCCGCACGTATTAAATATATACTTTTCACCTTTCCGAAAGCTACCGCTACATGGTAAGCGTCCTTAAATTTCGAAATATTGAAGTTTCAAGCATTTCTGAAATTTATCGTTATAAGAAAAGCGGCCATAATTTTAGTCCGATTTCAATAATTTTCAACGTTTTGCTTTTATGTGGCAAACACAATAACCATACCGAGTTTGGTACAAATTGATAGAACGGTTACCGATATACATATATGCGATCATAAGTGGACGGTGCTACGTCCATTTTCCAAAATTTTATCATTAACGTATTTCTTGGCAAAGAATTGTTGCAAGCATCAAGTTTGAATAAATTAGCCTTAATATTTACTGATTTATCGAAGATTTTGTATTTCTCTAAATTACCGTTATATGAAATTTGGGCATGGTCATTGTCATTTGGTATGCTGTAGCAAGGCTAACAGCTGTGCCAAGTTTGGAAGAAATTAGTGCAGCGGTTACCAAGATATACACATGTAACCATAAGTGGGCGTGACTACGCCCATTTTCCAAATATTTATAATATTCTTATTTTCCGTCTAAAATTTATTGTAAATATCAATTTTGAGTGAATAATCTTCAGTAGTTACTAAAATTTCGCAGTTTTCGTATTTCTGAAAATTACCGTTATATGGGAAGTGGGCGTGGTTACAGTCCGACTTCGCCCATTTTCAATACCAACCTACCTTGGATAAATGGAAATCTACGTACCAAATTTCGTTGAGATATCTCAATTTTTGCTCGAGTTATCGTGTACACGGACGGACGGACAGACAGAAATAGCTTAATCGACTTCTCTATTCATTCTGAGCATTTATGTTGGCATTTGTCTATATCTATCTCGATTCGTTTTGGCTGTTACAAACAATCGTTATGTGAACAAAATTAATATACCCTTGTGCACAAGTGCGCTCGGGTATAGAAATAGTAACAGGGGTAAAAAGGGATGTACCTTATGCGAAATATTTCCAAAAATCCTAAATAAAATAAAAAGATTAACTATTTTCCTTCATAAAATACAGTTTTCAAGCATATTTCATTAAATCTTGCTTAAGTGCTGTTGCAAAAAACCTGAGGGTGACTGAATTATTTTAATAATGTGGTTTAGTAACAGGTTAGTTGTACAGTGAAGCTCGCATAAGTACCCAAGCGCAACACACCTTCGGTAAAAAAATTCTAACAAAAAAACGGTAACTTTTAGCTACTTGAAACTTGCACATTATTACACTAAAATTGAATGGGCTAAAACACTTCTGAGAAAAAAGTTTGAAATTATGCTGATTTTTTTAAGTGTTCTACAAAATCTTAAGCTTAGGTTTATATGGTATTTAGTAGGGAATGAACTGCATTTTAATTGATTGAAAAATCTTAAAAATTAATAAATAAACATAAGATATGTCCAACTTTGACTTTTTAAACAATTTAGTTCTTGTAAAAATGATATACCATTGCACTAAATATTTTTTTAATAAAGTTTACGTATTTACATAATACTACGATTTTGGTTTTAAACTATGTATACTTCATTAAATTTTGTTATTCAAGTATTTATGTAAGTTAACAAGAAGATGTAACTACATTAGTAATTATGTCCGCTTAAGTACCCGCGTGGAGGTACTTAAGCGGGTTCTTTTAAGTACCCAAACCGCCTAAGTACCTTAAAAAGCTGAAGTTTTTCGTGAGGTACTTAAGCGGGTTTTACTGTAGATACAAAATAATCCTCTCAATTTCAGTTAACTTTTATTAAGGTCATTTATGTGCGTCAGTGTAATTATTTTGAAGCCATAATATCAAAAACAAATAACTTATGGACGAGCACACCTAAAAGTTATACATTCTAATAATGGAATTTATAACAAAAACAACAACCACATG
>NW_023458561.1:15899886-15907062 GCF_013731165.1 Rhagoletis pomonella | reverse complement strand
TCCATGCAAATAACATGGTGTCGGTAACGTCGATAACGATGTCTAACCGTCCGAATAGATCTCCAGTGAAAGCTATACAGTAGAAAATTTTATGAGAATAAGGAGGATTCTCTCTCAAATCTCCCAAATAAGCAAACACTTGAAATGTTAAGGCTTAGCTGATCGGAATTTTGTTTACATGCAAAAGCATTTATTATTTTCATAAACTGCGGACATGTGACTTTGATAAGCTGCTTTTTTTACTGCAAGTGACTGCTAGTACAAAAATTTTCCAATCAGAAATTGCATCTTCCCCTCAAAATCACTGCCACTTTCATCTCTCGATTTTCCCTACTTTGCAAGTTTGTTGTATACACGAGCGTTAAAATCTGATAAAATGTGATAATTACCAAAAATTTTCAGGTTGTTGAACAGATTAATACATAGTTATGTTGCAAAACGTATACAATTTCTAGGAACTCAAAAGAGAATGAGATGTTGCTTTTTTGAGACGCAGCAATAACTTTTTATTTATGTATGTATAACTGTGCTGGGACTTCCACAAAAACAAAATGCAGAATATGTAATGCTCAAAAACGCATAAAAGATGTAGAAGTGTAGGATGTGCAAAAATTATAGCACAAATGTAATAAAGAAATTTAGTTACACTTTTTGTCTATATCACGTTACATTGTGTACATTTCTGCATGGTTTTGCCTTTGCGGACATAAAAATTTACTGTCGGCGGCCCTCTGGCGGTTGCATGGGCGAAATCCCACGCGTATTCGTTCGCCATCGCTATTCGTCGCCATATTGCCTGTTGGGCCACCGAAATGCGGCAAAAGTTGTGATGTGCCATTTGCCACTGGCTGGTATTCCATTTGAATTGCGTGAGCGGAGGAGTTTATTGAGTGCTTGGCCCCATCTTTTCTTGCATGTTTACATTTCGGTAAAAGTTGCCAGTTACAACTGCGAGGGCTAAGTTGCAAGTTGTGTGAACGTTGCATCATTTTGTTGGCATTCGCGCGCAATAACCGTCGGCACTTTTACAGTTGCGGTTAACATTTCATTCTTCCATACATATGCCCCTTTTGCGGAATCCAACTTGAAACTTACAAAATTGCGAGTGCAATGGCAAAAAATGTTGATATACACGTTGCAACGGCAAATTTGGACCGAGCCAGCATACTTTTCGCTACTTTTTTCGCGTTTTGCTGGCGCAGAGGGCGGAACGTATCGGTGGTATGTTACAAACACTAAATGAAATTTAATTAGTTTAGAAACAGTTCTCCATATTTTTTACTTCGGCGCTTAAGTCTGCCACCATTATTGTAAGGATTGAATGGTTTTTGCTGTAATCAAATTTCACACCACCGGCTAGTAGCATTTAAATTTACATATACTGTAAAACCCGCTTAAGTACCTGACGAAAACTGTTAGCTCTTTGAGGTACTTAGGCGGGTTGGGTACTTAAGAGAACCTAAGCGGGTTCTTACGTCACCATAATTATTGTTGTAGTTACAACGTCTTGTTGACTTTTATAAATATCCCTGAATAAAACATGAACATTTAATGAAGTATATTTACATAACCAAATTCAAAATTATACTGTTTGCCGCTTATGTTTATTAATTATTAATTATTATACCCGAGCGCACTTGAGCACAAGGGTACTATAACTTTGTTCCATATATGTAGTACTTCTATATTGCTAGTAAATTCAAAGTACATTCCCCAACATCAGAGTGTCGATATATTCAAAACAGAAAAAGAGATCCGATAAGAGAATGTACTCAAACTGACATTTTTACTTTTCAAAATTCAGGAGCGGTTTAACAAATTCTTATTGAAAAATAATTCACATGAAAAATTAGCAAAAAATACAATATTTGTATATCTATGAGAAACACTGCAGCCGCTGTGGTGGCAAAGGATAAAGGTACCAGTTACAGAAGGACTTGGCATCAGTTGGTACTTCCAGTTGGCGTCAATAAGCACAGAACAGAAACGAGCGATTCGGCCAACTATCATATGCCACACAAGTTCATATGTAAATAAGTTTTGTCTTATGGCGATTTCTTTTCTACAAAAACTGTTGCCTTTTCAATGCCCTCTCCTTAGTATTTGTGCGTAGAGGGCACTGATAAGGCAACATTTTTCGGTAGAAAAGAAAACGCCATTAGTTAGGAAAAACACCTCCTATTTTCAAATTTTCGGATATTGAAAAAACGAAGAGCTTCGAAGAAAGTCGACATATCGAGAATTTATTTACACTTTTAGCGGTGATAGCAGTAAATACACATCATATTCGCTGTAAAAAATTTCGAATTATGGCCCGTTCCATGCGTTCTCCAAGTTGTCAAGTACACTCCGCACAGGTGCAAAGACAGTCTAAGAGCGTTTATGCATCAGAATTTAATTTTGAACAAAATTCGTTTGCGTTAACTGCGGTATGAAGGAAACATTAGACCGTAAAATTTTTGTTTGTTTGTTTAATTCTCTGAACCGCCCCAGTTATGATATCCCACTAGAACTTGGAGGGAGATCTCCCAATGTGGGGAATAAAAGAATACTCCCTTTGTCCTGATTTCGGATCAATAGGAGAGATTTGTCGGTTTTGAACTCCATTATGACTCGCTTAGGAGTCAAATAGGAGATCTCCTAGGCGAGCAACAAACGAATACTTCAAGAGGCATGATTTTGGAGCAATAAACGATTTTTGTCGACTTTGTACTCCTTTTGTGGGGAAGTTAAAGATACATATATTTTTAAAAATAATTATGTATATAATTTATTTTAATCTTTAATAAAATAACGTTCCATGTTCTACAGCAAGAAGAAAATTTCTGAAGTACCAAAATTTTCTTTTTGATTTACATAGGTTAGGTTAGGTTAGGTTGAAGTGGCTGCTAGGCCCAGAGGGCGCCAGCACACTTAGGCCCGATCAGGGCCCATTGTGATACCACATGGATCCAAAGAAAACCCCTATTCCTTAAACCAGTTTGTGGAGTCTGCAAACCTTAGCAACTGCCGTATTCCAAACTTAGCAGTCGCGCTTAGATCGTCTAGAAGACCTATACCTAGGAATTTCTGTCTTTTCCTGCCCAGTGCTGGGCAATCGCAGAGTAAGTGCCTTATTGATTCAGGCTCTTCTTCGTCATGGCAGCTCCTGCAGTAGTCGTTGTGACTAACCCCGAGGCGTTCTGCGTGCCTTCCTATCAAAATATGTCCTGTGAGCAGACCAATGGCCAGTGACATATCGCCTTTATTGAGAGTGAGAATTTCTCTCGATCTCCGTACATCCCATTTTGGCCATGTAAGCTTCGTTGTATTACAGTTTTCAGTGCGCTCCCATCTGGAGGCCGCTTCTTCAAGGAAGTTCTCCCTTAGTAAGAGCTTGCAGGAAGCGAGTGGCATACCCACCCTCTGCCAGGCTGGTGAAAGTGGAGAGGAAGTACCCGCCCTTGCAAGCTCGTCTGCCTTCTCATTTCCTGGTATGTCACTGTGCCCCGGTACCCATACCAGGTGCAAAGCGAACTGCTCTGCCATCACGTTAAGTGATTTGCGGCAGTTGGCAACTGTTTCCGAATTTACAGTGACAGAGTCAAGCGCCATAAGGGCCGCCTGGCTGTCTGAGTATATATATATTTCCGTAGTGGCGATAACAGTTAGTTTTAGGCTGTCAACGGCTTCTTGTATGGCTGCCAATTCGGCTTGAAAGACACTACAGTGGTCAGGTAGTCGGAATGATCTTTTTATTCCCAATTTCTCCGAGTAGACGCCTCCTCCTACCCTATTTTCTAGTTTGGAGCCGTCCGTGTAGAATCTTATGGCATCTTTAGACCCCGGAACTCCTTCGAGCCATGATTCCCTGCTAGGTAGCATTACGCTATAACCTTTAGTGAAAGTGAGCCTTGGTACACAGTAGTCCTTTGTACTCGGTAGTTGTCGGTTTCTCAGAATTGTAGTGTGACCACAGCGAGCCACTTTCCAGCTTTTAAGCCCCTGTAGTCTTAGGGCTGCAAACGCAGCGTATTGTCGTCCCATGATATCTATGGGTATGATGTTGAGGATCGTGTTCATTGCCATAGTAGGTGTTGTGCGGAGAGCACCACTAATGCAGATCAGGGCCGTTCTCTCCACTTTTTGTAATTTAATAATGTTTACTTTCTTCTCCAGCACTGGCCACCATACCACTACCCCGTACAGAAGTATGGGCCTCACCACGACGGTGTATATCCAGTGCACTAGCTTCGGGGTTAAACCCCATTTTTGGCCGATTGCTCTCCTGCAGCTGTATAGGGCAACCGTGGCCTTCCGCACCCGCTCTTCGGTGTTTTGAATCCAGCTTAATTTTCTATCTAGGACTATCCCCAGGTATTTAGCGGATTCGCTTAATTTTAGTGTGGTCTGTGCCAGCCTTGGTGTTATCAATGGGGGGATTTTGTACCTTCTTGTGAACAGTACAAGTTCTGTCTTGCTTGGGTTTACCCCTAGCCCGTTATTTTTTGTCCAACTCTCGACTTCCTTCAGTTTTACCTGCATAATGTCACATAGAGTCTGTGGAAATTTCCCACTTACTGTTAGTGCAAGATCATCCGCATACGCAATAACCTTACAGCCACCCCCCTCCATGCCACACAGCAGTGAGTTTACCGCTGCGACCCATAAAAGAGGGGATAGGACTCCCCCTTGCGGGGTGCCCCTCTCTACGAACCTGGTCAACGATACCCCCGCCAGCTCCGCCCGGACCACCCTGCATCGCAGCATTTGGTTTACGAGCGCAACTAAGCGCGAGTCGATGCCCAGGCCCGCCAGTGCTGCCGTTATCGCGCCCGGCATGATGTTGTTAAAGGCGCCCTCTATATCCAGGAAGGCTGCTAGCGTATATTCTTTGATGTCTAGTGATCTCTCTATATACGACACTATTTCATGTAGCGCCGTTTCTGTAGATCTACCTTTCGTATAAGCATGTTGTGTGGTAGAGAGTCTGTCACCAACCGACTCTCTGATACGGACCTCCACCAGTCTCTCCATAACCTTCAGTTGAAATGACGACAAGGTGATGGGCCTGAAATCCTTTGGGTTATTGTGAGACACCTTCCCTGCCTTGGGGATGAACACCACTCCTGATTCCCTCCACTTTCTAGGGATATGGTTAAGAGCTAATACTCCCCTAATTATAGCGTGTAGCCACGCTGAGCTTAGCTGAAGTGTTTGCTGCAGCTGTATGGGGGCAATGCCATCCGGACCTGCTGATTTATAGGGCTTAAATGTCCCAATAGACCAGATGACCTTTTCCCTAGTGAGGAAATCTCCAGTGACCGAAAGATCTCCAGTTAGATGTGGCTGTACCGGCATGCTATCCGTGGCACCCGGGAAGTGTGTGCAAAGAAGCAGATCCAGTGATTCCTCCTCGGTCTCTGTCCAGGAGCCGTCAGGTCTTTGCAAGCATCCTGGGGCTTTCTGGGCAGTACCTGAGAGTATCTTTCTGAGCCTGCCTGCCTCTGAGATAGACTCCACCCCATTGCAGAAGTCTTTCCATGAGGTTCTTTTCGACCTTCTTAGGAGCTTCTTGTATTCCCGTAACGCTGTCTTGTAGGTCTCCCAATGTCCCTCACTACCAGACGCAGTAGCCTGATTGAAGGTTTTCCTGCAGTTCTTGCGTGAAATCCTGATTTCTTCATTCCACCAGGGTGGCTTTTTCCTACCCCGGTGCTGCTTTTTGGGGCATGCAATGTCTATTGCCTTTCTGCAGGCCCCCGTAAAATGGTCGACAAGATATTCCAGCTCCTCTAGGTTTGCTGGAGTAGCCGGCTCTCTATCTTGTGGCAAAAGCCTATCCAGCTCTTTCCGATACCTATGCCAGTTGGCATTTCGCAAGTTTCTAGTTAGAGGAGCCTTGGGCGTTTCCCCTAATACCTCGAATTGGATATATCGGTGGTCGGAAAAGGAGTGCTCCTCAAGCACCTTCCACTTCCCGACCAGACATTCCGCATTCTCAGAGATAAGGGTAACGTCCAGAACTTCCCTTCGGGATTTTGTAATAAAAGTGGGATCATTCCCCCTATTCGCAATAACAAGCTTAGAACTAAGTATGAAATCAAAAAGTGACTCACCCCGTTCGTTATCATCGGAGCTGCCCCAGGTGTGATGGTGGGCATTCGCGTCACCTCCCAAAATTAGCGCCTCTCTCGTGCTGGCCACTAGGTCTTTAATGCAGGTAGTTGGCACCTCCTTGTCATGCGCTAGGTACATGGATGCCATCCTAATTGGTCGTCCGTTTGCACTTAGACTGACCGCTGTTGTGTCCTCGTCGCTAAATTGTGGAAGAAAGAGACACTTTAGTGTGATACTTATCAATATGCACGTCCTTGGTTTCCCCGTTGAGGCTCCACTTACCAGTCTGTAGCCCGGCGCTTTCAGCCCACAAATGTTTTGTTCCACCACCCAAGGTTCTTGGATTAGGACGATGTCGGCTGCCCCTTTAGCTGTTAGACGGAGCAGCAGTGCAGCTGAAGCTGCTTTACAGTGGTGAAGGTTAATCTGCAGTACCTTCACCATCTTGGCCGTTATCGCCCACGTCGCCTATTAGGGTGGAGTTGACCGCGTCTTCCGACATCTCGATCAACTCCTCCTCCGTATAAAGCCGAAGCATGCGTCCGACCCCCAGCGAAGACGTCGATGAGGCATAACCCCCGGTCAGGTCGTCCATCGGATCAACCTGCTCGGATTCTTCCTCCATCTCCACGTCGCTGTTGGCCTCTTCCGGCTCTACCTCCGCGATCAGGTTCCTCGCTGCGTTTACGTCGTTGCTGTAGACCTTAATTTTGGCCATGTCACAGCCGTAACGTATGACCCCGCTCTTTTGCTCCAACAACTCTATGGAGTCCTTATTTAGAAGCAGGACAACCTGCATCGTCGCTTTACCGCTTTCGTTGATTTTGACCACCTTCCAATTATCGGTAGGTAGCTCCGGATTATAGAGCCTTATGGTTTGGAGGATCCTTTCTGGCTCCGCTGGCTTGCAAGGCAACCATGCTCTCGCTCTCGGTCGCACCGGTAGGTCCTTGAAGTCGACCGCCCTGAGCTTCGCACCAGGGTAGACTTCTCCAATACCTGCAACTGTTTTCTTGTAGATCTCCGCTGATCTGGCATCCTCGCATGCTATAACGCGGATGTTATTTTGGAACCACC
>NW_023458561.1:15887444-15899786 GCF_013731165.1 Rhagoletis pomonella | reverse complement strand
AGGTTTACACAATTATAAGTTTATACGGTTTACAATGCATTTATAAGATTTTATGAATACCCTTATTTTCATTATGTGTCACCTTTGAAATGGAAACAAATTTTGACAGCTGATGTTGCTGCACAGCGCCACTTGCGGCCGGATAACTGTCGTCCCTAAATTGGCGCTTCAAGCGCTAAACAACTGTCCAAACTCCTCATGCCCGTACAATTCGTATGGAGAATCCCACAATAACACGGAGCTAGCGCCGAACAAATGAAATTTTAGTTTTTGACACGGTGTTACGTGTTGAAGTTGGATGCAGAAGACGGAAAGAAAGAGAAAGGAGAAACACGTGAAAGAGGACACGAGAATAAAAACGAGAAGAAATGAGAAATCGAGTCAAAAATTACGCCGCGTTGATTTAGGGAGAGCGCGCGATGACTCGTTGAAAATGCAACGCCAGAGTTGCCGAATTGACGACTTCGTCGTCATTTTGACTTTTTTTTAGCTCAATGACGTTTTGACGATTTTTCCCCCCATAATGAAAATTTTTTATTTTAGTTTTTCAGCCTAATTACATATGTATTGTTACGATTATCCTTGAAACCTCGTCCGGATTTCCCAAATCTCTCGGTTCGTATCGCTGGATTGTTAAATAAATGCAATCGATGACCAAATTGTAGTACAATTAACTTTATTAAACAACAAACAATTTACAATACTCGCTAATACAGTAAAAACACTTTACAATACTTGTTAAAGCAATAACAGCGCTTAACTAAACTTGGTAACACAATTAAACTTATAGCTTGCTTATTCACAACTCGCTTCTCTGCTTACTTTACTTGTAGCTTGCTGACTTGTAACTAACTCACCTCGCTGGGGCGGCGCCCTTATATACGTGCGCTGGCACTTATGGCAACTCCCGAACATTCTGAAGTTTATCGCTCATTCTCTTTCTCTCGCTGTTCGCAGTGTTCATCCAACTTGACGTTTTTCTTTGTGGAACATTCTACGTCGTTCCTCGAACATTCTGCCCATTCCTCGTTGTTCGCTTTGTGTTGCCGCAGTATTCGCCACACTGCCCTCCACCTAAGTCTGATCGTCCCGATCAGACACACTTGCGGTTCCAAACGCTGCAAGCCTTTCCAAGTGGACCACCTTCATCTTGTTTCTTGGTCTCCCAACGGTCTGGATCCGATACACTACGTCATTTAGACGTTTTACGACCTTATACGGACCTTCCCAGTTGCATTGTCGTTTGGGGACAAACCTTTCTTTCGTTGTGGATTGTACAGCAACACCAAATCTCCTTCCTGGAAACCCTCGGAATTCATCGCCTTATTATACCTGGCTTTCATCTTGTCACTCATAATTTGTGTGCGCTGTCTCACGAGAGCATGTATCTCTCTCAGCTCCTCTTCCAGGATGTTTGACGTCTCTTTTCCAATTCTTCTAGCATCACCAGTCACCCCAAACTTCAGATCACTAGGCAAACGGAGCTCACTGCCGAATATTACCCTTGCAGGAGTTTTACCCGTTGTTTCATGCACTGCTGACCGGTATCCCATCAGGAACAAGGGTATGCGGACATCCCAATCTTTTTGATTCTTGTCCACGACCTTCCGCAAATGTTCTTCCAGGGTTCGGTTGAACCGTTCCACCATGCCATCTGATTGCGGATGAAGAGCCGTTGTTCGAGTTTTCCGGATACCCAGTATCTGGCACATCTCTTGGAACACCGCCGATACAAAATTTCTTCCCTGGTCAGAGTGCAGCTCTATAGGTACACCGTATCTTGCATCCCAATTGTAGGTGAATACATCCAATACTGTTTTAGCTTCCTGGTTTGGAATCGGGCATACCTCCGGCCATTTGCTAAAGTAGTCCATAACCACAAGGACGTATTTGTTTCCCTGTGCGCTCATAGGAAATGGACCGGCTACATCCATGGCAATCCGCTCGAAAGGTGCACCTGAGTTATATTGCTTCATCTGGCCGTGACTTCTGGATTTCGGCCCTTTAGCTGCAATACACTCCGCGCAGTTAGCAATCCACTCTGCGACCGATTGCCGACAACCAACCCAATATAACCTCTGCTTAACCTTCTCCAAGGTCTTCGTGATACCCAGGTGCCCTCCACTAGGACCATTGTGGAATTCCTTGAGTACATCCGGAATTCTTACCCTTGGAACTACTATCAGGTTGCGGGTGCACTGGCCATCTTCGCTTTCCAATACCCTATGCAAACAGCCAGATATTAATTTTAAGCTGTTCCATTGTGCCCAGTACGCCTTTGCGATGGGGCTTTCCGCTGCCATTTGCTCCTTAGTTGGCCTTCTGTCCACCTCCAGTCCATGCATCAAAAGCTCCAGATCTGGATCTTCCTGCTGACACTTTCGTAGCTGTTCTTCCTTCCACTCTTCCGCTGGTGTTATTGTCGTTAGACGGACGTCTATAATGTCCTCTTTTCCCCCAGCTTTTGAGCAGTGTTTACATTCCAGGCTACATGGTCGGCGGGACATGGCATCAGCATTACCGTGGACACTTCTCCTGCGGTGCTCAATAGCGAAGTCATAACTTTGCAGTCTCTCAATCCACCGAGCTAGCTGTCCTTCTGGTTTCTTGAACTGTAGTAGCCACTTCAGCGCTGCATGGTCTGTTCGAACTCGGAAACGTTGCCCATAGAGGTACTTGTGGAAATGTTTGACGCACTCCACCAACGCTAGTAGTTCTCTCCGAGTTACGCAGTAGTTCCTTTCTGGTTTTCCAATCGACCGGCTATAGTAGGCGACCATCTTCTCCTGCCCATCAATTAACTGCGACAGTACGCCTCCTATGGCATAACCACTAGCATCCGTATCCAAAATAAACGTTTCACCCGGAACGGGATACGCTAGCACAGGTGCAGTACATAGTCGTTCCTTCAGAGTCTGGAAAGCCTCCTCCTGCTCCTTATTCCACTCGAAGGGTCTGGCGAAATTCGGAACAAATCGGCGGTAGTAGGTGCATAGCCCAAGAAAACTTCGTAGTTCGTGCAGGTTCCTAGGTCTTGGCCAATCCTTTACTGCTTCTATCTTTTCCTTCGCAGTACAGATGCCCTCCGTTGTCACCTTGTGCCCTAAGTAGTTCACCTCCTTCCTGAACAGTGAGCACTTTTTAGGACTTAGCTTCAGACCAGCGCCAGCTATCCTCTGGAAAACTTCTTCCAAATTGTTCAGGTGTTCCTCAAAGCTTTTACCCAATACGATAATGTCGTCTAGATACACCAAACATGTTTTCCAATGCAGTCCTTTGAGCACATGGTCCATAAGTCGTTCAAAAGTGGCAGGAGCGTTGCATAATCCAAAGGGCATCATCGTGTATTGCCACAGACCGTCTCCAACGCTGAAAGCTGTCTTCTCCTTATCCTCGTCACTTACCTCCACTTGCCAATAACCGCTCTTAAGGTCGAGTGTTGAGAACCACTTTGTTCCAGTCAACGAGTCCAGAGTGTCATCGATCCTGGGAAGAGGACAGCTGTCCTTTTTCGTCACATCGTTTAGTTTACGGTAATCTACGCAGAACCGCATTTGACCATCCTTCTTCTTCACAAGTACTACCGGCGAACTCCATGGACTCGCTGATGGTTCAATCACACCACTCTCGCTCATTTCTTTTATTATTTGGCTAACAGTTTCACGTTTGGCAAGTGGAACACTCCGAGGAGCTTGACGGATTGGCCTTGCATCGCCAGTATCAATGCGATGTTTCACAAAGTTAGTCCTGCCTGGTTTGTCACCATCCTTGTCGAATATGTTGGAGTATCTTCGGAGAAGTTCCTTAGCCTTGTGCTGGTATTTTTCTTCCAACCCTTCCGTCCATGCATTAATGTCTTCCAAAATGTCATTCTCGCCAATGGAATCGCTTTCAGGTAACTTTTCGCAGTTGAAGATTGCCTCTACCTCTCGACATTGCCCCAGTATAGTTCCTCTTCGGAGTTTGACTAGTGATTTGAACTCATTGAGCACTCGAACTGGGATGCGTCCATCCTTTTGCGTCTTAGCCAAGGTTTTACCAATAAGTACGTCCGGTGTAGAATTTTGTGTTGCTTCAACAACCCACAATTTGTTTGTCCCACAATCTCCATCAATCTTTGCCCACACAACTGCTTCTGACTTCGGTGGAATCTGCTCGCTTTCCTCTAGGATCACTCGCTTGCTGCTGTACGGACCATCATACCCAAACCGAAGGGGCACTTCCATGTTATTATACGTCATAATCCTGTTCTTCATGTTGATCTGCATACCTTGATCAAGCAAGAAGTCTAATCCAATGATGACTTCATCCATAATGGCCGCGACTATGAACTTGTGTAACACCGTCACATTCCCTATTGCGACTTTGCATGTTACCTCTCCTACAACTTGGGTGTCCTCACCAGTTGCTGTCCTCAGCCTTGCTCCAGGAATGGCCTTACCTCTTTAGTGACCAAATCAGATCGAATGATGGAATGTGATGCGCCCGTATCCACAGTTAGTACTCGCTCATGTCCGTCCACATATCCACCAACAGTAACGTTGCTCGCCTTTCTGCCAATTCGCGAGACGGAGATTATGGGGCATTCAATTGCGGGAGCCAGCGTGCGCCCCTTGCTGCTGGCTCGTTTTAGTTTAACGACTGATCGGAGTCGGGCTCGTCATCCTCAGTCCTGCGTTTACGTACTGCCGAACTGTTTGACCTGTTGGAACCCGTCTTACATTCGCGTGCGAAGTGGCCTGGTTTTCCTCATCTAAAGCATTTCCTAGCACCATCCTTTCTCTCGGTTGCACCAGGAGTATTCTTCTCTGCCATCGACTTGAGTGTTTTCAGGATCTCGTTCATCACGTCAGGTGTCTCCACTTCTACTCGATGGGCTTTGTAGGATGGTCTACTTAGGAGCGCCGCCGTTTCACGTGTCTGTGCATACGAGACCGTTTCAGCAAATGTTGGCTTTGGATTTGCATACGTCTCGCGCTTGGTATACACGTCCCGCATTCCGTTGATGAACCTCTGGATTTTTACTCTTTCGAGGTGCTCACCAGATGCATCTCCAATTGCCAAATGAGCCAACCTTTCAACCTCGGAGGCGAATTCCTGTAGTCTCATTGGATTTCTGGCAGCGATTCTCCAGCTCCATCAGGTAGATCTGTCGCCTGTGTTCGCTACCATAGCGTCTTTCCACGGCCCCCATCAATGCATCATAATTGTTCCTTTCACAGTCGGGAATAGTCTGCAAGATTTCCGCTGCAGGCCCTTTTAATGCCACGAACAGAGCAGCGGATTTATCCTCCATACTCCAATGATTTGCTGTAGCTGTCTTCTCGAACTGCAGCTTAAAGACCTGGAAAGGAGTCGTGCCGTCAAAGGATGAAGTTTTTACCTTGGGATCGTTCGTCGAAGCGGCTGGACGATTCAACTGCAAGTCTCGGAGTCGACCTTCTAACTCGCCCATCTTAGCCTCGACTTTGTCCTGTCTCTCTTCGATTTTTTCCTGTATTTGTACAATCTTTGCATCCCGTGCTTCCAGTTGGGATGACATCTGTGCTGATACCGCTGCTGATATACGTGTCTCCAGCGCTTTTATCTGCGATGAAACATCTGACGACTCTGTTTGCATCTGAGTTGACAGCTGTGATGACATCTCTGACATGGCAGCCAATAACGTGTTCATGTCCATAATTGTTGATGACGAAGGAGCCTTTTGCTGTTCTTCAACCTTCCCGGATGTCTGTTGCACATCCTTCGACGAACATGCAGCCTCATCCTTCTGTTCGTCCTTTGCGGATGTATCGTCGGGTTTACCTTGGAAGTCGTATTTGTCCACGTCGATGCCTTCAGCTTCCATAGCCTCTCGCAACCGGGATAACAATTTCATTTTTCTTCCGGAGGTGGCCAAATTGCGCTTTTCCAACTCCTGTTTCAGCTCCTCAATTTTTAAGTCCTGAATTTTCGCCATTTTTAGTAGTTTCTCCTTCGGGATTTATTCAACAATCCCACTTCTGACACCAATTGTTACGATTATCCTTGAAACCTCGTCCGGATTTCCCAAATCCTCGGTTCGTATCGCTGGATTGTTAAATAAATGCAAACGATGACCAAATTGTAGTACAATTAACTTTATTGTACAACAAACAATTTACAATACTCGCTAATACAGTAAAATCACTTTACAATACTTGTTAAAGCAATAACAGCGCTTAACTAAACTTGGTAACACAATTAAACTTATAGCTTGCTTATTCGCAACTCGCTTTTCTGCTTACTTTACTTGTAGCTTGCTGACTTATAACTAACTCACCTCGCTGGGGCGGCGCCCTTATATACCTGCGCTGGCACTTATGGCAACTCTAGAACATTCTGAAGTTTATCGCTCATTCTCTTTCTCTCGCTGTTCGCAGTGTTCATCCTACTTGACGTTTCTCTTTGTGGAACATTCTACGTCGTTCCTCGAACATTCTGCCTATTTCTCGTTGTTCGCTTTGTGTTGCCGCAGTATTCGCCACAGTATGTAAGTATGTATGTAAACATTTTTTAATGTAAAACGTAATCCAAAGTACAACCATGCATTTATCTAGTTTTGTTCTACAACCCTGCTTTTAGGTATATTAAATCTGTTCTAGAATTGTAACCAAATCGTTAATTTGCACTGTTGACACTGATTTGAAAGAGACAGAAAATAGCAGAGGGAATTTTTTCAGTCAAGATTATCTATCAATTAATAAATGCTAATGTTACAGTTTCAAAAACTTCAAGCCAGTGGAGTTGAACAATTTAAAAATAGTTGTGTTTTAAAGTGTAATTTAAAATTGTCGTTAACAACTACGAATCCAATTTTATTAATCCATATTGTTACGATTATCCTTGAACCCTCGTCCGGATTTCCCAAATCTCTCGGCTCGTATCGCTGGATTGTTAAATAAATGCAATCGATGACCAAATTGTAGTACAATTAACTTTATTGTACAACAAACAATTTACAATACTCGCTAATACAGTAAAAACACTTTACAATACTTGTTAAAGCAATAACAGCGCTTAACTAAACTTGATAACGCAATTAAACTTATATCTTGCTTATTCGCAACTCACTTCTCTGCTCACTTTACTTGTAGCTTGCTGTCTTGTAACTCACTCACCTCGCGGTGGCGGCGCCCTTATATACCTGCGATGGCACTTATGGCAACTCTAGAACATTCTGAAGTTTATCGCTCATTCTCTTTCTCTCGCTGTTCGCAGTGTTCATCCAACTTGACGTTTCTCTTTGTGGAACATTCTACCGTCATTCTTCGAACATTCTGCCTATTTCTCGTGTTTCGCTTTGTGTTGCCGCAGTATTCGCCACAATATGCAATGTGGGTTCTCTTTAGTTTTGAAATGTGTTGTCTTATTTAATGTATGTAATTTTGTTTATATTTTTTATTTCGTTGTATAATAACCAAAAATTTTACGTTTTTTTTTGCCGAAATGACGATTTTTTCAGGGTAAAATGACAATTTTCAGCAAAAGTTTTCGGCAACGCTGCGCAACGCTTAGAGTACAACTCCACAACAAGAGTTTTAGGCATTTATCGCTTTTCAAGCTTTTAGCTACAAAATTCAGCTGTTGCTGAAAGTCTGAAAAGTGCTGAACGCCTGAGAAGCTTGTTGAGGAGTTGTACTCTTCAGGCATTCCGCGCTTTTTAGGCTTTCAACAATAGCTTAAGCTCTGAAACATGTCGACCACGACATGATTTTTTGAACGCGGCTGCGACAGATGAAATTGCTTGAGTTTGACATAAAAGAAGAGGAACATCTTATCTGTCGTTAGAAAAATAGAAATAGATCCAATCTGGCCACAACTACATTTTTGGCTAGTCGCAGTGTTGCCGTTTCGTCCACAAAATAATAATCTGCATAAGAGTACGTGTAAAATAATTTGACAGCTGTGGTCCGTAGTCCGTCGTTTCCAATGTGTTTCAAGCTTTAATTGTGTAGCTAAAACCTAATTTTTCCACCCGTCATGCCCCGGAGAAAAAACTTACCCATTGGCACAGGCCCTAAGTCTAGAATACCGACCTTTTAGCTATAGACCATAGATAGGCAAAACGCTACACGCGAGTAGCGTCTGCGCCGCAGCGCTTATACGTATACAGAAGCGACGCAGTGAATTTCAATTCAGTCTAGGGTTCGAAATTTCAGACTTTGGTATCGATACTGAGTACTCATTCTGGCATCGAGCTCATGGTATCGATACTCTAAAAGTATCAGGGAAACTGTATCGATACTACTCAGTATCGGACTCATTAAAATACGTTTTTTGGGATACTAAATTATTCTTCAATCGTATCTAGTTATTTCCTGAAATTAAAACAATACAATTTAAAATATTTGATTTTTATTTCATTTCAGAACTTACTTTCGCGTTAAAAGTAATTTTAACGTTCTCAGCCTGTCATGGTGGAAGCTGACCCCGTAGATCAGCGTGAGGCACAAAATAGCATTATCTCTATTCTTCAGAAGCAAATTTCGTCATTGGAATGTGAGCTGAAAAAGGTACAAGGTAAGGTTAGGGAAAGTGAGGCGCAAAATTGCCAACTTAAAGTAGCGCTTCATGAACACGCGTCGTCGCTTCCCGTTATGTGCGAAACGGTCAGAGATCCTGTTACATGCTCCGTTGGTCGCTCAGTGCAAAGCACCGCTGCTCTGCCTGCCGCGCCGAACTTCGACGACGTTACCGGCGCCACTCAAGGTGCTATGACCAACTACCCTGCCACGAGTATAGCCGCTCTGCCTGCCGCGCCTGACTTTGACGGCGCTGCCGGCGCCATAATCAGTTACGTTGCCGCGGCAAATTTTGGTGTCGCGACTGGCGCCGCCCAACCTGCTGTGAGCCAGCACACATCCTCAAGTAGCGCAGATCTGCCTACCGCGCTTAACCTCGCCGCTGCAAATTGCGCCGCTCAATCTGCTCCGTCCAGCTACGCTGCCGCGTATGCCGCCGCTCTGCCTGTGGCGCCTTATTTCACCGGCGCTGTCGCTCCTACTGCAACGCCAACATTTGCCATCCAAACTTCAGTAACGCCACTCACTTCCAGCACATGCGTTCCTCCATTTACTGCAGCGCCAAACACCGCCGCTGCATCTGCCATAGCACCTAACTTCGTCGCGGCGCCTGCCGTCGCAATCGTTGCTACTACGTTCGCTGCCGAAGCGCACCGCCCACCAATAGTCACGTCACCAGCGATTGCCAGTGCTACGCATGCTGGCCTTGCCAACGCGTTTATTAGACCTTCATTATCAGTAAATGACCATTCTATCGCTCCAGTTTCAGCTACCCCAGGTATGCCCTTTGGGGTGATGCAACCTCGAAAACTCCAAGATTTGCCGGAGTTTAGTGGTGTAGCCGAAGACAGGCCACAATTCATAACAGCGTTCACTCAGTCAACGTCTGCATATGGATACACTGATCTTGAAAACAACCAGCGCTTGCAGAAGTGTTTGAAAGGCGAGGCTAGGGAAACTGTGAAGTCCCTACTAATATATCCGAATCATGTCAGTGCTATTATCTAACATTAACGCTTTCGTTTCTGGCGTCCTGAGCAGCTCATTCAAAGCCAGCTTGCTCTCCTGAAAGATATAGCGCCTGTAACAGAGAGCGGAGTTGTGAAGTTAATACCGTTCGCGACAAAAGTCAGAAACTTGTCAGCAGTTTTGCAATCCGCTGGGGGTCACCAATATTTAGCTAATCCATTCTTGATTTCAGAATTTACCAGCAAGCTGCCAATGCCAAGGAAGATCGAGTGGGCACGTTATTCTTCGGTGGTGCAGCCATATCCAACTGTGATACATTTCAGCGACTGGCTGAGTGACACTGCCAACCTGATTCGCAGGATACAGGAGCAGCGATAGATGAATAGCGATCGAGTACACTAACGTGCTGTGTGTGCCAAGGTGATCACAAGCTTCCAGAATGCAAACGTTTTCTCGACGCGAGTGTTGCGGAGAGGTGGAAAGAGGTCAAACGGTTACGATTATGCTTCGGATGTCTGAGTAAAGGCCACTCGTCGCGAACTGCCGGCTTCGTAGACCTTGTCCGTCCCATGGATGCAAGAGAACGCACCACCAACTGCTCCACGAGTCGACGCCTACGCGCTCCTCTACAGAAAAATCTTCAGTAAGGCAAGGGCCATAACGTAAGACCAACGAAGCTGCGGTTCTAAGCTGCGTTAGCCGTACTAAGTCAAGCAAGCTGCTGTTCCGAATCTTGCCGGTCGCATTACATAATGGAAGAAAAAGTATCGACACCTATGCCTTGTTTGATGAAGGATCGTCTGTGACTATGATTGAAGAGTCACTAGCTGTGGAGCTTGGCTTACAGGGTGAACATCAAAAACTGAATGTGCAGTGGTTTGGTGGTCACAAGGCGCAAGAGCCCTCAAAGGTTGTGATCGTGTTAGTAAGCGGAACGGGAATGAAGAAGAAGCACAAACTGAGTAACGTCTTCAGTGTCTGTAACCTGAGTTTGCCATCGCAGAGCCTCAGCGAAACCGATATACGCGGTCATATAAAACATATGAAACATCTGCCGTTGTTGCTTGGCTTGACCACTGCCATCTGGGTATCCCGACTGAGACTATGAGGATCCAAGCTAACGGACCATGTGCCGCAAGCACAGAGTTGGGTTGGACCGTGTTCGAGCCAACGATAAGATCAGCACCACGGCCTACAGCAGGTTCATTCGTAGGGCATACCGTTAACCAATCACTGGAAAATATGGTATGCGAATATTTTGAAACGGAGAACTTTGGAGTAAAGCCGTATCCACCAATTGAGAGAGCTGAAGACGCACGCGCGCGATCGCTACTAATTACAACAACGCGTCGCGTAGACGGGCGATACAAAGTGGGCCTACTTTAGAAACGCGACTGCATCAATATGCCCGAAAGCTACTCAGCAGCATTCAAACGGTTGGTACACATCGAAAAGCGTATGCAGAGAGATCTAGTGTTTGCGTCAGTCTATAGAGAAATAATCAACTCGTATATCGACAAAGACTACGCTCGCAAAATTTCACCCGATGAGGCCTCACTGCATTGTCCAAAGACGTGGTACTTGCATATATGTAATACTCCTATATTGGCAGTAAGAGCTAGTACCGTCCGAAAACACCACAGTACAGATATATCAATAAACACGTACGAAAGAAAAGGAACCCATACGTTTATAAATAAACATGTACACGACACATTTACAAAAACGGAACTCAAGTACACAATACATTGACAAAAACAGTACTAAACTGTCTCGCTTTGATTTCGGAATGCTTACACATTGAGATGTTAGCTTACTACCAATATAGAAGTATTACATATATGGGTACTTGCCACACTTCGCCGTCACGAGCCCCAACAAGCCAGGAAAGCTAGGGCTGCTTTTTGACGCCGCTGCCGAGTCATATGGCGTGTAATTAAGCTCAGAGCTACTGAAAGGGCCCCAACAGCACCGATCTCTTCCTTATTCCACTTTCGCGAAGGAGCAATAGGTGTGTGCGGAGACATAAGAGAGATGTTTCACCAGATACGAGTTCGAGAAGAATATCGATGTGCATTGCGATTTCTATGGCGCGACGGAGACAACTCAAGGGAACCTGACGTATTAGCGATGAAGGTGATGACGTTTGGATCGGCATGCTCACCATACGCTGCACACTACGTTAAGACGTTGAATGCCTTGGAGTATCACACCCAGGCGCCACGAGCAGTGCAGGCAATTCTCGAGCGGCACTACGTTGATGATTTCGTTGATAGCTTCAACAGCGATCCATAAGCAGGCCGGGTTTGACTTACGCAATTTTACACCCAACTCGGACAAGGTACTTGCAGCACTGGGTGGTACTGCGACAGCAAAACCCATCATGAGCGAGGAGGGACTAACTACAGAGAAGGATTTAGATATATTTTGGCAGCCTTCGACTTACAGCTTCAAATTTAAGTTGAAGTTTCACAACATGCACGAAGCAATTGTCGTGGGAGAAAGGCGCCCCACTAAACGCGAGATGCTCAGCATTTTGATGTTGATCTTTGACCCTCTCGGGTTCATCAGCCACATAACGACAACCGCTAAATTGCTAATACCCGAGATATGGAAGAGGAAGTTGAGCTGGGACGATCCACTCTCCGATGACCGCACTACTGTTTGGCGTTTATGGCGCCAAAAACTTTCGACAGTGGCCGATCTGGAATTTCCAAGGCGGAAGGCCAGAAACGGTGCAACTCCACGTGTTCGTCGATGCTAGCGAGCAAGCATTCGCAGCAGTCGCATATTGGAGAACAACGAGCTCAACAGGGAAAGTTAACGTGGC
>NW_023458561.1:15880227-15887344 GCF_013731165.1 Rhagoletis pomonella | reverse complement strand
AACTAATAAAGTTAGAAGGACGAAATTTGGGGATGTGGTAGTTTACATATTAGTCCTTGACATATATATATACCTATTTTTTTTTCAAAAATAAATATTGGAAATTTCTAAGGATATTCAAGAATAAAGTTTTAAAAAGACATTTTCAAGACTTATTTGTCCTGGTGCAACAAAAAATTATTATTTTTTTCAATTCTACAAAATTTTTCCTTTTAATTGATACCCATATTGCTACTCTACAATGAACCAAATTTTTTAAATAATTTTTGTATTCAATCATATCCTAGAAATTCCAAGTCCTTTAAAAAAATCCTTACTTAAAAAGATGCTTTTGGTTTTTGTCGCACGATGTAACAAGTAATGACATTTGATACCGCTCTAGTTCTTTTTATATTGAAGTATGCATTACATTTAATATTGCATGACATTGGCGGTAATGTGCGAGGGCTTCTGCTGCATTACTTTTCATCTAGCATAGCATTACGCTCAAAGTAACGTATAATGTTTTAAAAAGTATTGCGGCAATTAAGCACTAGGCAGAAGGAAATGCAGCTTATGTGACGATGTAATATAAAAATGTCTAGCAAAATATTTTTAACAAAGTGTAACGCATACCAGATAAGGGTTGTCTGTCAATCGATGAAAGTAATTCGAACAAGTAAGAAAGTCTAATTTCGGGCGGAGCCGAACATTAAATACCCGGCGCACGTATTAAATATATGTTTTCCACCTTTCCGAAAGGTACCGCTACATGATAAGCCGGGGTGTATAAATTTTAAGTAAATTAGCGTCCTTAGATTTCGAAATTTTGAAGTTTCAAGCAGTTCTGAAATTTACCGTTATATGAAAAGCGGCCTCAATTTTAGTCCACTTTCAATAATTTTCAACGTTTTGCTTTTATGTGGCAAGCACAATAACCAGACCGAGTTTGGTACAAATTGGTAGAACGGTTACCGAGATACATATATGTGATCATAAGTGGGCGGTGCCACGCCCATTTTCCAAAATTTTATCACAAACGTATTTCTTGGTCAAGAGTTGTTGCAAGCATCAATTTTGAATAAATTAGCTTTAATATTCACTGATTTATCGAAGATTTTGTATTTCTCCAAATTACCGTTATATGGGATGTAGGCGTGGCAATTGTCCGATTCTAAAACTTTTCGGATTTTGGTATGTAGCAGGGCTAACAACTGTGCCAAGTTGGGAAGAAATTGGTACAGGGTTTACCAAGATATACAAATGTAACCATAAGTGGGCGTGGCTACGCCCATTTTCCAAAAGTTTATAATATTCTTATTTTTCGTCTAAAACTTATTGTAAATATCAATTTTGAGTGCATAATCTCCAGTAGTTACTAAAATATCGCAGTTTTCGTATTTCTGAAAATTACCGTTATATGGGAAGTAGGCGTGGTTATTTTCTGATTTTAAAAATTTTCGGCCATTTGGTATGTTGTGCGAAGGCCAACAACTGTGCCAAGTTTGGAAGAAATTGGTGCAGCGGTTACCAAGATATACACATGTAACCATAAGTGGGCGTGGCTACGCCCATTTTCCGAAAATTTATAATATTCTTATTTTTCGTCTAAAACTTATTGTAAACATCAATTTTCAGTGAATAATCTCCAGTAGTTACTAAAATATCGCAGTGTTCGTATTTCTGAAAATTACCGTTATATGGGAAGTGGGCGTGGTTATTTTCCGATTTTGAAAATTTTCGGACATTTGGCATGTTGTGCGAAGGCCAACAACTGTGCCAAGTTTGGAAGAAATTGGTGCAGTGGTTACTAAGATATAAACATGTAACCATAAGTGGGCGTGGCTACGCCCATTTTCCGGAAATTTATTATATTCTTATTTTTCGTCTTAAACTTATTGTAAATATCAATTTTGAGTGAATAATCTCCAGTAGTTACTAAAATATCGCAGTTTTCGTATTTGTGAAAATTACCGTTATATGGGAAGTGGGCGTGGTTACAGTCCTATTTCGCCCATTTTCAATACCAACCTACCTTGGATAAATGGAAACCTACATACAAAATTTCGTTGAAATATCTCAATTTTTGCTCGAGTTATCGTGTACACGGACGGACGGACAGACGGACAGACGGACGGACAGACAGACATGGCTTAATCGATTTCTCTTTTCATTCTGATCATTTATGTATACATTTGTCTATATCTATCTCGATTCGTTTTGGCTGTTACAAACAACCGTTATGTGAACAAAATTAATATACCCTTGTGCACAAGTGCGCTCGGGTATAAAAATATTGATGTAGTATTTGATACTTTGCAATTGATTACATTTGAGAAGCAGTTCATGGATATTGTAACGAGATTGCATTACTTTGGGGCCGACTCTGGAGTTGGCGTCCTTCTCATGCAATCGCATTTTCGCTGCTGGGTACGCTCTGACGTACATACGTATGTAAGTATGCATCTTATCAAAGTGGGCTCATGAGGTGATTGTTGTCTGTCGACCGACCAGCCGATTAACCACCCACAACATTCCTACATACTATTTATTACTATCAGTGGTGCTGGTGTACAAATTTTCTGAGCTCAAGTATTGCACTTGTAGTGTGCTCACCTGCCTGTCTCTTTTTGGTTCATTCATAAAATTAGCGAAAAACGAATATTTTTCTAGCATACTGTCGGCCGAGTCGACGCACTACATTCTGCTCTCTCGTGCACCGAGCGCTTAAAGCTGATAGAAGTAAATGAAGGATTTTCGGAGGACATTGCAATACTGCAGTTATCGTTTTTTCAGTCGTTAGTTGCTTAACAAAAGTGTTCGCTTACGGTACGAAATAACGGTTTATGCTACATGTGACGCTAGATTTTTTTACGCTGTTGCGGTCGGGTGCATCTTTGCCCTATTGTGGACTTCCTTTTTTTTATAAATTGCGTGCGAAAACGGCGGGAAAATCATAAATTGTGCGATATTTTAATGTGTTCTGCTTCACAGGAGTGTATGTATGCATGCATACATAGATATACACGTTGTTTAAAGTCTAAAACCTAATGTGAACCAAAACTATTAAATCTTAAAATTTTGATAAAAAAAACTTTCCATTATGTATGTACCTATGTATTTACATAAATACGTACATGTTTGTCGATGTGTGTATGTATATATATCTAAACATGCACATCGATTTCTTTTAGGGCCGTTTTCTAATGTAAGCAGTAAAGTTGCCTTTACTAACAGGGCAGATAAATTGTTCCTCACTTTAAAGTGTTTTCGTTTTCTTATCTTACGGGTAAAAATACATTTTTTATTCCGTAGAGTGAAACTTCACTACACTTCTGAGAGTGAAACTTTACTACATTCGTCATAAAATTTCAAAGACCGGCAATGCAACATAAGCAAATATAGAGCAAGAGCAACTGTTAGCAAAAACCAAAACCTTGGTTGAAATATCTAATATATCTAACTCATGAACCAAAACCAAACCAAAATTTAAAGTTAGGTACAAATTTTAAAGGTTGCATCGGGTGGGCAACAATTTATCGATTCGAGAAATTAATGCGCTGATGAGAAAACGAAAACTCGTATATTGAGACGATAAAGTGGCCGGTAATCTAAAGGTTAGGTGAGAAAACGGCCCTTAGAGTAAAAACGGCTGGAGCTGTCATTTCATATACATTTGCAGTTATACTCCCTGTGGGGAAAATCTCTAGCTCTCTAGAACTGGCGCGCTTGTAGTGTATTTAGACCCAGTACAGGTTCGCGATAAATCTCTTTTGCAAGCAAACAACTGGCGAATTTAACATGGCGATGTCCTAGGAAGTGTCAATAGCCCCCCGCTGCATCCCTTTTTCGATTATTTAGAACTAGTCCCTAAATTCTAAAGTTCCGAACCAGTTGTAAAATCGACAGACGAAAGAAAAAAGTATCATGATTTTTCAATCTGTTCGGTTCTTCCGCGTGTGGGATTTCAAATTATTTTCAAAGAAATGTGTTTTCAATTTGAAATTAAATTTGTTTGAATGATTGTAAGAAATGTAGGTTTACATGCCTTTGCATGTAGCTAAGTTTGTAGAGGTGCTGGCTGTTATTGGTTAGATTCCAGATGGTCCCAATATGTTAAAATGTTTACAAAAATTTTTATTTTGTATTACCAAACTATGAAAAACAATCTGCGAAGTGCAGAGTGATAGCGGATTTGAACGAAAAATCCGCCAAACACATATCTATGTATATATATGCTTCCCTTTCTCGATAGTTCCGAAGCAGTTCTAAATTCGTTACCTTAGATATAGATTTCTAATGACAAAAAGTGAAATAAAATAGCTTTTAGATATGACCACATTTCTCTAATTTTGAACTGGTGGGAATCTGACTAGTTACTATAGGACTGGTTCATTTTTGGCGATAAAGATTTAGTACGGCACTAGAAATTTGATTCAGTAGTTCGCGGTTTCCCTGCAGGGACTTATATGTGTATACATACATATGTATGTATTTATATAATACGGAATTGAATATATACACTAATCAAGCACAAAGCTTAAATTGAGAAGACTAGTACTCTTTTTCATTTATTAAGTTGACTAATATATCGAACCAGTGCCTTAAGAAGTCACAATTTATGTTATATTGTTTCTTATAAGTCCACGATGTACTACTAAGTGAGACAGAGGTGGCGCATTCAGCAGTAGCATTTCTTTACTATTGCCGAGTTTGACCAATCAGCTGTTTGTGTCTCGTCGTGTTGAAATGTCCGCGCTGTCACTAGTTTTGGATAGTAAACTTTTTACCATGCAAAAATAAGTTGCTAAGAATTCGCGTCACTAATTTCTACTAGCTTAATATTTCTTTATCCTCCTTTATATCGGTATTTCTGAGTGTAAATCAGGGATCACACGATTTGCACATTTGTACATTTGGCAGTCACAGAGTAGTGTTGTCTAGAAATATGTATCAAGAATGTGTTCAACTCAATAACAACTTTCCAAACAATACCACTCTGTTATGGTGAAAAAATACAAATTGTATATACAAATGAGAAGCTCGGCCAAACACTTGCAAAGTGCGCTATTTTAAATTTTTTTCAATTTTTAGTTTTTGCTGGATTACGTACCAGTATTTCAAGTAGTTTCATGTCCACAACACAGTGCAAAATCTTTTTATATTCTGAAAAAATAGCATCAAATGTTAACTCTTCTTCCAAAAGCCGCTATCGTATTTATTTATAAACTTTCAAAAGTATCCATCTTCTGCTGAACCTAGAAAACTGCTTTAGGTCGTATAGACTGTTAATGTTATCTTATGTCATGGAATGTTATGTTACAATTTTATAAGGCTCTTATTTATCCAAATTTTCAGGTAATAATAAAAAAGATTCAATTTAAATGTTACTTGTTTTCGTAGTCGTTTTTTCAAAATTATGGCTTTCTATTATAAAATCACATAACGCTGTTTGCAAGTGGACTACTAAAATGTACAAACCGTGTGATCCCTGCTTAATATTAAACTTTTATCCTATCTGCTAATTTATGTGCAGAAAGTAGATGACCACGACTATGATTTGTTTACAAATGGCGACCGACGCTCCGCTATTCGTTGCTATAGAATTGTATTAAACTTTTAGCTTTTTTTGTGATTCACCGATATGCGGAATACATACATCCGAAGCAACCAATGAAGCATCAAAATTCAACTTACTCAGGAGTATGTACTTCGTGCTGACGCAACCGGCGCAACGCTTGAATTACACTGTGAGACAAATGGTAGGGGTCAGTGATCGGGAATGGTTCAAACTAGCGGGGAAAGTTATATCGGTAAAAAAGAAGTTATACGTGTCCCGGCGTTTCGCTGGGTCACGTCTAGGAATCGAGATATATATATAACTATCATATAAGAGAAATTGTCACCTTTGGTGGTCTTTTTTTGACATAACTCGAGAACCACTAGTCCGATTTTGCTCAAACAAATTAAAAAAAATTAAAAAATACAATTCCTTTAATCTGTTCATATAAGGTTTTTCTATATAATCAACAGTTTTAAAAAAATTTAATATTTTAGGCAAAAAATATTTTTTTTCTTCATACATTTATTTTATACTGTTGATTATATAGAAAAACGTTGACACTTTTTTGTTGACCATGTTAGCTATTTTGTTTCAAACAAAACATTTTCGACGATTTTTTTGTTATATAGAGAAAATGAGCAACACCTTCGATGAAAAAAATTCCCAAAAATTAATTGTACTTGAAATTGAACTACCAAGCTGCACACTCAAAATTTTTCTAAAAAATCTAATTAAAAAGCTCTTTTTTAATTTTGCACAAATATTGCAACTTGTATTTATATGGTTTCTGTTAAAAATATGCTATACCTTTAAAAAACAATAATTAAAATTAAAAGTTTTAAAATAAATGGTGAAATCTTGCCAATATGTGAGTGTCGTAAAGTTATGATAAGAACTACATGTATGCATGTCGATTCAAACTTTTTGATAATACTTTTTGTCTATTTCCGCGGTGAATGTAGAAAATTTTACATTCAACTGTGTAACCAGAAATTTGTATGGGGATAACAGAAAATGCGTAGAAAAAGCTCTTGCCGCGTTAGTTACCGATACCGCTAAGAAATTATACTATTTGGACATTGTCCTTCCTCGGAGAGCGGATAGATAAAATTTTCGGGCTAATTATCGTGCATCTAGCGCCAAGGTTATTATCGAAAAGTATTATTTATACCGCTATTGCATAAGTGTGGTCAGAACGATGAACAAATGAGGTAAGCGAAAAGCCATACCTAAAACCAGCAGCAGAAGCTCTTGGTAAATGGGACGACGAATATGCTTTTCAGTTGATTAACAAACTTCTCCTCATTCTGACTACACCTCTAGCTAGTAACGCTACTTCAGAAATAAGTTAAGGCCGGTCCACATAGAACTTTCGCGTTGGCTTTGGCGTTGGCGTTGGTTTGACAGAACGCACATTAAAAGTATGCTTGCTACAATGAACGCTTGGCAGCGAATTCTTGGGCCACTAAATTAAAATATTAACGACAGATAAATTAATATTTCATATCAATGATTGCATTAAAAATGATATTTCTTGCCCGCACTTCATTAAAAAGGATAAAAATTTCACATATT
>NW_023458561.1:15877864-15880127 GCF_013731165.1 Rhagoletis pomonella | reverse complement strand
AAAAACGACTTTGAAGTTTACCAAGTTAATTTTGATGCTTCTGAACGCTTTAATGGATTGAAACTCGTTACTCGAAGGTTTTCGGGGTCGCTGATTACGAATCCGATGTTAGTTTTCCAAAATTCAAAATGGCGAATCCAATATGGCGGATGCCTTTTTTTTAAATTGATCGGAATCGCTTGAAACTCGTTACTCGGGGGTTTTTGGTGTCGCTGATTACGGATCCGATGTTCGTTTTCAAAAATTCAAAATGGCGGATCCAATATGGCGGAAAAATTTAAAATTTGTTCGGATTCATGTGAAACTCAAAAATGTCCTTGACACCGAGAACGAGCTCACTGATTACGAATCCGATGTTCGTTTTCCAAAATTCAAAATGGAGGATCCAATATGGTGGCTGAACTTAAAAAAAAATTTTGGATTCACATATAAAGTAATACTTGAAGGGTATCTTGGGGTCGATGATTACGAATCAGATGAATTTCTGGATCTGTATGTAAATTAGTATATATATGTACTAGCAGACCCGGCGAACTTCGTCCCGCCCAAAATTTTTATATATTTAATTGAAACTTTTTGGTCCAACATTTTCACCAACAATCCACGTTTACGATTTTCATTAGCACATTTGTCTGCTAAGATTAAGGCTTGGTGGTCATTTGCCGCTTTAAATAACCTAAGGAAAGTGTTATATCCGTTCTTGAAATTCTCCAGTTGTGCGGCATTTCATAGCACGGTTATTCGCAAAGCGAATAAATTTTTTCCTCTTCACTCCCTGGCGGCAACAATGACCCGGTTCTATAGTGAATGTCCTAGAAGCTTTACAGTATAGTAGGTGGCAATTTCAAAATGGGTGCGAATCATTGCTCTACAGAAATGCAATATACATATACTTATGTCAGACGAAATACCTTAAAAGTTTGTACGCATAATAATATTGGAAAATCACATCCATTGAGCCAATTGCAACGCAGGACCGTCGATATACTCAATGGTGCAACAGGTCGATTTAATCTGACCTTCAAGGCCCCTTTTCTCACTTGGCTATTTTTAGTAATCGCTCGACTTCAGCACCACTTGGCAACACGTTTTTGCAATAGTATTGCATACATATTTAAAACATTAGCCAAATCGGATCATAAATAAGATTTTTAGTAATAACTCAACTACAGCGCCAACTGTCGCATTAAATTGTGAAACTAAACCATCCAGGGACACACTCAAACACACACAAAAAGTTTCGTTAAAATCCGTACAACCATTTAGGAGGATTTCACTCACAAACACACCTACAAAAGAATTATAAATACATTCAAAGATAGCTAAAGGTCGGTACGTTTGTAGGCCTCACACCCCATTTTCAAATAGCCCAAATTTTCTCCATGAGTATGGGCTTGATTTCAACTACATACATATCTCCATACGAAGTTCCAGTACTGTAGCATGAAGACTTTCAGAGCTATGCAGTATAAAAATTCGATTTATATGGGAGGTGCCACGCCCCCCTTTCCAACAGCTGCCCTTTTTCTTCATGAGTATGCCATTGATTTCGTATATCTCCATACCAAGTTCCAGAACTCTACCATGAACACTTCCAAAGATATGCAGTATGAAAAATTCGGTTTGTATGGCAGATGCCACGCACCCTTTTCCAATAGTTCCAATTTTTCTCCAAGAGTATGCGATTTTTTTCGTACATCTCCATACAAAACTCTAGAACTCTACCAAAAAATTTCCAGAGATAAGCAGTATGAAAAATTCGGTTTGTATGCGAGATGTCACATCCCTTTTTACTATAGCTAAAATTTTTCTTCAAGGGTATGCGATTGATTTCGTATATCTCCATACCAATTTCCAAAACTCTACCACGCACACTTTCAGAGATATGTAGCATGAGAAATTCGGTTTGTATGGGAAGTGCCACGCCCCCTTTACATATAGATTTTTTTTCGGCCTAAAACCATCCTTGGGACACGTGCGGCAGGTGGCAGTTTCAAAAAAATCGGTTCAGCCGCTCTCTAGCCTTGCGAAAACTAACAAACGGCTTTCTAAATATAAATTAGTTGAGATTCATATATTATATATTATAATTATATTTTGACAGTATCCGTTGTTTCTGATTGGCACAAAAAAATCTTGCCTAGTGACGAATTCGCCCCTTGATATGGTCGTTACTTAAAGCTATTTATATTCGAAATTGCATGAAAATTGGAAAGCAGGAATCTATAAGCTTATCCAGGCAAAAAGCTACCTATGTACCGAA
>NW_023458561.1:15876029-15877764 GCF_013731165.1 Rhagoletis pomonella | reverse complement strand
CGTTCAGAAGCATCAAAATTAACTTGGTAAACTTCAAAGTCGTTTTTCTCGAAATATTTTTTTCTGATCGTAGGTCCCTTTTAACTTTATGTGTCACATATATTGAGCTATTCAACCTTGATAACATACTGTTTGATCATGATACAATAATTTTTAGAAGGTAGTTTCACTTCAAAATTTTTGACATAAACCGTGTCTGTGACAAACACGCAATGTGGCCAATGCTACGATATAGATCTTGGGGATTATCGCTTGTTATTTTTGATATTTTTTAACAGAACATGTAAAGATTTATATGTTTCATAACTGATCACTTAATTTTTAATATAAATATACGTATTTTGTACATACATTTTTGCCACTGCTAATCACATGAATAAAAATCATAAAAATGAAAATATAACAGCAATATTTCTTGTTTATAATGGATTAGATCCATCGCACCCCACGGACTTTATCGGCCGCCAATTTAGATGTGCTCGCTAGTCTTTCCATTGCACCACAACTTATTGGTCAGAGCGATTAAGCTGGTGTAATGTGCGCACCTCCATACATCTTCATGTACATATTTCAAGCGAGCCCTATCATTTAAATAGGCGGCCGATAAAGTCTGTGGTGTGCGGTGGCTCTTATAGCTGTGTCCTTACATCTATTCCGTGTGTTGCAATATCCACGAAAGCAGCAGTTAATTTTTTATGAAGAAAATTATTACAAAATATTCGAAAATTTCTCTACTTATATGTTTGGCTTTTCTTTGTTTTATTTTTCCAACGTCAAAAGGTGGATTTTTTTTTTTTAAAAAGTTGGTACAACAAAAAATACGAAACACGTTTTCTGTCAGATAGCTTACATGGCGGATAAGAAGAAGAAGTGAAACCACCTTCTAAAAATTATTGTATCATGCTGTTTGATATTGAAATCTTTTTGCAGCAGAAACTATTAGCCTTCATATAACACTTTATTCGAACTATTGAATTAAGACTTTCCAACCTCATCCTTTTTCGAATCTTAGTTTTTGTTGAATTCATTATGGAAAAAACGCGCTCAACAAAGCATGTGAAATTATCCAAAATCTTTCAGAGTCGGATGGAATGGTTCTGAGAAAAGTTATTCCATGGGAGAGTTAAAAAATTTTAATATTCAGTTTCCGCTGCTTTTCTTTCCTTCAAAGTCTAATAATGAATTGGCAGGTCCCTGAAGCTCGCCCTCTTGTGATTCACACACTTTTCTGGTGAAAAAATTAAAGCATTTTTAAAAGTATTTGATTGACTAAACATTTTTTACAGTCTTTTAATATGCTTCTTAAGACAAGTTTATCACGCAGTTCATTAGCCTCTTCTATAAAATTATGGCGGGAAACTAAGTTTTGTATGCTTTTATAATTGCAATAAATTTATTTGAAGGAAAAAATCGCCAAAAATCGCCAATGGCGATTTCTTAAATTTGTAGGCGCAAATACCCAAAAAATCTCTAAATGCTGATTAAAATCAGAGTGTCCAGAGATTTTAATCAGCATTTAGAGATTTTCTTTATGTATACACAGTACATATACGCCATTCATTCCAGCGAATTTCGGAATAGGGTTGCCACCTTAATTTTGGAGCAAGAAACTTACTTAATAGATACCAAAATCCATTTTTTTTATTTCTAAAATATTTTTTTAAAGCTACTCAAATCTTGAAAACTTAAAAAAGTATATGCACTCCGGGCAAAGCTGGGTCAACCTGGTACTATA
>NW_023458561.1:15874795-15875929 GCF_013731165.1 Rhagoletis pomonella | reverse complement strand
CTAGAACCGAACCAGTTCCGCACTAGTTCGTTTCCCTACAGGGAAGCTAACGCAACGCCAAAGCTGTATGTTTACGGCCTTTATGAAGCTTTTCAGCAACAGATTGAAAAAGTCGCACGAGAGTGAATCCTTGTCTAAAACCTCGTTTGGGCTCAAACGGTGCGAAAAGGTCCTTCCTAATTTGGACAGAGCTGAAAATTGTGTTCAATGTCCCTCATAGGCTTATTAGTTTTGTGGAATACCCAAATTTAGTTATGATGTCGTACAGGCAACTTCTCTTCGGGCTATCAAATATGGTGTGTGTCGATTTGCGAATGGTCTGATGGTGTTGATTTGATCAATGGTCTAAAGACACACTGATAAGGGCAAATCATTGGTCCATGAAGGGCTTCAGTAAATTTCGTCGGCAGAACCTTGTATGTAATATAAAAAAAAATCCCTAGAAAATTTTGTTTCGAAATTTTAATGTAGTTGGTTGATAAGTCCTTATACTGTACAGCACTCGGCTGGGTATTGGACCAAACCAACTTTTTTTAAGAGACCGAGTCATATGTAAAAAAGTAGTTTCTCCGTTTTTCGAAGTTAGCCTCCGAAATCGAGATATGGGCTTTCGAAGCTCGAAATTAGACCTTTGCTAAAAAAGTAATTTTAATTATTGCATGTAAAAAGCAAAAAAAAAGTAAAAATACAGACGTGGTCCGCCTTTTGCTCTTATTTATATGGTATATAATTTTTTTTGGGAAAACTTATATTACAGGTGCTATAACGGATCTTAGAAAAATTAATAACTTAATATTTCAGAAAATTTTTAAGTGATTTTTAAAAAATGCATATTGTTGTAAAGGTGATTTAACCTCCTTTCTTGTGATATGCATATTTGTATACTTCGTACATAAAAATTTGAGTAAAGACATACGAATATACATATCAAAAGAAAGGGGATTAATTCGCCTTTATAGCGATACTAACCTTTTAAAAGTCAGTTAGTAATTTTTTCGTTTAAAATATTTTTTTATAAAAAAAAGGTATTTTTGCTTTAAATGTGTTTTATCTCAAATATTTATATACGAAGTATACAAATATACAAATTAGAACAAAGGGGATTTACTCGTCTTTACAACTATATAAATTTTT
>NW_023458561.1:15872520-15874695 GCF_013731165.1 Rhagoletis pomonella | reverse complement strand
ATTAGAACAAAGGGGATTTACTCGTCTTTACAACTATATAAATTTTTTAAAAATCACTTCAAATTGTTTGCAATATAGGGAATTTAATTTTTCGAAGTACCGAACTTTGTGTTTTTTAGTTATTTACATGCAATAATTAAATATAATTTTTTAACAAAGGTCTTATTTCGAACTTCGAAGGCCCATATCTCTATTTCGGAGGCGAACTTCGAAAAACGGAGAAATTACTGTTTTACCTATGACGCAATCTCTTAAAAAAATTGGTTTGTTCCAATACCCAGGAAAAAAATGTATTTTGCCGTACAGTGTTATTAATACATGTGTGTGACAGTAAATAATATCAACGGAAATAAGGTCAATTGACTTTATTTCCCACCCTGATGCGAAATAAAGTCAATTGACATTATTACCCTTTTAAAAACGAAATAAAATCCCACATTATTTCTCTTTCAAACATTAAATTTGCTTAGCTTAACGGCGGTCCGCGTCAGCGCGCCGGTCGCGCAGTGTGGCTCGTCCCGCTACGCCGCGGCCCCCCCGGCCCCCTTCCCCTTCTCCCTCTGTGCTGTAACGCAGGTAGATTTATTTTTTGTATACGTTGAAATAAAATTTTAATATATTTTAAACATCGAGGGCTTATATTCAATAATACCCTCTATCTGCACACTTTTCACAAAGATGAGATTCTGATATAAAAATCCACCTAAGCTTTAACTGTAATCAGTGATATTAATGCTACCTTATATATCGACAGGTAATAAGTCCCATATGGTTTCTACAATCACAAATTAGTTTTTGAGCAAATTGCTGATAGAGGGTATTAATGAATTCAAGCCCTCAAAATTTCACATTTTTATATTTGTAAGTAATTGGAAGCAGGGATGCCAACTTGGCTCAAACCGGCCCATTTGTCCCTATTTTACTTCAAATGGCATCTAATTTTTCAATTTGGCACAAAGTGCCAAAATGGCACTTGTGTAAAAAAAATTACATTTCAATACATTTTTCTGAAATCCTTTGCGTGCATTTCTTTTTCTTAACTAAAATTTTCTAATTTATAAAGGCTATTCAACTGGTTTATCTTATTTTATCATTGCACTTTTGTTTGGAAAATGGGGCTTTATTTTATTGCTAAATGTGAATGATTAAAAGGAATGACACCTTTTTTGGCACTTTTATTTTTCTAGTTGGCACTTTTTGGCACTTTTTTATCTTCAATATGGCACCTCATAACTAAGGATAGTTGGCAGCCCTGATTGGAAGATTTCTGCTGTGTTTTGGGGCAACAACTTGTCTGCAGTAAAAAAGCATATAAGTTGTGTTTCAAAAGTGTGTGAAAACCAATCAATTAACTTATATGATCTCGGTTCCGATATTAAATAATCAATAATTGTTTGTACCCGCATTATGGCACAATGGTTCGTTGAATGTGCCTTCTAATAAATAGTGTCGTCATTCTCCTTAGCTGCTTTTAAATGATGTCGTCACAAATTTCTGGCGGAGACATGAATACAGCGTAAGAAAATTCTTTTCCTATAATTGTTTCCTTATAGAAAGGTTGATTTCTTTTCCACCTTATACATTCCGAATTCGTTCAAAATATGCTAATTTAAAACACAGAATTATATCAGTGTTCCTCCGGGGTTTTTGGACATGGACTGTTTCTTCAATTTAATAGTGTTCGCTTTATTTTTGTAGAAACGAAACATGTTTTGCACATTATGGATCATTTCTACACCCTTTATTCAAATATTTCTCGTATTCCAGCTGGGCGCAGGCGTTTAGTTTTTCGCATCGTTTTTTACATATTCGTAATTAAATTTTTTTAATAAAATCAGTTGGTGGTAGTTCATGATTGTGTGTGGATTAATATCACAACACTGAGGATTTGGCAATAACCTTTTTCATCTATTAAATAAAATAATGTAAAAAAAATATTTTTTAAAAACAAGCTTTTATTTAACTTGTACAATCAAAGGAATAAAATGAAGTAGTGTAACAAAAGATTTTTTAGCAAGAAAATTTTGTCAAAACTGCACTAAAATGAATAAAATAAAATAAGTTAAGGTCTCGTTAAAGTTACTAAAAGCCATTTAGTGAAAGGGGTTATTCAAACTCTAATGAAAATTACTAACAATTTGTACTAATTTACTTCGTTTTTAAAAAAGCTTGTCG
>NW_023458561.1:15860947-15872420 GCF_013731165.1 Rhagoletis pomonella | reverse complement strand
CGCTGAATTCGCCGACAAGCTTTTTTAAAAACGAAGTAAATTAGTACTAAATGGTTCCATTTGAAAAGACAATCTTAACTAATAGAAAAATATAAATTTAGTTTAGTAAGTAGAGGGAAGTTCTAAATAAAGTCCGCCCGATTCCAATTTTTCTTCAGGTACCGATACCGATGCCGATTCCATAAAAAATTACAAATAAATGTATTAATGCATAAAATCAGTTTATTTAACGGAATTAAAATAGCAAAAGAAAAAAAATAATTGAATTAATTGGCTTGTTATGCAACTTTACATACACATGTATGTACAAACATACATACGTATTTTTTTCAGAGGAGGAAGCATCGAAAGCCTTAACCCCAAACCAGTCAGTGTGAGACTTTAACCCACTAAACATCCTACCGTCTACGTACCGATCCCCCCGGTACCACCGTCAAGTATTTCGTCGGGAGGCGGTTTGAGGCGGTTTACATATGTATGTATGTGTAAAGATATATGTACATATATCACATTTATGTTATGTTATACAATTTTATTTCGTTTTGTACTAAAATACTATCTTTTGCACACAATGCAGTAGAACTTATATGCTAGGTATGTATGTATGTACATACATATTTTGGCCGGATTTGGCATTTGGCATTTGTCTTCTTAATTTAATGTTTATTATTTTTTATATAAAGTCTAGCTGGTATACAACAAACACCGATGCCGAGGCCGATTAATCGATCGGACTCTAGTTATATATATGGAAACGGCACGTTTTACTTGAAGAAATTTTAATACACGTTTACAATTAATTGTAAACAATGAATGATTAAGAAACCTATGACCGCACATGATTATATATCGAGCCCTAACCGACAAAATAACGTTAGCGAAGTTTTTGTTTCAAAATTTTATTTTTGATGCAGAAATATTCCTATAGCATCTAGATGCATTTCTGCATCACGTATTAAGAAGTAATGGAAAAAAAGCAGAGTAGCTTTTTTCGAAAAGCCCTGTCTATATGAATTTAGGTTTAGAATTTTTATAAGCTATAAAACTGTACTTTTAAAACCTTAAATTCAACCTTGTGTGAGACGCACCTTGATATGTTGATAAATTAAGAACATCATTTGAATTCTTGGAGCATTCAATTTTTTCCCCAAAAAAAGTTTACAAAGCTGTAAATTGATTGCAAAGTGTAAGTGAGAGCTGATATCCCCCAAACAAATAGGAAATGTGCTCACGCAGACGTAATGCGATAGAAAGCAACGAGTATGAAACCAAAAACTACAACAAAGTAAAAGTAGCTAAGATAAAGCAAATGTAATAGAAACATCTAAAAATATGCTGTATAGAGAGTAAGCAGACAACCACCACAAATCTTGGCTAACCAAACACCGTCCGGAGTTTACTTTTTATCTGAATAAATATATGTATGTTTAAGGACACATTTGAAATTACTTCCTCGATTCAACAAATTTTAGTAATGTTTTGACTAAGACAAACTTGAAAACAAACAGTAAAGCTGTGGTGAGTTCATAAATATTGAAGCTTGGCAAAATCAAAAGAGAAGAGCTCGGATTCATCAACACATAAAAAATTAGATTACGGCTATTGTGTGGCACATAGAGACCACGCTGAGTTTAACAAAAATCATAATCAAATACATTCGAGTTTTTAAGTGCTGATTTACAAAACTCATAAAGTAACCCCAAACAATTTTCACCGAAACACATAGAGTACCTGCACCTTTATTACGGGTCGAATCCTCTCTCACGGGCGCATTGAAACCGACCATGGAAATTGATGTTAATCTGCGGAAAGCAAGTGCCATCGAACTGATGACCATTTCAGCAGGCTCCTATAGTATCAACAACAAACTTAACAACAACAACAGCACATCATCATTTGCCGTGCGTCCGGTAGTTTGTGGCTCCCCTCCCTCTCGTCGGATTGGTTGCTGTGGTATTCTCGGCCGGCTGATCTTCGCTGGTGGCGCCAGCACAGCTAAAACGGGCAGTGCTGACTATCATAATTTCAATAGCCTTCCCATCGTCGGAAATCAACAAACTTTACACGCGACTGCTCCGGCCCCACTTTGCGACGCGACTGTTGTTTCGTCGGTATGCAAGGCAGGTAACACGTGCCGTCCGCAGTCACGTCGTACGCCCCAGGAAGTCTATTTCGAGAGTCGGGGAAAGTCCTGCAAGAAACTTCTCAAATTCAATGGCTACTCAAATAAGGTGAGTCTTGTAGAGAATTATGCATTTTTATTTTTAAAATACAAATACATACATAAAAGTAATACCGGCCGACCTTTACAGTGGTACAGGGCCCAGGCGGCTGTTCGGATGACCATAATGATCTTTTGAATACGACTCTGAGGTGCATTTCACATTTAGGATCCGGCGTTCACAAAATATCTACAGAGATGATAAGAAAATGAGTCAAACCCTAATATATTTTGTCGAAAGTTACCCGGATAAAACAAACCCCTAAGCCTCTTATTTTATACTGTTTCCATCTCATAATTATTGCAAATTTACTACAAGGTTAAACTTTTAGATACCCTTAAATTTTCCTCATTGGGAGCGATTAAAAAGCAATTGTTTAGCAATTAGTCAGCAACAAGAAAATTTAAACACTTCTATAAATTTAAATTTTACAGAAAGACCATGCAAAAATATTTCAATTCGTATTTCGCCAGGTAATAAATGTATGAACTTATTTATATTTTCATAGTCAGCTGTCGAGGCGCGCCAACGCCAACGCCAACACCAACCCAACGCCAAAGTTGTAAAGGCCCGTCCACATACAACTTTGACGTTTGCGTCTCTTCGACAGCAGCGCGAGTAACGTCAGTGCTTGTTACAATGAACGCTTGGCATCGAATGATTTTTGCGTGTCAAATGAACTTTTATCTCAAAGTTTAAACTGCTGGCAAATGTAAATAGGGATTATAACTTAATAACTAACTAATACAACTAAAGTAAAATCTGTGGAAAATTAACAATAAAATACTTTTTTCGCAAAATCTATAAAGGGCCCTTTTATTTCTCAAAAAAAAACCAGGGTAACAGTTATTCGTCGCCACGCTGTAAATGTATTAATAAACTGAAACTCATTTCGCCAGTAGCGAAAATGGTCACCGGTGACATCGTCACTAATGAGGATTTGGTGACATCGTCACACTTGCTGTGAATCCTTAACGACATATAGCTGACAATGACACTGGTGACAATGTCATACAGGTGTACTCCTATCAAAGACTTATAACAGACAATGTCTTGCAGCGGTCACTTATGGAAAGCCTATTGCAGGACATTGTCGCTGGAATGTCATTAATGATCACTGCACGACAAAGTCATGCAGATGACCTCAACGACGAAATTAACATTTATATGAAAAAGTCATGAACGACTTCTATACAAACGGAGCCCAAAGTCATTTAAGACGTAACTTTTCCGTACAAGACTCTTAAGTGACTAATGCATGACATTCGCTACGGGGTCCCAATTAGCTTACTCGTATTCGTCTATGGCAGGGCTGTTTAAAATTTTTCTATTTCTACTATAAATCTACAAAATTTATGCGTACACTGACATTTTTTTTGTAATTTAAGTGAAGCTAACAAATAAGTTTTTTTTATACCCGAGCGCACTTGTGCACAAGGGTATATTAATTTTGTTTCTCAAAACGGTTGTTTGCAAAACGAATCGAGATAGATATAGACAAATGTATACATAAATGATCAGGATGAAAAAAGAAATCGATTAAGCCATGTCTGTCTGTCCGTCCGTCCGTGTACACGATAACTCGGGCAAAAAAAATTAGATATGAGGTATGTAAGTTTCCCTTAATCCAAGGTAGGTTGCTATTGAAAATGGGCGAAATCGGACAGTAACCACGCCCACTTCCCATATAACGCTAATTTCCAGAAATACGAAAACTGCGATATTTCAGTAACTACTGAAGATAATTCACTCCAAATTGATATTTACAATAATTTTTAGACGAAAAATAAGAATATATTTAAAGTGTTAATTTGTATATGTGCCTATACTTCAAGGCAAAACTAACCCAAATGTGCTACAAGTGCTTATGGAGTGATGCAGCTGTGGTCTATGGTATGGTCGGACGACTTTAAGGTGCAGAAAAATAAATAATTTAATTTTTTTTTGATCTTTGCATAACTTTTTGAAACACTATATTTAATGAAAAATTTGGAAACTGCCGGGAAAAAGGTGCGAAAACATTAGAAATAAAATCTAAAAAAAATGCGACTATAAATCGAGTATATTTTTGTTTATTTTTAAATTTTTTTGGTAAGTTTACACGATGAATATGTATTTTTCTCGTTTCCACATTTTCGTGTGTAAAAATCCTTTTTGTTAGTGACTTTACACAATTCTAAGGGTGAAATCAAACAGCAGATGTGTATTTTGTAGCTTGTACACACTTTCTTAGTAAATTTACGCACACCTTATAGCTGCTAAGAACTCTAAAAAGTCCGAAATTTAAACAAACTCTTCGTTGAATAATCGAGCATGTAATTTCGCGAATAATAAGGTAGGAAATCAGTAACCTACCTTTTAGGTAGAAATCTACAAAATTTTTTTTTAGAGTGTATATTACTATGTATCTAATACATATCGCGAATATTAACAAAACCAGTCTACAAATACGGGCTTTCGACCCCGACGCCACCTAATGGAAATATTTTTTGCGAAAATATTCCAGCATATGTAACAAATATACATGCAATAAAAAAAACAGATTCGACCATAACTACTTAACATAGATATATCACTTTTAATTTTTAACTATAAAGACCCCTCCCTGGAAATGCCCATATAAATATTATACTTATGGAATGACGCACATCCTATGAAAGCGTAATTATACTGCCTATTAGAAGAACATGACTCAAAAAAAAACTCTAAAGTCTAAATTGTGGGCGCTATGATTTTGCTTCCCCTAAATTGCGGAAATTATGCACCCCGACCAAAAAAACTGTAACCTTCAAAAATGAAGAGACTTCAAAAAATTAAGGCGTTTGGATTTTACTAAATATAGTATTTAACTAGAAGTAATTTTTACCCGACTTCATTTCGCGTATAGAATTTAGCAGAATCGATAAATTCTTCATGATGCAATGATCAGATCTAAACCAAATGGGACCACCCTTGAAGTGCCACCTTCCCAATCGAAGTATCGAAATCGGTTAACGTTGTCAACAGTTATGCAGTAACATACATAAAAAAGTATTCGGACGAATTAATAACCCCCTCTTTTTTCTTAAATTGCTTAAATTTTTTAAGAATTTGGTTCGAAGTCCCAAATTTAGTACCTCCTAAATTTGTTAAGATATGTTTAGTTCTTTAAACACCAGAGAGTGCTGGAATTTCTAGTTAATTTTTTTTTCTGCTTTTGGGAAAATATTCTTCCCACGTATGTACGTACTATGTAGTACAAAAGGAAAAAATCTAATCAGCTGATACACTGACGAAGACACATATATACATATGTAAATCTTTGGCTATAATGCACGGAGCTAATCGTAACAAATCGCGGCGAATTCGTCAGGATATATTGATTTTATACTCTTCCTTTTTATGGTACGTTTACGTGCCACGATTGAGAGAATACATCTATCATTCTTGTTTACGTGCAGTATAACGAATGCAGGTATAGGTTTTGGGGCAAAGCTACCCTTCAGCCAATGGCGACACGCGCGCCAATTGAGCGTTACCGGGAGAAAAGGAGGGAAGAGAAAGAAAAGAGAGGCAGAAAGGCGTGAGTGCGAGGAGCTTGAAATGCTGGCAGACAGGAGCGCGGCTCGAAAATTTGATCAGAAAATAAGGCAGCAATCAAATGGTTTTAAGACCGGGGCTAACTCCTGCAAAAATGAAGATGGAAACCTGGTAACAGATGTCCATAGTACACTTGAGATATGGAGGGAACACTTTTCATTGCTTTTAAATGGCCAAACAGATGGCGCGTTTGATGAAGGAGAACCCGAACCAATGTATAGGGACGAAGCTCACGTCTCTAAACTGAACCAAGACGAGGTGAGAACAGCAATAAAGCGGCTTAAGAATCCCAAAGCCCCCGGAGCCGACGGTATACCGGCAGAGCTGTTCAAAGCCGGTGGCGAAGAGTTGGTGGGGCGTATGTACCAGCTTTTAAGCAGAATTTGGCTGATGAATACATGCCCGAAGAATGGAATCTCAGTGTACTTTGCCCATTCACAAGAAGGGAGATCCCGCCGTTTGCGCCAATTATCGCCGAATAAGCCTTCTTAATATTTCATACAAGTTCCTGTCAACGATACTGTGTGCATGACTGAAGCCGTTCACGAACCAGCTGATTGGACCCTATCAGTGTGGCTTCACACCTGGTAAATCCACCATTGACCAGATTTTCACAGCACATCAAATCCTGGAGAAGACATTAGATAAGCAAATCGACACACACCATCTTTTTGTTGACTTTAAAGTTGCTTTTGATAGCAAGAAGAGGAGCTGCCTGTACGACGCTATGTCCAAATTTGGGATCCCCGCAAAACTAATACGGCTATGTAGAGTGACGTTGAGCACAACCTTCAGCTCCGTCTAAATTGGGAAGGACCTCTCCGCGCCGTTTGAGACCAAGCGAGGTTTTAGACAAGGCGATTTACTCTCGTGCGACTTTTTCAATCTGATGCTGGAAAGCGTAATAAGAGCTGCCAATCTGAATCGCAGCGGCACCATATATAGCAAAAGAACGATGCTGCTGGCGTATGCAGATGATATCGATATCGTAGGTCTGAAACAAAGGGACGTAACCGCAGCATTATCCAGTTTAGAAAAAGAAGCTAAAGAGGTTGGTCTAGCGGTGAACGAGGGAAAGACAAAGTACCTCCTGGCAACATATAAAGAGTCCACGTGCTACGGGATACACGTCACTATTGGCAGATATAACTTTGAAGTAGTGAAGGACTTTGTCTACCTAGGATCCAGCATAAACACCACCAACAACGTCAGCCTGGAGATCAAGCGAAGAATAACTCTTGCCAACAGGTGGTACTTTGGGCTCGGTAGGCAATTGAAAAGCAGAGCCCTCTCTCGACGAACGAAACTCACGCTCTACAAATCTCTCATCATGCCCGTCCTTTTATATGACGTAGAACCTTGGACGATGTCGAACAAAGATGAGAAGGCTTTGGAGGCTTTCGAGAGAACTTTTCTACGCAAAATCTACGGCCCTGTTTTCGTGGATGGCGGATATCGGAGAAGAAGGAATGACGAACTGTATGAGCTTTTTAACGACATGGACATAGTTAAGCGCATAAAAATACAGCGATTGCGTTGGCTTGGACATATTGTACGCATGGATGACGACTCTCCGGCGAAAAGATCCTTCGACTCCGCACCCATGGGTGGGCAACGAAAGCAAGATCGCCCACGAGCGCAATGGAAGGGCCAAGTGCAGAGGGACCTGTCTGCGCTCGGGATAACCAACTGTCGCAAATTCGCGCAGGAGAGATGCAATTGGAGAAGCTTTTTGGTCTCGGCCCAAACCGACAAATGGTTGTAGTGCCAAATAAGAAGAAGAAGAAGATACTTCATCTAGGACAGCCCATTTGAAGTCAAAAGGACAGCCCCTTTGAAGTGTGTTGACTAATACTTACGGTGACCATTCGTACCGATTTTGGCCGGACAGTACCGATTTTGAGAAAATGGTCTAACCGAATGTGTTTTAAAAGTCGGTATATATAAGTGTCCCGATTTTTCATATTTGACGATTTGAAAGCTGCTTTCGACAGCACGAAAAGTAGCTGTCTTTATGCCGCGATGTTTGAATTTGGTATCCCCGCGAAACTAATACGGCTGTGTAAAATGACGTTGAGCATAACCACCAGCTCCGTCAGAATTGGAAAGGACCTCTTCTAGCCGTTTGATACCAAACGAGGTTTCACGCAAAGTGACTCTCTTCCGTGCGATTTCTTTCATCTGACGTTGGAGAAGATAATAAGAGTCGCAGACCAAATCGCTGTGGCACAATACTTCACAAGAGCGTACAATTTCTTGCGTATGCCGACCACATCGACATTATTGGTAAAACAAAAGCTACGTCTGTTCTGCTTTCGCGGGATTAGATAGAGAAGCAAAGCGAATTGGTCTGTTGGCGTACGGGGACAAAGTGAATTATCTTCTGGCATCACACAAACAGTCAGAGCATACTCGTCTTGGCACCCACGCCACTGTTGACAGTTAAATGTTTGAAAAAATAGACGACTTCGTTTATTTGGGAACCAGCATTAACACCAATAAAAATTTCAGACTTTAAATCCAACGGGGCATCACTCTTGCCTACAAGCACTAGTACTTTGGACTGAGTAGGCAATTGAGAATTAAAGTCCTCTTTCGTTGTACAAAAATCACACCCTATAAGTCACTCATCATGCCTGTGCTGGTGTATGGCGCGGAGGCATGCACAATGAAAACATCTGATGAAAGTATTCAACGCGGTACGCGATGGTGGTAACAGAGGAAGAGGATGACCTCCTCTGCGTTGGAGAGACCAGGTGGAGAAGGAATTGGCTTCACTTGGCATTTCCAATTGGCGTCAGTTGGCATAATAGATAAATGACTGCCGTGCTGTTTTGGACTCTGCGGTTACAGCGCCAATAAAGAAGAAGGTGACACTGTCCTCCGAAAATTCATATGACGAGTGTCAAGTAGCGAAAAAATACGAGCTCCGGTGTTGAGGATCTTAGTGCACCTGATTTCAGAGTAATAGTTAATTTTCGCCAAGCTTTAACTGCAGTTAATGCCTATTGGAAAAAGGAGAATACAACTCGAAGGGGGTAATTGCTCATATTAAGTACAAGGAAGCGAAAGCAACAAAGAAAAAGAGGGAAATAAACTTTGCTGATCACGCTAACGTTCTTTACCTGAGCTCTTAACTGCAGATAAGCTTTTGGTAGAAATGGGCTATAAGTCACAGATGTTCTTATAAATTTAAGAGCTCTGTTACATGAACGCCTCATACTGTCTTCTCGTATATACTTGCGACAGAGCTACATTGGCTTCATTTTATCAAAAAGAATCAGTGAAATTGTTGGTGAAATTTATCAGAAATGTGTAAACGAGTTTTTATAGAAATTTTGATAATTCATTTACAAAACTTACACAATTATAAGTTTACATATACGGTTTACAATCCATTTTTAAGGTTTTATGAATACCCCTATTTTCGTTACCTTAATATAGAAAGGCACTAACTCATCTAACTTATATGATTCGATGAAATGCATCATAATCAAGGGAATTGTGGATTTTTACTCTGTTACAGCTTTTTGTATTTCAGCGACAATGTGAGATAGGGCCTTTCTGTATTAAGGTAACGTTATGTTTCTTTACATGCATTTTTTCAATGTACCTGAGACATTCTTCTTCACATCGGACACCAAATTTGGTGTCACACTTTCGATTGGCTTAAAATTTCTTTTATGGGTTCTATACATGAGATAAGCTAACACATGTTTGAGGAATTTTTTTCGCTTTTTTCTTTGGAGATATGATTTGTCAAAGTTTGCATTTTTTCGTGATTCTAACTAATCATATACTTCTTCAAATCATAATATCTCGGCTTCTGCTAATCGTAGAGACTTCATCTTAAAGAAACGGACTTATTTTTCACACTAGTATCTTCCAGTTGTCGAGATTCGACATCTTTTTTCATACACTTTTGAATTTTACCTGTCACCAATACCAACTCTTTTATGCGAATTACTATTTTGAAGTTCACCAGCATAATTTATACTTAATGTACAGGAAACCTTAACATCGAATTATGAACGTTAATACCGGATTGATTAGTGCTAATTCTACCAAGTCTCCTCCAACTTTCTTCAGTTACTTTTGAAATTAGACCGAAAAAGGAACCTCGATTTTCATTTATAAAAAATATGCATATGTATTTGTATGTATAGATGAGGTGTTCATCACTGACTAATATGTCAAACATATACCAATTCAGACTGTAAATAAGTTTTTCGATTATATTTGTCTGAGAGCCTCTTGGAGGTTAAAATCTAATTTGCCCACATCTACACAACTCCTTATTTTTCATCAGAATCGTTAACGGTTGAGAAAGTTTCTTGAAGGTTTGAAACAAAAGATAATATTTCCTTCTCTAACGGCGGTTTCACACGGGTTTTTTTCAAGACTGGGCCAAAGCCCAATATTTTTTCATCACGTGACTGGGCTAAAAAGTTACACCAAATTTTATGTTACTAATATGTGTTCTAAAAGTGAAACAAATGTGATCATAAATATGATTTTTTACGATAGCTCTAAATCCATGCGCCACCTATCGGAAGACAAACACACTGATCCTTCTAAAAACTTCTGCACAAAACAACAATCATTCAATGCGATTTTAAAATCTGGGAAAAAATGGTTCCTAATTGAATGATTCTTGCGATTTTATACAGGGTGTCCCAGAAGTAACCTGCCAAACTTAAGGAGAAGGTAGGTGGGGGGATGAGCTCCCTGATAAACAAAAATTTTTCAGGTAAAAGTGTCACCGTGTTTGAAATATTAAAATTTTTTTGAATTAAAAAAAAATCGTGCCTTTTCATGCATTTTCTTTAACTGCATCTACAAACAAGCCTATACTTAGTAAATTTTTTATGTAAAATACTTCCAGATAGTTGCTTCTCCATACTCAAATGCAATGTAGTTAAAATATATTAAGGAACCATCATAAAATTAGGACTATTGTGGGATTTTTAACTTTTTGTTATTTTCTTCCCCAACTTTGACTATCTCTGGTGAAAAAAAATGTACCGAGCTATAACTTTACATTACATACAAAAATTGCTCTTTTAATAAAGATTTCAGAAAGCTGCCACTCTTACTGTTTCGAATAGAAAAAAAAGTTATAGCCGCTTTTGTGGGCAAAGGACTGAGACAAGCTAGAATGTATTTAATGGATTTAAATTTAAGTTGCTCTTGTTACCGACCAATGACATGCTAAATAGTACAAAGATACCCTATTATAAGCACCTACCACAGATACGTTTGCGTACCAAATTTCAATTTCCTTTGACTTATAGTTTTGAAATTATAGCTGATAAAATTTTCCATGCCTATGGGATGTGCCACGCCCCCTTTTACAAACCCATTTATATATAAGCACCTACCATTGAATTATCTGCATACTAAATTTCAAGTTCGTGGGACTTATAGTTCCGAAGTTATAGTTGATAAAAGGGTCCACGCCTATGGGATGTGCCACGCCCCTTTTTACAAACTCATGTATATATAGCCTACTGTAAGCACCTACCGGAGATATGTGTGCATACCTAATTTCAATTTCATGTGACTGATGGTTGTGAAATTATAGCTGATAAAAATTTCCACGCCTATGGGATGTGCCACGCCCCCTTTTACAAACCCCTTTATATATTCTTTACCATACCTGCATACCAAAT
>NW_023458561.1:15859913-15860847 GCF_013731165.1 Rhagoletis pomonella | reverse complement strand
CTTCACAAAAAATATTGATAGATATAGCCCTTGTTATAGACTCTAGTCCGAATTCCGGTAAGTAACATAAAATAATGTCAGGAGCAGGTAATAATGTACCTTTGTACTATTTAGCATGTCATTGGTCGGTAACAAGAGCAACTTAAATTTAAATCCATTAAATACATTCTAGCTTGTCTCAGTCCTTTGCCCACAAAAGCGGCTATAACTTTTTTTTCTATTCAAAACAGTAAGAGTGGCACCTTTCTGAAATCTTTATTAAATGAGCAATTTTTGTATGTAATGTAAAGTTATAGCTCGGTACATTTTTTTTTACCAGAGATAGTCAAAGTTGGGGAAGAAAATATCAAAAAGTTAAAAATCCCACAATAGTCCTAATTTGATGATGGTTCCTTAATATATTTTAACTACATTGCATTTGAGTATGGAGAAGCAACTATCTGGAAGTATTTTACATAAAAATTTACAAAGTATAGCCTGGTTTGTAGATGTCTTCTTCTTCTTTTTTGGCGCTGTAACCGCCTAAGCGATTTTGGCCGAGTTCAGCAAAGCACGCCAGTCGTTTCTCCTCTGTGCCAACTGACGCCAATTGGAAACGCCAAGTGAAGCCAAGTCCTTCTCCACCTGATCTTTCCATCGCAGTGGGGGCCTCCCTCTTCCTCTGCTACCACCAGCGGGTTCCGAGTTGAATACTTTCAGAGCTGGAGCGTCGGTGTCCATTCGAACGACATGACCAAGCCAGCGGAGCCGCTGTATTTTAATTCGCTGCACTATGTCCATATCGTTGTAAAGCTCATACAGCTCATCGTTCCATCGTCTGCGGTACTCGCCGTCGCCAACGCGTAAAGGACCGTAAATCTTCCGCAAAATCTTTCTCTCAAACACCCCAAGAGCCGCCTCATCGGATGTTGTCATTGTAGATGTAGTTAAAGAA
>NW_023458561.1:15858751-15859813 GCF_013731165.1 Rhagoletis pomonella | reverse complement strand
TCTCTGGAACCACTTATTATAAAGTAATGGAATTTTATACACCTACATTTGTACACATACAGGGTGTCCCAGAAGTAACCTGCCAAACTTTAGGGGAAAGTAGGTGGGGAGGTGAGCTCCCTGATAAACAAAAAATTTTCAGGTAAAAGTATTACCGTTTTTAAAATATTTACATTTTTTTGAATTAAAAAAAAAAAACGTAAATATTTTAAAAACGGTAATACTTTTACCTGAAAATTTTTTGTTTATCAGGGAGCTCACCTCCCCACCTACTTTCCCCTAAAGTTTGGCAGGTTACTTCTGGGACACCCTGTATGTGTACAAATGTAGGTGTATAAAATTCCATTACTTTATAATAAGTGGTTCCAGAGAAAAATGATATGAGAATTTTAGTTTATATGGGCGGTGCCACACCCCCTTTTCAAAAATAAAAACCGTAATTACGGTATTGACAACATATGTTGCTGCGTCAAACTGAGGAAGTTAGCATAGGAGGTTCCCGAGATAAGCGATGTGAGAATTTCAGTTTGTATGGGCGGTACCACACCCCCTTTCATATTATCTACCTTATTTCGCCATAAGTACGTCATTGATTACGTAAATAGTTGTGTCAAATTTCAGGACGTTAGCATAGGCGGTTCCAGAGATAAACGATATGAGAATTTCAGTTTTTATGGGCGGTGCCACACCCCATTTCCCATTATCTACTACGTTTCGCCATAAGTCCGTTATTGTGTCAAATTTCCGGATGTTAGCATAGCACGCTTCGCCCTAAGTACGGTATTGACAACATATGTTTCTGTGGCAAATTTCAGGATGTCAGCATGAGCAGTTCCAGAGATAAGCGATATAAGAATTTCAGTTTGTATGGGCGGTGGCACGCCCCTTTTCCAAAATCTACCACTCTTCGCCGCAAATACGGTATTGACAACATATGCTGCTGTGTAAAATTTGCAGGATGTTGGCATAAGTGGTTTCAGAGATAAGCGATATGAGAATTTTAGTTTGTATGGGCGGTGCCACGTCCCCTTTTCCAAAATCTACCACTCTTCGCCGTAAGAA
>NW_023458561.1:15842138-15858741 GCF_013731165.1 Rhagoletis pomonella | reverse complement strand
CCTCCCTTTCCAAAATCTACCACTCTTCGCCGTAAATACGGTATTGAGCACATATGTTGCTATGCCAAATTTCAGGACGTCAGCATCAGCGGTTCCAGAGATAAGCGATATGAGGATTTCAGTTTGTGTGGGAAGTTCCACGCCCACTTTCCCAGTACCTACCACTTTTCACCGTAAGTAGGGTATTTACAATCTATGTATCTGTGCTAAGTTTCAGTTCACCAGCGTAATTGGTTTTAGAAATACAGTGGTTTTCACATTTTAGTCTATATGTCAGATGCCACGCCCCCTATGTGTTAACATTTCTGGATTAGAGGAAGTTATATCCTTTAAATCGGTGTATGTTTCATTGAAATTTAGCGAACGGTGCCTTCTAAAAAGGGATTGCTAAATTTTCTTATGGCGTATTTATATATAGACTAGCAGACCCGGCGAACTTCGTCCCGCCCAAAATAAATTTTCTGTACACGGTCAAAAATTTGGGTTTAATTTTTAAACCGCGCTGGGACTACTGTCTTTTTTAATCTTTTATAGTCTACTTTTTAAACCAGTCAATAGTTTTAAGCAATTTTTAATATATTGTGGTTTAGATTTTAGTCCAAAAAGTTCGTGGTTTAAAAATCAAACCAAAATGTTTTAATTCTAGTTTCTAGGTTTCATATATAGAAAATTTGGTTTAAAATCTAAACCGAAATAGAAAATGTTTGCACACAGCGAAATGTGGTGTTTATTCAAACTCAACATATGAATGCACATTTACATGCGTGGCTGTAGCTGAGTGTGCAAAGATGCTTGATTCAATTGGTTGCTACTAAGGCTGTCCGGGTTCAGTCCCCATCAGACGGAGCAATGAAATTTTATTTTTATTTTTTATTTTAATTGTGAAAATGTTTGGGCTTAAAATTTAAACCGAAATGTTTAAATTCTAAACCCAACATATGTGCCCTCTTCTTTTGAATTTAGGAGGTTTGTATTTGAAACTGAATTTATGTAGTTTGGTCATATACATATGTAGTCCAATAAGTTTAAAATTGAAACCGAAATTTTTAACCGTGTATTGAAACATTTTGGTCCAACATTTTCACCAAGAGTTCACGTTCATGATTTTTAGTGACGCATTTGTCTTCTAATATTACGGTTTGGTGGTTGTCAGAAGGCATATTTCCCGTCTTAAATATTTAACTTAGCAAAACTGTACATGCATACAAAGATACGTAATAGTTTCAGTGCGTTTGAAAGGCGCCACGTCCCCTTTTCAAACAACCCCAATTTTCTCTAAGAGAATGGGATTGATTTTATATACCTCTATACCATTTTGGACTAATTTACCATGGGAGGTGCCATGTCCCTTTTTCCAATAGCCCCAACTTTTCTTCATGACCAATCGCGTTTTATATATCTTGTACATACCAAGTTCCAGTACTCTTCCATGAACACATTCAGAGGTATGCAGTATGAAAAATTCGATGGGAAGTGCCACGCCTCCTTTTCCGATAACCACAATTTATCTCCATGAGTATGCGATTGCTTTCATATATCTTGTAATGCGATAAAAGCATATAATTTGCAACCCTACTGAATTACTACAAACTACCTTATATGAATACGCCCTAGGCTAATCTAGTACAATTAAGAACTTAGAATTTACGATATTTGAATGCGACCCTGTCATATGTATGACATCTGCTAGGCTTATGTCAAAATGTGAAAAATATATTGGCGGCATTCGCCCGCGTACCTTCAACTCGAACACAAGTACTTTTTCTTTAAATTAAATTCGACCTGCTAGCCACCAAGGCATCGGGTGCAGTCAGCAGCTTCGGGCAACAAACGTTTGCCTGCACCAACGCAGCCCCAAGCAGGCGTTGGCCGGCATCAGAGCCGGCGGAGCACCAGGGCTCCGCGAGAAGCAGCCAGCAGCACTGCCCTGGACAAGTCGGGCGTTGGCTGGCATCAGCGCTGGCGGAGCACCAGGGCTCCGCGTGAATTCAGCAGGTACGCCCGTTGAATTATCGAAGTGGAATTTTACCACTTCGACAATCTCCATACCAAGTTCGAGACCTCTTCCATGAACATTTTCCGGGATATTCAGTGTGAAAAATTCGGTTTGTATGGGAGGTGCCACGTAACTTTTTCAAATAACCGCAATTTTTATCCATGAATATGCAAATGTTTTCATATATCTCCATACCATATTCGAGTAGTCTACCATGAACACTTCCAGAGATGTGCAATATGAAAAATTCGGTTTGTATGGGAGGTGCCACGCCCCCTGCACCTAGCGGTATGAAATATACTTTACATCCGATTCTCATACCTACCATATATAACACAAAAAATTTCTTAAATATAGGTCGAGCCGTTTAGGAGGAGTTCGATTTTTATATGTATGTATATTAGATAAGCACGATGCGAGAAGCATAGACAAAATTTCGATGAAAAAAAAATATTTTTTCTCGGGTTCACAACTATCCTATCTTTTAAGTTGGAACCAAAAACACACACCCACAAAATTTCATTCATCGGTTAAGCGGTATCGGAGTGACACGGGATATTTATATATTAAGACACCCTATTATAAGCACCTACCACAGATACGTTTGCGTACCAAATTTCAATTTCATTTGACTTATAGTTTTGAAATTATAGCTGATAAAATTTTCCATGCCTATGGGATGTGCCACTCCCCCTTTTACAAACCCATTTATATATATGAATTATCTGCATACTAAATTTCAAGTTCGTGGGACTTATAGTTCCGAAGTTATAGTTGATAAAAGGGTCCACGCCTATGGGATGTGCCACGCCCCTTTTTACAAACTCATGTATAAATAGCCTACTGTAAGCACCTACCGCAGATATGTCTGCATACCTAATTTCAATTTCATGTGACTGATGGTTGTGAAATTATAGCTGATAAAAATTTCCACGCCTATGCGATGTGCCACGCCCTTTTTTACAAACCCCTTTATATATTCTTTACCATACCTGCATACCAAATTTCAAGTTCATGTGGCTTATAGTTCCGGAGTTATAGCTTATAAAATATTCTTAAGGGATGTGTCACGCCCACTTTACAACCTCATTCATATATACCCTACTATAAGCACCTACCATATGTATGACTGAATAAAAAATTTCAAGTTCATATGACTTATAGTTTCGGATTTCTAGCTGATAAAATATTCCACGCCTATTGGATGTGCCACGCCCACTTCTACAAACTCATTTATTTATACCATACTATAAGCACCTACCATATATATGACTGTATATCAAATTTCAAGTTCATGTGACTTATAGTTTCGAAGTTATGGCTGATTAAAAATTTCACGCCTATGGGAGGTGCCACGTCCCCTTGTCGAATTCCAATTTTTTTGCCCTATTATAGGCCCAGGTGTCATGGCAATACTCTGACAAAATTTTGTTCGATTCTGTCCATCCGTTTAGGCTGCAACCTGGCGCATACATACATACATACATACTTCCACAAATGTATAGTAGATATATCCTTCTCTAAGCGTAAAATAACACTATGCGACAGTCAAAATCGGGATGGGATGAAACCAACGGGAAATGTTATATCGGTCAAAAACAAGTTATACGTGTCCCGGCGTTTCGCTGGGTCACGTCTAGGAATCGAGATATATATATAACTATCATATAGGGGAAATTGTCACCTTTGGTGGTCTTTTTTTGACATAACTCGAGAACCACTAGTCCGATTTTGCTCAAACAAATTTAAAAAAATTAAAAATTACAATTCCTTTAATCAGTTCATATAACAGTTTTGCCGGTAAAAATAAATGTATGAAGAAAAAAATATTTTTTGCCTAAAATATTAAATTTTTTTAAAACTGTTGATTATATAGAAAAACGTTATATGAACAGATTAAAGGAATTATAATTTTTAATTTTTTATAAATTTGTTTGAGCAAAATCGGACTAGTGGTTCTCGAGTTACGTCAAAAAAAGACCACCAAAGGTGACAATTTCTCCTATATGATAGTTATATATATATCTCGATTCCTAGACGTGACCCAGCGAAACGCCGGGACACGTATCACTTCTTTTTTACCGATATAACTTTCCCCGGTAGTTTGAACCCTTCCCGATCACTGACCCCTACCATTTGTCTCACAGTGTAATTGTTGGGGATGTCTCGGCCACAGGGCCACCTATCGTGTAAGTTTCAAGTCCAAATATTTCTTTTAAATTGGCTAAATTGTTTTCTAAATATGAGCCAAATCAGCAAGTAAATGCAATTTTTATGAATATCCCGACCCCAGCGCCACCTAGCGATTAAGTTTTTAGCCGAAATATTTCCCTTCAAGGTGCTGAAATATGTTTCAAATATGAACGAAATCGGTCCAGCCGTTTAGTAGTTTAGTGACATTCAATATACGGAAAACTCTATGAAATTGTGAAATCGTGACGTCTCAGCTTTCTTCATTTTTCGGCAACAACAACAAAAAATTTCAATTTTTTTTAAATCAAGGAACCTTCCACACAGAAGGTCCAAAAATGTGCTTTTTACAGAATTGAAATCGGTTGAACTGTTTGGTCGGGCTTCGCCGTCATACGAAATATATTTCATTTTTATATTTATAGGTATACATATAAGATGGTCAAGATTTTCCTAAAGCTACATAACTTAGCTATTAAGTAAGTTGAAATTTTGAAGTTGATTTGCATTTTGAAGACCAGTAAATTAGGGATTTAAACATATACCGTCGTAATCCTTGTTTAATTCTCTATAAAAAACGTGGTTCAAAAAATATGGGTGTTTTCAAGAACTATTTTTAAAATATTTTTCTTTATGACGAGATGGTTTATTTTGTGAGAATCAACAATCTTTTGTAATTTGTTATCCAAAACTTATGTTGAGATATATTTAGTAAGGGGTTAAACATCGAGTTTTTGCAAGAATTTAAATTTTATTGCAGATTCTGATAATATTTGGACGGCAAGATTTTTCTTTAAGGCGAAAAACCCTTAAAAATGGGCAGTTGGGAAATTGTAGGAATAAAGTTTGAAAAACGCAGATTTTGTTGCGGATTTCGGCAGAGTATCGCTTCGCGAACAACATCTGTTCCACAACTGAAGTCTCTACGATCAGCAGAACCCGAGATATAATGATTTAAAGAAGTACACGATTAGTCAGAATTACGAAAATATGCAAACTTTGACAGATCATATCTCCGAAGTAAAAAAGGAGAAAAAATTCCTCGAACAGTGTTAGCTTATCTCATGTATAGAACTAACAAAAAATTTGAAGCGAATCGGAGACATGACATAATTTTTGTACGAAAGCCTACTTAAAAAAGAATGGCTCACCTACGAAGCATAGTTCAACACCATTCCTAGACGCTCTTGATGCTTGCAATCATACACTATACCTACGGTGACCATCCGTCCTTTATTTTAAAGGACAGTCCTTTATTTTAACCACCTGTCCTTTATAATTTTTTCAAAATAAAGGACTCCTTTTGTCCTTTATTTCTTAAACTGTCCTCTAAATCAGCTCTACATACATGTGGTTCAAAACTGGCATCTAGTGTTCGTATTTCACTGGAGACTTCATTTTTCCCTTAATTTGATTAATTTTTATTTTTTTATTTTTGCTAGAGACCAGTTGAGCCTGATGTGTGAATTTTCATTTGATTGTATTAAAGTTTTTAGTGCAAAATGCAAAAAAGTAGCAATTTTGAAGAAAATGTATTCTCCTGTTCCAGTTAATAAATGTCACATAACAAAAACTAGTTGAAAACAGTTGTATCGTTCTCCCAAAACGAAAAATTACACAAAAAAAAAATTTTAAATGTTATAAGAAATGTTAACAAAAATAACTATTTTTTTTGGTTTTTAGTAAAAATTGGTTTAAAATGAAGGCTCCGGTGAATTGTGAACATTAAATTCCAATTTTGAACCACTGCGTGCTGGCTTCGTCGTGCAGTATGAATTATGGTAAACGCATTTTGGTAGCAAAGGGTGACGAAGTCCTTAAAAAGGATTTGGCTTCATTTTTCGCTACTGCAGGGGAACTTGTACAATTAAATAATATAATTAACTGGTAAATATTTGATTTAAATTACGATATGGCTAAAGTGCTTTTATCATACAAGTTGTATGTACGTATTCCCAAATCAATTTGAAAACAATGTCCTTTATTTTACGTTAGTTAATATGGTCACCGTAACTATACCTAAGGGTATACCGATTCTTGCAGATAGGCGCAACACTTCCTGCGACATCGGCTTCAAGCGAACGCTCCTTCTTAAGCTTAAATCATATTTATGAAGTAAAACTGGTGACCAAAGATTAAATGGTATAGCTTTACTTAACTTCCACGAAGTAATATTGTACGCAACTTTTTCTTTTAAAGAAGAAGCTGTAGACGGATGATGTCTCTAATTTGTTCATGCATACATATATAATCACTCGAGTTTATTAAAAAAAAAAATGAAAATATAACACTGATTGACAATAGAGAATTTTTTTTCGGAAAATTAATAAAATAAAATGAAATTAATGTTTAATTTGTAACCTAACCTGCATATGTATTTAACTCAATCGCTTAATGCTTTGGCGTGCCGTACACAAATGTTTGCGCATCAAGCTTTACCTGGTAATCACGCCTTTTATAAGAAGCTTCACTTCTATCACTTGTAAGGTGCTGCACGCGACTTTTTCGTTATATTGTCCAATATTACAGTCAACGACCCAAAGGAAAAAAAAAATAGATTTGCATATACACATGGACAAATTTATTTCATTAGAATTTGAATTTGTATTTATAAAGCTCTTGACAATAAACGAGGTATACACTGCGTATGAGTAATCAAAATAGGGCCAATATGACTATGTATGTACTTGGCTGCACTGTGCTATGTAAAATTTAGCTACTCCAAGGCATGCTTACCATTGTCATGCCACTTTGCGAAAGCACATAAATCATTTTCTAACTTATTGAGATTCTACACGCACAACACCACTTACTACCATTAAATTTAGGGTTGGATACCGGCAACTTGCTCCCTTTTGCTATGATATTGCATAAAACTTAGTTCATACTTCAACAGTTGTGTAAAGCATAGTGGTGGCAAGCACTCGATTATTAATTGCAATAAATCATAAGTAATTAACCGACTAATCGGTCACTTCGATAAAAATTTAATATAAATAAAAACCATTTAATAACACTGGATCACAAATTTTAATTTTTATTTTGTTCTCGCTGATTCCAAAAATCTAGTTAATTTTTATTGTATGGATAGGTTTTCGAGATATTTGCAATTTACCGTTATTCAGGTTAAAAAAAGAGTGGTTCCATTTAATGAGGTATATCTTACGAATTAACGAAATAATCGTAATACGAGATACGGCAAAGGAAAGAAAATAAAATTCTCCATAAACCGTGTATACATCAATTTTCGATAGCCCTGATAGCTTCTGAGAAATTAGTTAATCATTCCAGATTTTTTGATGTAAAAATGCAAAAAATTCAAACATTAAAAAAAAAAACAGTTTCTGTGTAAATGATGTGCATTTGTGTTAAAGGCTGTTCCTTTAGAAAAAATTTATCAATTAAAATTAATTGAAGGAAATGTATTGATAAATAAGAAAAAAATTTGTTGTATGTATGAAATATAAGCAGAAAAGAGTGTTACTCATACGCCACGTACACCTGAGTAGGTAGAGTGTTTGCATCGAAAGCAAGAGGTGTCAGAAATGATTAGTTAATTTCTCAGAAACTATCAGAGCTATCGAAAAGTGATAGGGTTTATGGAGAATTTTATTTTATTTAATTTGCCGTACCTCGTATTACAATTATTCAATTGGTTCATAACCGAGCAAAAAATCGGTAATCGCTTTTAGTGGTAACGTATTCTTGAAGGCATAACGTTATAACGCCTTCGAATTTTTTCGCTTCTTTTAGGCATTGCCGGTAATGCAAAGTAGAATATCCTCCAATATTTTATTTATTTCGCTTCTTTGTTTCATTTCGAGGAAAGCAAAGTATAATGTCCTATAATATATATTTTTTTAATTCGCTACTTTGCTTCATTTCGGGGAATGCAAAGTAGAATCCCTACAATATTTTATTTGCTTCGCTTCTTTGCTTCATTTCGGGGAATGCAAAGTAGAATCTTGCATCGTAGTCAGATCACAAATATAATGAGTATCCAAAAATTATTTTTCTACCGTTACTTTCTGTGGAAATTTGTCTCGCATAAAAATCATGTTTTGCTTTGTTCAATTTACAGCGAAGTTGAAGTCGGTCAATGAAGTGAAGTACAAGAGTGAGGAAGTACAATTTTAGGCTTAATTAAATATGCATGTACATATGAGCGTTTCTACAAAGGAATTGAATAGTGGCATCCATAGAAAATTTTTGCTGTAAACCAGTGTAATTTATCAACAAGTAATTTTTAGCAAAAAAAAACGACTTAAAAAATATATATATATATATTTATATTTCATAATTCAATGATCGGATTTAAACCGGATTAGTATGGGACCACCTCTGAGACGCTACCTTTGCGATGCAAATAGACTTATCGAAATCGGTTGACGTGGTCCACAGTTATGCGGTAACATACATAAAAAAATAAAAATATTCCGACGAACTGATAACCTCCTCCTTTTTTGGAAGTCGGTTAAAAACTAGCTGTTTTATTAAAAAATATATTTCTTGGTAAATTGTGGAAATTTATGCCATCAATTTGGTGCGTTAACAATCAACAAAACAAAATAGTAAGGGAAAACAAATAAAAAGATAAAAAGTACTACATTCCTTTTCAAAGTTGGAGATAAATTGTAATTTTTTAAGATATTTTAATTTAGTAGCTTTCGGTACGATATTTTATCAAAGAGCAAAACTATATTGTACAATTAAGCGTATACTATGATTAAAATTTCATAGGCAATGATATAAAGATTAATTGCTAAGAACAGAATTCAAAAATAGCAGTTCGGATAAGTATTTCGTTGTAAGTCTGTTAATTTTTCCGCACCCGCCAGCTCCCGCTTTGGAAAACAGATGTTTCGATGACACAGACGTACCAATTATAAAACAATATTTTTAAGAATGAGCGTAAAGTGTCTCAAGCATCAACTACATTGCGTTTCAATACTAAATCCGGAGCATTGAGGGAGAATCTCAATTCGTCTCAGGGATGTATGTAGTCACTGTCTTTTCTTCTGCGTTTGTCCGCCAAGGACATATGGTGAGCCCACAGATCAGTATCACCAAGAACTAACGTTTCACTTCCACTCCCAATGTTGTCGTCTTAACAGACTTTCAGACATTTCTCGTCTTAAATGCCCCACTACTAGAGGTATTTCGAAACCCATTTTTGTTAAATCTTGGATTTAGCAAAGTTGGTACGGCGAGCAGATATGAAAGTTTCATTTCTCAAAGCGGTGGCCAAGCTGGTAAAAAATATATGTCTTTAGTTTTTTCGCCACCAGCCTATATGTATTTAAAACTAACTTTTATTGTTTGTTGGCGCACTCAATGTGCACGGGGAACAACTTGGCTTAATGTGGCATATATTTCTTGACTTATTTGTGTGGTCGGAGCTTCCAATGGCTTTAACAGAGAAATAATTTCTATAATTTCCTCTTTACCTTTTGTTATTATCATTGTTAAGATTACAGGAGGCGTAACTTATCGTTTGCTTTAATATGCCGCTTAAACAAAAGTTACTAGTTCCATGTATTTTGTAACTACATCGCTAACTCAGGTAACTATGTATAGTGTATTTTCACTAATCAAGTTCAATGTGTGCGCAAAGCAACGAATTGCTTCCGCGATTTTGGCACCGTTGTCTTTAATCACTGTAAAAATGTATGTATCTTTGCTGACAGAAAATTCTGCAAGTGCGTTTGTCTGTGAGAGCATGGATCAGCTTGAAACGCTAATAGTTTCACACATTTGCTTGCTTTTGAACAGACCATGACTGTCACGTCGAGCAAACTATTCAATTTGATATCCGTCCAGATGTCAGTGGTCAAACATAGACCAGGCCCTGTCGTAAATTTCTTGAGTGTTTACTTTTTATTTTATTACGAGCAGGAAGTTTGTATAATTGAAAGTGCTATTTCACGAATTTCGCAAACACCTTCCCCGTACAAAAATACGTAAATAAAACATACAGTAAAATTTTAGTCTAAGATACAAATTAAATGAATAGAAATCGATTGCCATTATGTACATATATGTATTCATAAAAATTCAAACTTAATTAATCCTAAATTAAATCCTAAAATGTTTTTTCTTCATTTTCAAAATATGCGTTTTCAAATATGATATTCAAATTTTATTTCTATTAAATCACAACAAGTCGTTTAGTACACACATTGTCAAAAATATATTGATATACATACACTTATAAATAAGTTACAACATTTAGTAAATGAAATACAGATGTTTTACATATTACTATATACATACATACATAAATACATACATACATAAATACATACATACAGATGTTCCTGCCTTACTTCCAAGCGGGGCCTGCTAATTTTCCTTCACGCTGGTCAAATCCTGTAATTTAAATTAAAAAAGTTTTAAATTGTTATTAATAACCCATAAGAATTTGTTTAAGTTACTCTTACCAAAGCTTTTTTCGGTCAAAGTAGTCCACCAATATCCCTTATATGTAGTTAGGGGTTAGAATTGAAGATTGAAGTAACTTATTTATCTGAACACAATTTTCCGACAAGTGATGCAAACATATGAAAGTTTTTCATTATAGCCAGGTAGCTTTTTAAATTCTAATGCAAAACATTTTAGTTTTAAATATTTTTCATACCCAATTGACTGAAAATAAATTAACGTTTTTATTTTAAAAATGTCTAGTTTTATTTTGCTTGTTGAAAATTGTGTCGCAGTACAACTTGTTGGGACAATATTTTAAAATGTTTCATTATAGTTTTTAAAATACGCATTTTTGACGCTATTTCTTTAATGTCGTTTATTCTCCTCAGTAAAAAAATGGTGAATATGTTGTAACGATCGTTTTTGTTTTGCGAATGTTCCGTTTTAAAGTCGTAAGTACAAATACTGTATTTTTTTATTTTATATGAAGTAAAATTATATCAAAAAAGCCTTTGCACCAATAATTTTAAAATTATAATGATAGAGTAATTGAAAATAGAGAAGAAATATTCGATAGTCATAAAGACTATCGATGGCGGCTACAACTATCGATAGTAACAACCCAGAAACAACACTATCGATACCCAGTATGAAAAGTAGTAATGCATTACATGCGTGATAAATAATATAATGTATTTGTTATGAGTTCTCGATAATATTACTGCTAACTATGTAACCAGCATTCTAATGTATTCAAAAAGTTCCAAAAATTTCATATTTAAACACATCTCGATACTAGGTAATGCAAAATTGAATGTCCCACTTTTCTTAGGACATCGCCCTGGGGAAAAATACATTTTAGAATGTGAAAAGGTTTGTTTTACTGATTATTTTTTAGATTACTATGCATTACATTTTCCCACTGGGTAGTGTCGTTAGTGGCAATAAAATGTAAACCATCGATATTATGGATAGTGCCATCGATAATTTTCCAGCCCTAATGTTAACTGCTGCCGTTTACTGCACAGGCTATTGTTTTACTGCAGTCGCTCTAGTGCCCCGTTATTTTGTTGTATTAAGTGCAAATCACTATTTGCAGTAAGCAAACAAATACTGTCACTGTACTGACGATAGCCAGCAGCGACACTGCAGTATTTGTTTTGATAGCGAGCAATCCATGAGTTTCACTTCATTTCTTGTCAAGTGCATTTGCTTCATTACTGCATTTACTGCGCTTACGCATATGTTAGCGTTTGGCTGAGCTTCTCCTCCGATTTGTGGCGTGCGCCTTGATGCTGTTACACAAAGTGAAGGGACCTACAGTTTTACGCCAACTCCGAACGGCGATTGTATTTTTACGAGACGCTGTTAAGAAAAAAACATTTTTTTATATATATTTTTTTTGTGATGTTGCTTTGACCAGGGCTTGAAGCCAGGCTCTGCGGAGTGGTAGCGGGCACTGCTTACCACTACACCACAGCGGCCTGCCACCACTAGTGAAACACTATTTTCGATTTCTTTGCACTAGCCCATGTATTGTGTGACTGTTTTCAGACTACTCCTAAACGTAAGACGAGGATATGGCAGTAAACCAAAGGTTTACTTAAAGTATGTCAACATATAAATATAATCTCAATCAAAGCTCGTTTGTTAATCACCCCGTTTAAACTGATTATTTGCTGTCAACTTTGTTGTGCTTGTTGCTTCTCACAACTCACGGGGAAGTGAGGTTTCTTATTTATGCCACCGTGATCACTCTTTTCGGCTATATTAAGCAATTTAAATATATTTTAACTAAATAGTTTATTAAAAGTACCTGTACAAACCACCTTTCCTTGCTAGCGCCCATTTTTGCTTACTTTTACACTTGATATTTCTTCTCGTCTTGGCAAAAATAATCGATAAAACTAGGTTGGACACCGAAAAGTTATCGGTTTAATCTGATACTATTTTATGATTACAGATTAACTAGGGCCGAATTTTGTATGGCTAATCTCCTTTTCTAATTGCGATTAGGGAGTTAAGCTCGAAAATGATTATAATCTACTTATATGTAAACCTACGACGTCGCTCTGGCGAAGTCGTTTGGGTGAACTCGAAACGAGGTCGAAACGAAGTCGTTTTTTCCATACAAAATTCAGCGTCGTTTATTATTACAAAATATGGAATCCACAATGTATAGTTTTTTTCAGAAAATGAAGGCGCCTATTTACACCTTTTTTTCAGTATTCACAATGTTCTTCACATAAAATTTTTTAATTTTTTTATAAAGGTATAGTTTACTCTACAATTTGTGGGTATGAAGTTTTATTAAATTTGGTATAGAATTGTTCTTTTACTTTAAATTTGGTATAAATTTTAAACATCGTTTTGCAGTTCGCTGGTACATCGTTTTTGTGGGCTGCAGGGGAGTCGTTTTTGCGGCCCGCCGGTGAACTGCGCTTTTCATCCGACGACGAGTCGTTTGTGACCGTCGCCGGCGAACAAATTGTTCACCAAAACGAGTCGGAAACGACGTCGTTACGACAAGTGGAAAAAGTGCACCAACACTAAAGAAAAGTTTAATTATACCTTTCATGAGCATGAAATGGTATTATAACTTTGGTCCGATGTTTGTAAGTACCAGAACAAAAAGAGATAGACCCATGAAAATGTATACTTATATGATCAGAACGTCGAGCTGAGTTGATTTAGCCATGTCCGTCTGTCCGTCTGTCCGTCTGTCTGTCTGTTTGTATGCAATCTAGTCTCTCAGTTTTCGAGATATCCGGATGAAATTTGGTAGGTGGGTGTATTTTTATAATGTATTAATCATTTGTCGGAACCGGAAGAATCGGACCACTATAACATATAGCTCCCATACAACTGATTGTTCAGATATGAGATTTTTCATTATAACTTCTCCATTTATGCAGCTACGAACATGAAATTTTGCAATACTTGCACCCATTACCAACAGAATACTTATAGTGAAAATTACAAAGATCGGGTCACTATAACCTATAGCTCCCATACAACGGATTGTTCAGATATAAAATTTTGCGTTATAACTCCTCCATTTATATAGCTAGGAACATGAAATTCCGCACTGTTTTCAACAATTATCTACAGAAAACTTACAGTGAAAATTAAAAAGATCGGGTAACTATAACCTATAGCTCCCATACAACTGATTGTTCAGATATGAGATTTTTCGTTATAATTCATCCATTTATGTAGCTAGGACCATGAAATTTCGCGCTGTTTTCACTCATTATCAACAGAAGACTTACCTCGAAAATAATAAAGATCGGGTCACTATAACCTGCAGCCCCCATACAACTGATTGTTCAGATATGAGGTCTTTTATCATAACTTCTCCATTTATGCAGCTAGGAACATGAAATTTCGCACCATTTTCACTCATTATTAACAGAATACTTACAGTGAAAATAACAAGGATCGGATGACTACAACATATATCTTCCATACATCTGATTGTTCAGATATGGGATTTTACTGTAAAACTTCTTTATTTGAATAGCTAAAACCGATAAATTTCGTAAGATATTTTATAAATAATAATACAAAGTCTACTGAGAAAATCGTCAAAATCTATGCTGTATAAGCTTTATCTCCTATAGCACTGATTGTTCAGATACCAGTTTTTACCATATATCTCCTTTATGTACGAAACTAAACCCAATAAATTGTGTTACCGGTTTACATACCGATCACATAGCGGTGAAAATCACTTAGATTGGTGTCATATAAAGTATATCTTCCATACCTCTGATTGTTTAGATGCGATTTTTTATATAAGTATGTAACTCCTCTATCGATGTATGCAGATGTATTCAAAAGCAGTAATCTGTCAAAGTAAAATTTGCAGATGTTCATGAAAGGTATGAAGCCTTCGGCATAGCCGAAGACAGCGCTGCTCTTACTTGTTTTTTATTGTAATAGAGCTGTAACTTTCGCTATCGCTGCTATTTTAATACATCTATACTATAATAAAACTGGAGATTGTTTTTCTGTTTGAACTCACTAATCTCCGGAACTACTGAATTGATTTTCATGGGGCTTTAACTGGTATCTAGACAGTGACCTCGGACGTAACATAGGCTATACCAATTTTTGCAAACAAAATTTACTTTGCACCAAATTCTTTTGAATACAATTTTGCTTTTCAACGGCATCAACATATGCCAGTGGTTATTTTTCGTTATTGATATTTTTTTTCAACTGAAATAGTAATTAGCATGATACAATAATTTTTAGAATCCGCCATGTTAGCTATCTGACAGAAAACGTGTTTCGTATTTTTTGTTGTACCAACTTTTTCAAAAAAAAAATCCAGCTTTTGACGTTGGAAAAATAAAACAAAGAAAAGCCAAACATATAACCAGAGAAATTTTCGAATATTTTGTAATAATTTTCTTCATAAAAAATTAACCGCTGCTTTCGTGGATATTGCAACACACGGAATAGATGTAAGGACACAGCTATAAGAGCCACCGCACACCACAGACTTTATCGGCCGCCTATTTAAATGATAGGGCTCGCCTGAAATATGTACATGAAGATGTATGGAGGTGCGCACATTACACCAGCTTAATCGCTCTGACCAATAAGTTGTGGTGCAATGGAAAGACTAGCGAGCACATCTAAATTGGCGGCCGATAAAGTCCGTGGTGTGCGATGAATCTAATCCATTATAAACAAGAAATATTGCTGTTATATTTTAATAAAAAATAAAATAAAAAATATCTAAAATAACAAGCGATAATCCCCAAGTTCTATATCGTAGCAGTGGCCACATTGCGTGTTTGTCACAGACACGGTTTATGTCAAAAATTTTGAAGTGAAACTACCTTCTAAAAATTATTGTATCATGGTAATTAGTGTCGTTCGTACATATTGAAAACGGTCTTGAACATAGGTACATACGAGGTTAAACGTTTCTCGCGGAGTTTTGTGTCTTACAAGAGTGGTGTGTTTCTAAGAATCCGTAAGTCAAAAGATAATCGGTAGGTAGAAACTAATTTATTTAAATTTTTTGTGTTTCGTGTATCACTATGGGATTTTGTACATACAAATTAATTAGATATTTTGAAAACGCTCACATGAAAAGCATGTTCTGTGAATTAAGCGGATATAGCTCGAAGCAAGCCTTGAGTCAAGAATTGACATTTGGAATTAATTATGTATTTACATTTCTAGCGAATTTCTAATTTGCGGAATTAAAAGAAATTTATTTAAATGGAAATAAAACATGTGGTTTCATTGACTTATCGAGAAAAACGTTTTTTTAATTTGTCTGAAGTATTGAAATTTTAAAGTAAAAAGAAAATGCATGCGCAAAATGAAAAACAAAATTCAATAAGTGCTTTCCCTATGAGCGAGAGATATGTACATATCAATGAAATATCCATTTGTAGTCATAAATGAGTCTTTAAGGAGTCCCATTTTGGAGCCTTTACGCTCATAATGAGCTTATTTAAGAGCCCGAAATTAGTGTGTTTTCCTGCCTTCGAAGGTCGACTTATATGAACTTAAATTCATACATCAAATGAGCCTGCAAATGAGTCATATTGGACTCTTATTGGCTTCATACTGGACTCTTTTTAAAGCAATTTTCGGCCTCATATATGAATCGTTTCAGAGTGTTTTTGAGGCTCTTAAATGTGTCTTATAGTCCTCATAAATAACTTCATTCGGACTCTTATTTTATGTTGTCCTTTGAGCCATATTGGCCTTATTTTTCAACTCTTATTGAACTTCAAATACTATACACATGTATGTATAAATACCTCAGTTCATATAAACATTCCAACATACATTAAATAGCAGCAGCTGCAGCTAAATTTTGTAAATTTTTTTGTTTTCTAAATATTTTCAATTTCTGTATAAACAACTTTAGATATAAATTTCGAATCTTTATTGTTTTTATATAGCCACAAAGTGCTGGCTCCTAACTTCGATCATTTATAACTTCTTAAATATTCATATAAG
>NW_023458561.1:15830904-15841738 GCF_013731165.1 Rhagoletis pomonella | reverse complement strand
GGGGCGTGACACATCCCATAGGCGAGGAATTTTTTATCAGCTATAACGTTGGAACCATAAGCCCCACGAAGTTTAAATTTGGTATGCGGACACAGCTATGGTTGGTGCTTTTAGTAAGGTGTATAAGAATGAGTTTGTAAAAAGGGCCGTGACACATCCTGTAGGCGTGAAATTTTTTATCAGCTACTGGTATAGAGGTAGGCGCTTATAAAAAGAGGTATATATATATGAGTTTGTGAAAGGAGGCGTGGCACATCCCATAGGCGTGGAAATTTTTAACAGCTATAAGCCACACGAACTTGAAATTTGGTATACAGGCATATCTACGGTAGGTGCTTATAGTAAGGTATATATGAAGGAGTTTGTAAAAGGATGCGTGGCCCGTAACATCCCGTGGTAGTGGAATTTTTTATCAGCTATAAATTCGGAAGCATAAGTCACAGAAATTGAAATTTGGTATGCAGACATATTTATGGTAGGCGTTTATAGTAAGGTATATATAAATGGGTTTGTCAATGGGGGCATGTCACATCCCATAGTCGTGGAATTTTTTACCACCATAAGTTGGGAACCATAAGCCGCATGAATCTGAAATTTGATATGTAGACTTATATACGGGAGGTGTTTAGAATAAAGTCGGATATTCAAAACTGTCTTTTTTTGAAACCTTACAGTCTTTAGACCATTTCGAAGTGGAAAGATTAAATAATTTTATTGCTCTCGCGATGCCGTTAAACGAAACATGTTTATGTATAATAAATAAAACTATTTCTGAAAAAAGCATTCTACCGGAAAAGTACAGCTATACTAAAATAGCTAAGCGGATAGGAAGCTAAACGGAATGTACCATAGAAGACTAATTTTAATTTAAAGTTCTATGGCTACCTTAATCCACCTAATATTAATAATGGAACAAGATTTGTAGTACGGAAAGTGTTGATTAATATATGGGGCGTTCCTTACCAAAATGGACGGGGTTCACACTTCATGTGTTTTACTTGTTTCAAATTTTTAGGCTTGATGGATAAACATAAATGATAAATAAATATAAAATTTGAGCTTGATTAATACATTTTCAAAAACTTTGCAGCACAAAAACAAATCGATTTAACAGTTTTCCAAATATCTCGAGAACGGGGCGAGGAAAAAATATGAAAAATATTAGTTGAAGTACGATAAAGCGAAAAGTATGGCATATAAGTATTCCTTAATTTAAACAGAGAGAAAATAGTTTTTCTCCTCTATTTTATGCTGAACTGAAAATTTGTATTACTGTTTTATATTTTGATTTGTTTACAACGAACGACGTCGGGTGCTCTGCTAGTTTTTAATATTCTAGTTGAAGGAAATTGAATTAAAATTGCTAACAAATAGCAAAAACTCTGCGCAATGGGCAATATTCCCTCGATGTTAAGCTGATAGTCAGCTTTCTAGTTAGATTGCCAGATGTTTCCTTGAAGCCGAAATGCATAACGAGCCCTAGGTGCGAAAATAAAGTAAACGAAGTTTTTTCAAAATTTAATAGAGCACCTGCATCAAAAATTATCTAAGTTAAAAAAATATATATATTTACATTATTTAAACGGTTAGGGCTCGATATGTCGACTTTCTCCGATGCTCTTCGTTGTTTGGAAATCTGAAAAATCCAATAAATTGGAAATGCCAACTGATGCCAAGTCCTTCTCCAACTGGTATTTTTATCCTCTGCCACCACCTGCGGCCGCAGCGTTTCTCATAGATTTACAAAAATTGTATTTTTTGTTAATTTTTTGTTTTTCAATAAGAACTTGTTAAACCGCTCCGGAATTTTGAAAAGTAAAATTGCCATTTTGAGTACATTATTTTATCGGATCTCTTTTTTTTTTTTAATATGTCGGCACTCTAATGTTGGGGAATGTACTTTGAATGTACTAACAATACATATGTGGTCTAGTGTGCTACTGGTAATCAATACATCTGTGAAACTTTTACACAGCATAGAAGAACATTTAGCGGTCATTTCTGCATACTTAACTCGATTTTGTATTGTATTGGGTTATGAACCTCTTGCAGCAAATGTGCGATACGTGTGTATGTGTAAATACTATGAAAAAGATAATTGCTTTAGTTGTTTGAGTAAGCTATGTATGTTGATGCAATTTTTGTTCAGCTGGCTCAATTTGATTCCAAACTTTTGAATATCTTCCAATTCAGAGATTTACAATTGAGTGCACTCCACCTACGGCGCTCACTCTACAGCAATAAATTCCTATCTCCTGCTCACATTTTGCATAAATGGAAGTAAAATTAAAATACATATAATACGGTAAACAAATTACATAGAACAAGGGTCCCGATTCCAAGATGAACAAAAGATGGCAATTACGAAATATTCAAGTAGATGATTTTGAATGTTCGTATTTAAAAATATAAATCCATTATATATTTTATGTGTCATATTATTAAATTATATTATTTATTATTTAAGTGGCAATCGTGATCATACTTTTCTACTAGCACTAGTTACGTGCGACGACGAGCGGTCTACGGCACCATACAAGGCAGCAGTAGGCTGCTAGGGGGAAGTCTGCCCTAGTGCGAAGTTGGGGGCGGTTGACTTCAAAGAAATTTCGACGAAGCGAAGAGTGAGAGTATGCCTGCGGGAGAAACCAGAGGAGCTAGAGAAAATACTGAAGATTATCAGGCTCATCAACCTTTAACTACCCGCTCGAAATTGCAGCATACTGAAACCGGAGCCGAGCACCAAGGCCATCCAATAGGAGGCGGTGCTTATGCTTAATAAATAGTCTCTGCCGGTCCTGGAAAGGACAGATGGCGTCATAGTATATATGTAGGTTCGTCAGGGTGTGAGAACTATCTGAATGGAGCGAAGACCCTGATTTCTTAGGTCGATGATGAGGAGGTCAATAGTGTAGATGAGCTACAGGAGCAGCCTGACCTCGGGGATCCGATGCGGCCATGCGCTTCACCTACGTTCCCATGGAGGAGGATGTGTCGGTCGTAGCAGCGAACTCCACACCAACAGAGGAAGCAATCGCGAGAGGCCAAGATGGTGTTCCGCTTATCATCGAGAGCAGCCAACATTTTCCACTTCCAGGTGCCCTGGGTGATAAAACAAAATAAATGGGAGCTAAAGTCTGCAAAATTCAAAAAGATAAGTGGTGTTACTTCGGGAAACCCCAGGGCCTGCATCTTTGTCAATACCAAACTACATATTTTATTTCTCTTAATTTAGTGATGAGGACACCACGACTTTCAGCATGCACATAAATGGGCGTAAGGCCGTCTTCGATATATTTGGCTCGCGACAGACCAGCCTAATATTGACGATTTACTGTCAAAAATTTCTCATACACATACAACCTGTACGGGAACAAACGGAATTAAACGGCGCACACTGGGGCCAAGCGTGCTCAAAACTCAATTAACAAATGCTTTTTTGGAAAAAAAAATAAAAACGCAGGTTTATTCCCCATTAAATTCGTAATTTGGGGGAAAGTTTTCAGCTTTCTATCGTTCTTCGGCTGGGGGATATGCGTGTCCATACTTGACAAATTTGAACAATATTTTATTTTTCCACCTGAGAATCTCAAATGTGCAATTAAAATTGGTACTATAAGAAAACGGTATTATATTTCGTTATTTTCTTTTTTCCATTACCTAAAAGGAAGTTTGTTTATTTTTTTGGTGAATTTTTATGTTTTAAAAAAATTAGGTTTAAAAAAACTAAAATAACCTATACTTTTTGCAAGTGTAATTTTAAATTTGACAGTACTGCAATAAAGTATGTTCCTTCCGTAAGGTGTTCTTTCGCGATATGTATTTGCATCTGTAAATGTGACTTACTCAATACATATACAATTGCGTATGCCTGTCAAATTCACAGTCTTTATTAACCCAGCCAGCAGAGAAACGTACTTTTTGCCGAAAGTGCAGTTTTCGTACATTTTTCGTATCCGGAAACGTTCAGAAAACGATTTCCATTTTTGTTAATTTTTCGTATCCGAAAAATTTCATCATCTTACTTCAAAACAGTAATTTTAAAATATTTGTTCGAAACTGAGCATTTGAAAACATGTATACGTATTCGTCAGTAGCTGAGTGTGCAGAGAAGTGTGCTACCATTTGTTAGCTTTCAGGAGGTCCCAGATTCGAATTCCGTCAGGAGCAACACATTAAAATTATTTATTCAAATTGAAATAACTGCTGAATCTTAAAATTGTTTTTTGTTTGATTTCCAGCAACTATGAAAAAGTTTCTGTGAAGTTCATAATGAAATCGTTTTCAACGAAAAATTTAATCAGACAAATTTCAGGAAAACAGCCGAAAGCGCATCCGTTTTACAACCATTTTCGATAGTTTTCTGCACATAGTTTTCTGCTGAATACTTTAGTGGGAGAATTGATCTGAAAAACGTCCGAAAACGGATGAAACATCAGGTTTTTATACGAAATTATTTCAATTTTCGGATACGTTTCCGGATATATTGCTGGCTGGGAAACTATTTAAAAGTACTTTCTTTGCAAACGAAATAAACTAAACTCAGATGATTCTATCTGTGTGTCAGATGAAAATAGAAACAATTCTATTTCGTATGTATATATGTATGTATGTATGTATATTGACATTCTCATATGTAAAAAGTGGCATGTACACATGCAAATACATATCGTGTAAGAACACCTTTATTAAGAATCCGAGTTCAAAACCAAAAGCACTTGCGTATTTTTTAATAAATTCGTTTTAAAAATTTCACTTTGATTTTAATTAAACACAAAAACATATAGTTCTGGTTAAGTTTGATTCTGTTTCATTTCAAACTTAAACTGTTTATTGTTTTGAGGTTGCTCAATTAATAAAAAACGGATTCAGTTCTGACAAGGCCTTTAAAATCTTTAGTGAGAAGAGGATTTAGTTCGAACAATGACTTTAAAAACTTTAGAGATATCTATAGTAGGAAAACCACGTTTTTAATAGATTGTTAGTTTCATCAGATCCTCTGATTACTTGCTCGCGCGGTGAAGCAATGGAGTTAGTAGAACTTGAAGTGAATAATATGAGTTTAACGGGGCTTGGATCGGATTTAGATTTTTACTGTGAGGAATAAGTGTCACAATTTTCATTATATATACTTATAATAGCAATAAGACACCCACGTATTGACAAGTTTTGACCATTTTTTTGTTATTTAATTTTATTTTTTTTTTATATAAAAATTTAGTTTATTCCTTAGAAAAAACCGAATAATTCTAAGTTTCAAACTTCGTCAAAATATTGATGTTTTTAATTAGATATTTAAAAAATATTTTGAGTTCGTATTTTTGGAGCCCCTTCAATTCTAGTACATTTGAAGTATTTAGGACATACCGTTAATTTTTGGCAACTTTTTTTTTGTGCATTTTCTCCATATAACAAAACGCCGAACATACTTCGTATGCAAAATCGTAAGTTCCAGCTACTTCAAACTTACCCTCTAATGTACTACAATTAAATTAGTTACAAAAGTGCATACTCAAAATCTTTTTAGTAGTGCTTATCACAGCTATACGACTCCCACATATTGAAAAGTTTTGGCTATTTATTTTATTTGTATTTAATTTTAAATATTTTTTTTTTTATAAAAATATAGCTGATTTTTTAATTAATTAATGTTTTTCATTATTATAGATGAAGTATGGGTATAAAATTAATGAGGAAATCCTGAAGAATTTAAAAAGTTAAAAGTTTTTGCTGCAGAAGTGCTGGTAAATATTGAAAATGTAATTTTAAAATTTTATCCTTGAAATTTCGCAATATTTGTTTTTAAAAAATTATATGTTATATAAACCCTATAACATCCCCGAATTTCGTTCTTCTAACTTTGTCAGCTTAAAAATTAACCATTCTTCCTTGTGAATCCAAAAAATTATAATTTTTTAAATTCTAAAGAAATTTCCTATTGCATTTGTTACCCATATTTTTATTATACATTGCATTAAATTTTTTTAATAATTTTTGGAATTAATCATATCTTTGAAATCACAAAGTCCTTCAAAATAAATCCTGCGGTCAGAGAGAAAAAATAAAAAAACGCCACTTTAAATAAAAAGTAGATTTCCAACCCATTTATTTATTATTTATTTCATGGTAGGAGAGCTTCTCAAACAATATAGAAGCAATTTTTTCGATTCAAGTTGTTGAAAAGTAACGAATATCTAAATTCCGGCACTAATCTCCGTATCCCGGGATTGTGACAACGCCATCGCGAAAATCCCGGGAACGGAAAAAGCCGAAAAATTAACATCCCTAATAGGGCCGAAGGAAATAAACAAGAAAAAATCCATTTTAAGCGCTTAGATAAGCACTAAAACATTGGTGAATATGCTTGCAAATATGCTCGCAAAACAACACAATTTTGTGTACAGTTTAATGCTTTTATTCAGTTTATTTCAAGGATTGAAAAATTACAATGGACAATCGAGTGTTGCTTGATATAAAATAATAGAGATATGCACTGGTCGTTTCATTTTTTTAAATATTCTTTAGTCTTCATTTGACATAAGTTGTTTTTAATCTTTTCAATAACACCAATTCCTTCCCGTAGAGAGAAACCATTGGTTTAAAATTTTTGTACTCAAGCAGAAATGCAATTGAAGTTGCGGGTTAATAAAAACCAAATCTGTTTTTATGTTATTATTCGTAAACATTTCGACGAATAAAGCAACGCCAAAGAAAAAGTCAAGAAAAATTTATTGATCCAAATTTTCTTAAGCAGTACGAAGATCTTAAGAAATTTGATATGATTTCTGCACACGAAATAAAAGCAATTTATTTCTTGACCGTTTTCTTAAAAGCTCCGTTCCTAGCTTTATACATTGAAATAAGCAAAATAAGCATGATCGTGAATATTAAGCTTGAAAACCCTGAATAAATTAGTTTAGATTTAGAGGAGGGAGCAGGTCACCTAGTTACCGCGACCGAAACGGTCTATTGTAACAAACCTCTATTCAACTACGGGTCATCTTTGATCCACGTACTGTTAAGAAACCTCGCGAGGTCCTTTGGCGGAATGCCATTTAGGTCGTGTGCTTCTAGGTACGGTGACCCTAGGAAGCGAAGTCTGGTCCTGCTAAAGGCTTCACAGTGGCACATAATGTGCTCTGCTGTTTCCTGTTCTTCGTTACACAACCTGCACTGGTCAAAGTTGACAACTCCTATGACAAGTGTTTCATTACCCTACAGTGGCCAGTAAGAAAGCCTCTGAAAATTATTACTTCATGGCTACTGAGGTGAAGGAACTCTTCGGGTCTCCTTGCTGATATAACTACGGTGACCATCCGTCCTGTATTACACGGGACAGTCCTCTTTTTTGACCCTTTGTCCTGGTAATTTATTTATTTTAAACGGGACGTCAAATGTTCTGTATTTCTTTTAATGTCCTGTATTTGTCCCGTATTCGGTGTTCGGTATTTCGACGCCTTCAAAACTCATTAAAATGGCATGCCTATGATCGAGTTCTAAGAGATGTTTGGTACATATATGATACTAATTTTCTCCATAAACAGTTATTATTTCCTAATCTGAATGCCTGTGATTCGAATCGAGGAATACATACAGGGACTAAAATAGAAATTAGGGCTGGACATTTTAGTAAGTTTTGACTATTTTTCCTTAGTTTAGTTATTGTTTATTTTATGAAAGTAAAGCTCATTACCTAACAAAAACCATATAATACCAAATTTTTAACTTTGTGCAAAAACTATAAATATAAATTCTGCAAGGTTTCACCAAAATTTCAAACTTTTTAATTAGGATCCTTAGAAAAAAATTTGGTTTGCAGTTTTGTAACTCATTAAAATTGAGTATTATAAAGTGCGAGTGGAAAGGGCTGCTGATTTGCTTCTCTTTTAAAAAAATGGTCGAACTTACTTACTTTGTATGAAAAAAATGCGTAACCGTCAACAAAAAAAAAAATTGGCAAAAATTATTGGTAAGCCTTAGCAACTTAAAATTGCACTTTATTATACCAAAATTTAATGATTTTTTTTTCATTGAAGAAGGCTTTAAGATCCGTAAGCTGTTGTGGAACAAATTTGCAAAATTATTTTTTGTCCCGTATTCGGCTCTCATAAATATGGTCACCGTAGATATAACCGGAATGAAGGACTCGGTCTGTCTGTTACCGTCGGTATTTGGCCAGTAATGTTGTGTTTCGTTCTTCATCCAGATATAGTAGTTCCGCCTAACAGAGCTCCATGGCCGGTAAAGGGTCCTGGGCCTATGAATCCCTGTGCAGCCCCTTTTCTGGCGAGAATATCAGCCACTTCATTGCCCATGACTCCACTGTGTCCCGGTACCCATATGAGGTATACCTGGAGAGGATCAGTATTAAAAGTTGAAGGCAATCCCACACCATCTTTGAGATGACCTTGTGTGCTTTAAGATCGAGGAGCGCCGCTCTTCTGTACGAGTATTTTTTGGTTGCCCCACTTTCTACATACTACCTCAGATAAAGTCCAATGGCGTGAACCTCGGCCTGAAAGACAGAGTTACCCTGCCCCATGCTGGTGAAAAGGAGCAGTCTGGGTTGTATACCGTAAACTCCTGCTCCGACTCCGTGGTGAGTCTTTGAGCCGTCAGTATAACAGATATGGCTGTCCTTCCGGGGTTTAGGTCGTTCATTGTCCCAGTTATTTGTGTCAGGGAAAAATACCTTGAAGTTATGTGAGAAGTTAAACCTCGAAAGGTACAGGTCCACAAAGCTTATGTGCAACCCATTTTCTTGTTCTATAACCCTGAAGCTGGAAGGGTGTATATACTTATTGTCCTCTACACTGTTCCCTGAGATAAGCATTGCTGTAAACTGCAGAGCCTCTTTCTTGATTACAATGTGTAGGGAAGGCAGGTCAAGACGCACCTCGAGAGCCGGCGTTGGTGTTGTTTTCATCGCGCCAGTGATACCCACGCAGGCCAGTATCTGTAGTTTGCTAAGCTTGGCCTGTGTGGACTTCACTTCCACCTTCTTCCACCAGACGGGTGCAGCATAGGTAAGAATTGGTTTGGAGACGGCATCATACATCCACCTCGCCAGTTTAGGTCTGTTGCCCCAGTTCCGTCCCATGAGTTTCCGGCAGGTCCAGATAGAGGCTCTGGTCTTTTGAATAGTTTTATCTAGATATGGATTCCATGAGAGCTTGTCATCAAGAATAACTCCTAGATATTTGACTTCTTTGGAGAAGTGTACCTTTTTACCTTGAAGGAATGGTTCTACTAATTTGTCCCTTTTCCTTTTCCTGGAGAAAATTACTATGTTTGTCTTCTTTAGGTTAACGTTTAACTCATTTTTACTACACCAATTGGCGACTATGTTCCGAGCATTCTGTAGAAGGTTAGAGATGGTATCTGCGAACCTACCTCTGATTAGGATGACAATGTCATCCGCATAGCCCTGAAAGTCGAAGCCTTTTTCGCTAGGATGGACCATAGCAGATGGGAAATCACTTCCCCCTGCGGGCAGCCTTTCGTAGCTAAGAAACTGACCCTTTCCTGTCCTACAGTGTAGATCATTACATTCTGGGTTTAAGGAAGTTTGCTATCCAGCGACATGTGGCTCGATCAAACCCCCTAAGCAGGACGCTGTCTATTAGAGAGTGTTCCGTGTTGTCGAAAGCGCCCTCCACATCCGAGAAACAACCCCCTGACACCTCTTCGTCCTCCAGGGACTTTTCAATTTTCCTTGTTAGATTCTGAAGAGCGTGGATAGTAGATCTTCCTGGAAGATAGGCATATTGGTGACTGTACAAAGGGTTCCTGGTAAGGAAGCTATCCCTGATGTGCCTGTCTACGATTGTGTTTAGTAGGAAGGACGTACGACTAATGAGTCAGTATAACTTTGGTTGGTCTGCTGGTTTTCCTCCCACCTTGGGATGTAGTGGAAGGGACCCCCACGCAAAACATGCTCTGAAAAGTGGTATCAGGAAGGGTAGTAAGCGAGCAAGTCCCTTTTGAAGTTGAGCTGGGAAAATGCCATCTGCTCCAGGTGCTTTGAACGGCGCTGAGGCAGATGTAAGAAAGAAGTCTGATAAGGAGATGTGGTGATCTCCGAAATGGCTGCTATAACTTCTACCGTTTAGACTTTGTTGCTTTTTCAATTTTTCCTAATAAACAATCGTGGTACAAAGCTCAACAAAAAATATTAAAAATAAAATGTTAATAAGCCATAAATATGTATTGATTTTTTTATGTTTCGATAGCATTTGCTAGGTATATCTTTGGTGCTAATGGGATGATCTTTCGCTTTTTTTTCAATTTGTTAGCAAAAAAACAAGCGGTAGCGAACGTACGAATAATAATGGAAGTCGCTTTTGGCTGCAAATTGAAAAATGCAAGGAACTGCAAAATGGAACAGAATACTCTAACACGATTACATTTATATTAAAGTGGAATAAAGTAGCTTCCTCCTAAATAATTGCGCGTTGAAATATCTCTATTAGTTTTTTATTTATAAGCTTAAGTACCGGTCGCGAACGTATGATTTTCCCGTTATTTTTCATATCTTTCATGAACATGAAATGGTATTATAAATTTGGTCCTATATTTTTAATTATTATCAATTATTAAAAAATGAAAAAAATAATGCCAAATACTTGTTTGTATTGTAGAATCGAGTAAATTGCGCCTGTTGGCGCCCCATTGAACGTCCCTTAAAGGTGAACAAACCAAAATGCTGCTAATTAAACGTTCAAGCATCAAACACTCCGCAACTGGTGCACCGCAAACATCCCTGTAGTCTCGCTCCGAGTACCACTGGTCCATTCAAAACCACTATAAAGTGCAGCAATCACACAATACCAGC
>NW_023458561.1:15823215-15830894 GCF_013731165.1 Rhagoletis pomonella | reverse complement strand
ATCAAATCTCAAACAATCTTAGAAATCAAAATCCAAATAAAAACCCAAATAAACGGAAAAGCAAAAGCATTGAAAAAATCTCTGCAATGTAGACAAATGAAAATTCATGAGTAAAGCACGAATCAATAGTTGAAAAAGTCATACTACCTACGAGAACATATCGACAGTTAAAATGGAAAGAAATGAGAAACTTATTCACCATATCAAGTGGCATCATCAATTTTAGTCCATTTTATGTGGACGAGTGTACTGCTGAGTGTGCTACAGTTAGCCATGACTAGTTCCTGTTTCGACTAAAGTGCCAGTGTAATTCCGACTACAGCGTTCAGCAACACATTTAAGATTTCTATCGAAAGGACAACAACAACCAAAAAGGGAGAAAGCAGGAAATACGAAAACATAATAAAAGCTGGTGAGTGCATCAAACAAATTTATAAATGGAAAAAAATTCTAAAGTGTGGGATACTCCAGCACCGATGATGTATGCAAAAAGCCATCAATGATGCATCAGCACAAATGCCCAAACAGTGACCCAGCCAAGCGGTATTCAGGCAGTCTGTCAATTGGATGCAAGCAACGCTGCCTCGCGAGGACACACATGCACACACGGCTGGCCACACAAATCAGTGACAGGCGACGGGTTGTTGCTGCCATATACAGTGACGAGCAAAACTGTAACATGGTGTAACACTTTTTATTTCAGCCACCGCTATATTTTTAAGTTCTAACGACTTTCATCCTTTTGTTGTATATTCTTGTTGGTACATGCCTACTCCCTCTCTCATAACGATTTGAAGTCAATACAACAACAATAAAAAAACCAGCAGACAAAAATGTAAATTAGGGCAAATGGTACAGTTTTGCACTCACTCTCAGTTTTGCCTCTTACAGTTATCTCTCTATCTTTGGAAGTCACATGACTTTATTTCAGTATTGTAATTTATTGAAGAAGTGATCACCAGTAAATAATATAGTTAATCAGGAACTATAAATTTAAATAATAGATTTACTGCGGAAAGGCGGGACCGCACGAAAAGTGGCTAGAATTTCCTACTTGAAAATGTTAAGAAAAAATATAGCCTAAAGTGTCCCCAAGGACAAAGGAAGTCTGTCAACAAATATTACGGTCGGATATATTGTGAACTTAGCAGCAAGTAGCGATGCAGCCACTATTACAGAAGCGCTTAAGGTATTAAACTTTAATGCAAATCAGTAGACAGCGAGGCGAAGAATTGCTAAATTGAGCGCAAAGGCATCATAAAGAAGAAAAAAGGCAAATTTGATCAAACTACATGTGCGAGTGTGGCAGCATTTTGATGCATCGCACGAATACCGGACCGTTGCCTATTGGGATATGTTAGGTCGTTCAAAATGCAATAAAAAAATTGTTTTTTAAGTTTCAAATGAGGGTTATTTGGTCTGACAAGACTAAATTAATCGCTTTCAATCAGATGGCCGGGCATGGTGTTGGATCAAAAACCCAAATTAAGCCCATGCGCATCATGTAACGCAAACTATGAATCACAGAGGTCGGTCAATAATAGTTTGGGGTTGTATTTAAAAAATTTTGTTGGTCCGTTAATACGTATTATGCGTAAGCAACAGTATCTGTTCATATTTCAACAAAATTTGCAAGATGTAGTCGAAATAAAATTATAGTTAAAAAACTAAGACCTCCCTAATGTAATTGCCATTCGTACTGTCATCAGGTATGTAACTTGAGAATAGAAATCGCTGCATCTTTTAGGCGCATCAATATTACATAGTTACATCCCGAGCTAATAAAAGGAAGGTAATAATAATAATAAAAATGAGAGTTTCTGCTCACTCAATCACTCAAAACACACTGCACATGTTCGCAAAGCCTGCATACAAAAGCAAAAATTTGCTAATTTGAAATGACCTCCACAATCCGCGGACATGATCTCATCGAGTATTTGCGAAATCAACTAAAATCACAGCTTAATAAGTATCAAAGTCCGTAAAATCGAGTACATGAGCTGTGAAAACCAACTAAGGATATATGGGAGGATATACCTCCAGAATTTTTACAGAGATACAAATAAGGTATGCCAAGTCGCATCCAGGAACTAAAACAAGCAAAAGGGTACTGAACATTGTGTTAATAGTTCCTTTTTTTTGTGAAAATTGTTAAAAAGTACTTAAAAATATACGAGTGCAAAACTGTAACATTTGCATTAAATTATATTCTTGTCTGCTGGTATTATTTTTGTTGTTGGATTGACTTGAAATCATTATGAGAGAGGAAGTACTGGTGTACCAATAAGAATATACAACAAAAGTATGAAAGCCGTCAGGACTTGGAAAGATAGCGATGGCTGAAGTAAAAAGTATTACACCATGTTACAGTTTTGCCCGTCACTGTACATAAGTTCATATGTATGTATGTATGTATGTACGAGTGTGCTCGCACATGCGAAAATTCTTGTTATGTGTGTGTGCATTGAGCTATCGGAATGTTGCTGCTAATGATTTTTGGCAGTTGATGGCGCACCAAGCACCTAAACAGGCTGGCAAGCTGAACTGGAAGAGCCAACACTTTGGAAGTAGGGTTGCCGTTTTGGGCTTTTCATACGAAAATTGGTAGGTTTTTTTCTCGTTGGTAGGAGGCTAGGGCGCTTAAAATTTTGGTAGGTTTCTTTGCTCAAAAAACAGAAAACATCTCTGGTTTGTTTTAGTGTGTCACTTTGTCTGCACTGTCAGTAGGCTTACCAAATTTGGACAATATCAGTTTTACCCTCATTCTGTTTCCTGGATGGGTCCAACTGTTTGCCATTATATCAAATACCTTTTAAAAAAAACTCGTTTATAGGCAGAATTTTCCCAATTACCTTCAGCAATTCTCTGAAGTCCGTATAAGCTATAAAAAGCTTTATCAACTGCGTATCTGAAGGAATATCAAGTGATTGAATTTATGGATGTAAGGGTAGGTTTATAAATGATACATTTTCTTTCAAATGCAGCTGTGAATCGATAATAGTTTCAACAATGACAAGGTTGTTAAAATATTTTAAGTGACAAGCGGACCCCAGATTCGGATTCAGCAGGTCGAAATACATAGCGGTAGGTGGGTCTGGTTGAAATCACACACCAATTTTTTTTTGTGTGCTATATGTATATAATAGCTATATTGTGATCTTTTTGTTTACATAGAAATCTTATTTTAAATATAAAAATCAACAAAAATAAATGTATTTAATGCTGTTCATGGCCGTTTTCTTGATTAAAAGAATTGGTATGAAAGAAGCCATTTTGGTAGGTTTTTAAATCAGCTCTTGGTAGGAAATAAAGTTTTTCAGTGGTAACCCTGTTTTGAAGTTTAGAGTGCAACCGCAATGGCGTCAGTGTCAGCTATGGCGACGGAAACTGCTAAGACTAATTAAAACCATATAAAAAAATAAAAGAAAATACTTCATACAGATTTTCTAATGTGCTTCTCTAAACATTTCGTTCTTTGAGCTCTGCCCCCTTCCCAAATTCTATAATAGCTCTGATCCAATACTTTTTATGTAAAATCCTGTAAAAATGTTTGCTGTTTGACTACTCTCTGAAGTAAGAGTAAAAAGTGAGTAACAACCAAAATGTACGGGAACAAAAAAGAAACGTTTTTCCTGTATAAACGTCACCCTGAGAGCGCTTGACACTTTTCATGATTTCACCAGAAGAAAAGGTTCTGGTAAAATCTTGCAACTTCATTCTCTACACAGCTCTCCAAAAATCGCTCTCGTTTACAGGGTTTTAGAGTACGGGATAATTTATCCGTTAACTTCCTACAATCTCGGGTAAGAACCTGTAAGTTCATGGAGTACTGGATCAGAGCTAATATTTGGAAGCAAAAATTCTTTCGCCGCATGAGAGTGATTTTTCAAGGTCAAGACACAACACTTTTACATTTTTCTTAGTGGTTTAGTGGTGAAAATTGCTACAGGATAGGACACCACCTTTATTGATAAGATTCTAGAGAGAGAGAGTTTCCGGAGGGGAATGCTGGTTTAATTCCAGCACTGAGCCCGCACTCGTACATTGCCGAATCTTCACTGATGGCTCCAAAACTGACTCAGGGTCAGGATCTGGAGTATTTTTCGAAGGTAATGGCGATAAGCTGCTCTTTCCTCTTGGGGAATATGCTTCAGTCTTCCAGGATGAGGTATTTGCAACCCCCAAGGCCATATACTCCGTGGTAGAAAATAGGTGGAGGGGAAGGAGTTTACTTGTCTACAGGTACAGCCAAGCCACACTTAAGGCATTGGCCTTAAGGCATTGGCTCTATCTAAATACTTCAAAACTAGTTCGACAATGCAAGTCTCGACTAAATTACGGTGGTAAACATAACGAACTTGCTTTACTCTGGGTGCCAGGTCCCTCAGGAGTACCTGCTAATGAGACATCTGACCAGTTGGCCAGAATTGGCTCAGACCAGGCATTCCTCGATCCACAACCAGTTTTAGCACTTCCCACTTCGACCATCGAAGCCATCATCACAAACTGGGTGGATACTAGGCTGGGTCGATTTTGTATGGGGGAAAATAAAAAACATTTGACCGTATTGTAATAGTAATATTTTGATGTCTTAGGTCTAAGCCAATTGTCCACGATTCTTCTTCTTGGCCACGAAAGATTAATTTAAAACTTATCTTTAGCCCGCGCAATTGAATCAAAGTGTATGAATTAGTAAAATTAAACTTTCGCTTGTAATATCTATGGTATGCGTTAAATGTTATAAACAGGACGATATATCAAATTAAGGGTTATTAAATTTGGTACCTCACGTTCATTTATCATTTTTCAATAAGTCTACAAGTTTTTAAGATATTAAGATAAAACTTACAAAAACTATAATTTTCCCTTATGAATTTTCAATTCTTCATTACTTCAGCAACCAAGTAAAAAATTCAAAAAAGTGAGACGGGATTTATTTCAAACGTTCTAATGTTTTCGGATGTTTATATAATATTAAGGGGCTATGGACTTGGTCACGCCGATTTCGTCAGCTTTCAAGATTGTGGTGAATGAAACTTTTTAAACACGTGGCCACTCTCTTCAAATATTCGCAATGTTGCAACTAAAGATTTCTTAAAATTCTTTCGTTTTACTTAGGTATTTTTATATTTCATACATATACTTCTAGAATTAGTTAATTGAGTTAGACCTTTCATACAGGTGGAAGCCCCCTTCAAAAGTATTTCCAGGCTTAATCATTGTTAACTCTCCTTCGCCGGACACTGCGATACATATTTCAATTAACTAATGAATTAAGTGGAATTTAAATTTTCAAACATGTGGCAACCCCGCTAAATAAAATTCAGAAATAGAAATTTTTCAAACCCCCTTCGATTGATACCCAGATTTTAATAATTCATCTAACTTATAAAATAATTTCAATTTAAATTTAAAACAGGTGGCAACCCTCTTCCAAACCCTTAAACAAATTTTAAGCGTTCAAACTAAAGATTTCGTAGCACTCCTTCGTTTGACCTCCATCTGCTATATATATATAAAATAATAGCCGTTTTCGTTATTCGGAGTTAACTCCAAAACTAATGCATAGATTTTAGTCAAACTTTCAGTGGTTATACCTTGCATATATGGTCCTATATAGGGTACAGAAAACACGGTAGGTGGCGCTGGGGTCGAGTTATTTATAAAATCGTATTTATGAAGCGATTTATTTTAAATTCAAAATGTAAGCTACCAGCATGATGGCAAACACGTTTACCAAAAATAGGCCCGCAAGGTGGCGCGTGAGTCGAGTCATTTATAAAAGTCGTATTTATGAACCGATTTCTTTCAAATTCAAAAGGTATAGTTTCAGCATAATGGAAAATACGTTTTCCAAAACCGGAGCCGCTAGGTGGCGCGGGAGGCGAGTTATTTATAAAATCCGTATTTATGAACCTACTAGCTTATACCCGCGGGTTCCACGCCGCGCTTTTATACAAACAGGAAAAATAATTTAATGATGTTAGATTTTATTTCTGTGCCCATTTCGCTATAGCTCGTTTTTTGCTAAGCGAGTTAAGGTATTTAGGCCGTTTAAAACTATGAAAATATAAAATCTCCTCTCTCCTCCCTCTAAGTTTACCTTAAAAGGTTTCCAGGTATACGACCAGTGTTGCCAGAACTTTTTGGACGAACCGGCTAAATTGGCAAATAAAACCGGCTAAAAACGGCTAAAATATTTCACCTAAATTTCCCATGTTTTATTTAAATAAATCACGAGTAAAAACCCTATATCTTGGAGAGAAGTTACAAATTCGAGCCGGAAAAAATTTTGCCAGCAAGAATTTGCAATTAGGAAAAACATATGATTGTGGCACATGGTTGGATTTTTTGTCGACGATAATTTGAATAAACCAGTTGGTTAAATTTAAAAATTTACAAACTGGAGCGATTTTAAAATGAGAAATGTAAGTTAATACTTGTTTACTTAATTAATTTAGTTAATTCCAATGATTTGAAAGGTACTCGGCAAAAAAAAACTATCTATTACTATTACTATCTGATATTTTGAGTGATAATTGTTTTCCCTACAAGGCCTTTTCAGACAGACCGATTCTCAATACACTCAGATAGAAACCAATACACATAAAAAGCGCTGCAAAAATTTCCCTTCAATTTTAAGGCAGTAAAACAACGACCGAGGCCATATGTTGACAAGGGATGCAAAATCACAGTTACACAAAAGAACTGGTCAGATTTTTCAGAAATCCCTTCAATTCTGATGTAAAATATGATGCCAAAAGACTGCAGATCTCCCATTTAGATGACCGGTCATAGGACCGGCAGATGTCTCGTAGGATTCCTAGAGAGTTTTTCTTTACATAGAAATTTGTGCTCTTTTATTTTCATTTTTCACTTCAGTGTTGGTTCCTTTAATTCAAGTTGGCATTCGGTTTTTGGAATTTAAATAAGTTCTCAGCAAAAAAGTTTGTTTAAAAAAATACATATGTGTACATAGTGCTTGAAAATATCAATTTTTCCCTTACCTTAAACCTTTGGGAGTGGGAAAAATGATGTTTTGTAATTTAGGCAGAATTGAATATGCGCTATCTGGGAAGACAATATCTACATGTAATATTTATTCTGTTTGTTGGCACTATATCCAAACACAAACGAATCTTAAGTGTCTTAACAGTGAAGCAATTTCTTATTTTCTTTCTTATTTATTTCTTTGCGAAGACAACTTCACACTTAAAATTAAGACATTTATAACAAACATTTTCTGAAGAAAATCCCTTCTTCGTTTAAAATAAAAATAAGCGAAATCGGCCCAATTTCATACAACCCTGCCTGACATGAAAATTTCCTCCACGATAAGGCTAGTAGCCATTTCTAACAGATTTTGGGTCGCTTAGTCAAAAATGGAAACATACGAGGGACGTTCAATGTATTCTCGGTATCGGTGTTATTTACTATTCATGTTGGTAATTTAATAATTGCAATAAATAGTTACATTACTTCATGTTAGAAATACAAAATTTCACATAATTACGGACGTTTTTTATCTAGTAGTCCTCGGAGAAAGAAGATCGTAATGGCTGACGCGACAATGTTGAAGAAAATCGAACACCGCGCTGTGATTAATTTCCTCACAAAACAAGGAAAAAGTCAAAAAAACTATTTTCGAAGAAATGGTGGCTGTCCATCACGATTTTGCA
>NW_023458561.1:15813035-15823115 GCF_013731165.1 Rhagoletis pomonella | reverse complement strand
AAGTTCCAGTCCTCTGCAATAAACACCTCCAGAGATATGCAGCATAGAAAAATCAATTTGCATGGGAGTTGCCACACCACCTTTTCCAATAACTCTCATTTTTCTCCATGAGTATGGTATTAGTTTCACATACATACATGCATACATATGTATTTCCATACCAAGCTTGAGTGCTTTACCCCAAACATTTGAAGAGATATGCAATATGAAACTTTCAGTCAGTATGGGAGGTGCACGCCTCTTTTCCAAAAACGTTCATTTTTCTCCGTGAATATGAACATGATTTCACACAGTGTTGGCAAACTGTTAATCTGATTAACGATTAAAATGTTAATCGCGTTTGACGATTAATATTAATTAGTCGTAATCAGCTGTACGATTAATGACAACATTTTTTTAATCGTTAATCGCAGGCTGCGATTACGTTTAATTAATTTAAAACATTAATCGTTATCCAATTAAAAATAAAATCTGATTAATTTGTCTAGTTTGTCCGAGTTTGAAACCAAACGCCAGTTATAGTAATTATTTTGTGTTTTACGCTTATAAAAAGCACGTAATATAAAAAAATAATTATTATCTATTGTTATTAGTAATACATAAACTGGGAACTTTTACAAACCTAGTGTGTAAAACGTTTGTTGGTATACATATATCTTAATGAAAATGCACACCAAATTGCTTAGATTGATGAGGAAACCCGACTTAGCCATACTGGATTAACTTGCTCTGTGTGCACAGGAAAATTCCAGCATAACTTAATTAATCACCAAACCTACTTGATCAAATTAAGAGTTAATGATTAAAAATTAATTTTTTAATCGCGGTTACGGTTAACCGTTTAGTCGGATTAAATTAATCATGATTAACTGTAATCAGATTGAATTTAATCGAATTAACTAACTAATTAAAACATCAATCGATTAATGCCAACATTGATTTCACATACATATCACTATACCAAGTTTCAGTTCTCTCCCACAAATACTTCCAGAGATATGTATGTAATATGAAAATTCCAATTTGTATGGGAGGGGCCTTGAGTTATCGGACTTACTTTCAGTCTAAGACCATCCTTCCGAATTCCGTAGTAAGTGTACTAAATTTCGTTCTGATCGGATTCTGATTTTTCAATCCAGGTCATAAACCATCTTTTAGCAAAATTTAATTTTCAAACAGGTGGCAATTCTTAAAAAAGTAGCCTATTTTCCAGTCTAGGTCATAAGCTATCTGTGTGCATACTTTCATGCAAATCAGTTCAGTAATTTCCACGTATTAATTTAATTAAAGTTTCCTAATACGTGATAACTCTTAAAATAGTAGCCTATTTTCCAACATAGGTCATAAGCTATCTCTGTGCGAAATGTCATACAAATCTGTTCAGTCGTGTCCGCGTATTAATTTAATTAAAACTTTTTTAACAGGTGGCAACTCTTCCAAAAAATTTGCCTATTTTTCCACTGTAGGTCAAAAGCTATCTGCTTGCAAAATTTGATGCAAATCCATTCAGTCTTTTCCGCGTATTAATTTAATTAAAATTTTTTAGCCGGTGGTAACTCTTCCAAAAAATTAGCCTATTTTCCAACCTAGCTCATAAGCTATCTGTGTGAAAACTTCCATGCAAATCAGTTCACTCATTTCCGCGTATTAATTAAATTAAACATTTCTAACAGGTGGCAACTCTTAAAAAAAGTAGCCTACTTTCTAACCTAGGTCATAAGCTATCTATGTGCAAAATTTCATGCAAATCCGTTTAGTCGTTTCCGCGTATTAATTTAGTTAAACTTTTTTAACAGGTGGCAACTCTTCCAAAAAATTAGCCTATTTTCTACTGTAGGTCATAAGCTATCTGCTTGCAAAATTTCATGTAAATCCATTCAGTCATTTTCGCGTATTAATTTAATGAAACTTTTTTAACAGGTGGCAACTCTTAAGAAAAGTAGCCTATTTTCCAATCTGGGTCATGAGCTATCTGTGTGCAAATTTTCATGCAAATCCATTCAGTCGTTCCCGCATATTAAATAAATGAAACTTTTTTAGCAGGTGGCAACTCTTAAAAAAATAGTCTATTAACCAATCTGGCCCATAAGCTATCTGCGTACAAAATTTCATGCAAATCCGTGCGGTCGTTTCCGCGTGATGATTTCCCAAACATCCAAACATACAAACTTTCACATTTATAATATTAGTAAGATAAGATTTTGTTAATACACATTTGAAACGTTTATTACTTTCATGATGGTTTTCTTCATTCGAAACATATTCAGCCTTATCATGAGTTTCATCTTCGCTGAACCGGTTCACTTTTCGCTTTTGGTTTCCATGTACTTACTATAGGGGAATCAAAATTTTCGCGTGAATTTTTTTTTTGGGCGAAACTCAGCATAAGGAAGATTACATTCATAAAATGATAGCCATTTCCGTTTTTCGGACTAAACTCAAAAACCACTCAATAGAGCCCAGTCATATTGTCGGAGGTTATACCTTGCATATATGGTCCTATTATAGCCTACTAGACAACTAGACAACACGCTGGTGGCGCTGGAGTAGAGTTACTTATAAAGATTTCGTTCAAATTCGCTGCGTGCCTACCTGTATAATGAAAAATTCCCACTGCTAAAAATGGACCGCCGGTGTTTAGGTATTTAGAAAATCCATATTTTTTATAGAGTCTGATTGGAATTCATAATTCGTATTCTTTCATGACAAGCAAAGGTTTTGCAGAAAAGGGACCCAATGGATGACGCGGCACCCGAAATATATAGAAACCCCCGTGGGGTTTGTTCTGCTTTGGCCCTATGTTTATCTTAGACGAATTTACTTTTTAGATGGCTAAATCAAGGATGCGTTTAAGTGTGCATATAAAGACCATAAGACTGTGTAAGCGTGAACTTGCATCTACCTCCGATTGACGAAGTTGCTCGAGGCGAGCAGCAGTAAGACTCAAAGAAATCCATTCATATATATTAAGACGAATTGTAAAAGTGGCAAATTGACAAAGAAAGGTTCGACCACATCTGTCTAAGAAGGAACACGATAGGTATACCAATGGCTTCATTTAAACGATATTCATGAGATCACTCGACTCATTTAACCAATGTACGCGAAAACTTTTCACCCTGTGGGCCAGCGAGGATTCTTGGCCCTCCTATAATGGAAAACGCTCATCTGTGCTCTTAAGTTTCCGTATAAGGACATTTATTAGCTTACATGGTACACCGGGCCATTGCAGGATCATAGAAGATTATTACGTACGCTTGGCACAGCTCCATAAGACCATATGGAATCACAGCGCTACTATTCTTGGCATATGTGTGAGGAGGATTCCGTTTTTTAGTCGTTTCAATTAAAACTAAAAATTTTTGCTTTACAGACTGCTTTTGCTTTTAAACGCTCTTTTTGAATTGAGCTTTGAGATCGACCTATCTCGGCAGCTAGTTCAAAAACGCCCTATCTCAGACCACTTTTCAACGCCCTACTTCAAAATTTGATTGAAAAGCGCCCTATTTCAGAATTTTATTGAAAAATATCGCATCTCAGAATTTGGTTGAATATCGCCCTATTTCATTATTCGAGTCAAAAACGCCCTATCTCAAAGGAAAACACATTTAAAAGAAGCTGGGATAGGGCGTTTTTGAATCGGCAGCTAAGATAGGGCGTTCTTCAACCAAATTCTGGGATAGGGCGTTTTTCAATCAAATTATGAAGTAGGGCGTTCTTGAAAAGTTTTCTGAGATACAGCGTTGTTGTAAATTTTTCTGAGATAGGGCGTTTTCGAATTGGCTGCCGAGATAGGTCGATCTTCCACTCAGCCATCGATATGTTAAGGGACTTTTATTGTTTAATTAATTTTTTTCTCACATAAACTTGTATCTTGAACTTCTTTTTTCCAAAAAGTGAGGATGTCAAAATTTTAATAGATATCGGATGTAGGTACGTCAATTTTCTAAAAAGATCTCTAAATAGATTAGTTCATGAAAATTATTCCAAACGAAAACTTAAAATTGATAAAAAATCTTAACTAAATTTAACAAATTTATATTAGAAGTTTTAAGTTTATCCCACTGTAAGTGTGAAATCAGTTGCTAAATAAGTGTTTCCATGATACAAAAAACCACCTGACAATTAAGCATATTAAAAAATCTCATGCTACCATACGAAGTATCTAAATCCTTCAAAATTTTATTATTAATTTTTCGTTTGTTTAAAAACATTTTATTCTTAGAATCGTAATTTTACCAAGAAAAATGTGTTTTCTTTTTAAATAAATGAGGCTAATGCTCAATAATGGTTGTTCTCATTTGCATACTTCACACCAACTCCAATATTGAACAGTGAAATATATTTTAATTTTACCCAAATAAACAACGATATAGTTTAATGGTCAAACACATATGGAGGATTCACAAGAGGTGTTAAGTGTCGTAATGTGTTAAAGTCTTAAAATTTCTAAACTTCTTTAGGCGTTTTTTAACATAACCAAAATATTTTAAACTAGTAGGAAATATATTATTGGCTCTTATTATACCCAACGAATCTTTCAAATCCCTTTATCCGTTTCTTTATATTGAACAAATTTAAGCCTTTAAGGTAGGGATGCACAGCAGAGGTGCACGCAGTCGACGTCGCGGCAAACTGCGAGCACGCGAGCTTGCTAGGCGAGGTGAAGTGAGCTGTACGGAGATGGCAACGTATATCTACATATTAACCATTACACACTTATTTTCAAGTTTTCAAGTGTGGCATCAGGCCACCAGAAAAAGCCAATTTTCCAAAACAAAAGTGCCAAGTTTTTATTATCATGCTTAATAATTTTTTTGATTCAGTAAAAAGTGTATATACATATCCATTTCCTCACGTTTTTATTAATAAATTAATTTCAATACATTTATAACAAAGCAAAACATATTTAATTTACCTATTCCTCACATTTTATTCAGTAAATGAATTCCATCTTAATGTAGAATATTAGTGTATAGTGTATACATACATACATATGTACCTATGCATTCGGTGTGCTTAAATTAAAAAAGCATCACTAAATAACGCACCAAGTATTGAATTCCAATTATTTTGGCTTTTTGGTTTCCCAAAAGCACTAAATTTAGTGCAAAATGCACGACCTTGGCAACAGTGAGCTGAGCACAGCAATGCTCAAACAGTGATGCCAGACCAAGTATGTATTGAGTAAATGCGCTATGTATATTTTTCTTTTAAAGCAAAAGTTATAATTGGCGAGGGGATTTATTTACACATAGAACACTGTTAAGATTCACAAACTTATCTTAGGACTTAATTAATATAATCAACATTATTTGTAGGCGAATATATTTGCGTTCGTATGAAATAGTAGCTTATGTCGGGAGGCTGGCTTTTGTAAAATGTACCATTTCCTATATTCTTTAAACCACAAGGAATTTTTTTATGAGACTTTATACGAATATTGACTTTCTAGCATCCCAACTGCCTCTTTTACGTTTATTTTCCAAGAGTTCTTCAACGACTCGGCGCCAGTGAGTCTTTCGCAATCGTATGCTGCGAATGGTTCATTATACTAAAGCCAGTCTTCCGACATAAGCTACTGTTCTATACGAACACAGATATGTATACTTCCTAATAGGCTTGTAAAATGCCCAATACCCAAATCCCTCGCATGAGTTATTATCGGTAAAAAATTGGGTACGCTCAAATCTGCCATCGCTGCAGCAAGTACTTTGTCACGCCAGTGAAACAGTGTTGATATTTTTAGTACAATTGCATTTTTTTCAGTACATTTAATTTTAAAAAGTAAAAAAGTACAATTTGCCGATTTTAAGTACAGTTTTAACATCAAAAATACTTTTTGTACCAAACGCTCAGTTCTCTTCTAGCGCTTTGATTCTTAATCCGTTTACATTTAAGTACATGGATATATCTATATTTCATAATTGCTACAAAACGAAATTATGAATTGTAATTTTAAATGTAAACGTGATTGTGAACAGTAATACTGGTGATGTGCGTTATGGTGATTGCGATTTCTTATCACCGGTGGGTGAAATCTCCCTCATCGCTATTTATTTTGAAAAATCTTTGGAAATGCAATTTACCTAATGGCGATCCTGCAGAAATAGGAGTAATTGACACACCTCACATCCTCACCGCATGAGTGTTCGACACCAACTGACGGTATGCAGTTTTATAGTCGATTCAATTACAGTATTATAAAGTAAAAGTGCAGCTAAGAATTCATGTTGAGTTTTAATATTTTTTTTGCATTTTCTTTATACAAACTGGATGTACAGAAATTTCAGTATGGAAGAAAAAGTGCAACACCTTCCTCGAAAAACGTTCTCAAAAATCTACGCGAATTGAATGTACTATCTCGATCATTTAAACATCTCGGACTCGCCCACCATTAAAAGTGATTATTTAAATCTAAAGTATATATTAAATGATATTTAATATTTGCTTTAGAGATGAAATTTCGACAAATTTGTTTAAACAAAAATGTTAAGCGCATATGCAGAATGCGGAAGCGAGATTCTTCTGCTTGCGTTTCTATGTTTATATCATTTATCAGTTTAAGCACATACGATTAAATGTAAAAAAAAATATTTTTAATTGCGGATCCGAAAGAAATATTTATTAGTTGCATTGAGTTACGCAAAAATAGTGCCGAAAATCAATCGATTGTGCTGAAGGTGCCGGCTGCTTCCGAAAGGGGCGAAAATGGCACAATGCACACTCATTTTCCATCACTGTCACACATACAATCTCACTATTCTGTTGACTTCGTTTTCCCCTTCCGATAACTTTTTGCTTCCGCGCTTGCCCAGCACCGCTGTGCAAAGCTTTGCACGCGCAGTCGCCCGCGACACATATGTGCTGATTTGGGCATTCCTACTTTAAGGCATTACGACGTCTAACACGAATTGTGAATCCCCTAAATATGCATTAAATTACACATAAAAATTTGTGATTTCAGTGTTCGAATTATGTCAGAAACAATCGCACCCGATATTGAAAACTGTAATAGTCCTGGCTAGTTACATTGTGAAATAATCAGATGGCATAAAGACACTACATATTTTTTAAATATGTTCCCTAAAATTTTATTTACATAAATGTAAAGTTTTTGCGAAGTATTTATCGAATTTAATGTAAAATTTAAAATTGTTTAATATAAGATATTAACTATTTTTAAAAGGTAAATGTTAATACAACACATATTTATGAAGCGTATGCTTTGTTTCGTTAATAATATATATATCCATATAACAAGAATATGGCACAGCAAATCGTGGCACGGTACAGCTAGTTATATATATATACATAGATAATAATAAGCTTACTAATATTATAAGTTGGATTGTTTGCATGTTAGCTAATCCTTTTTTTTGTCGGAACTAAGTACACAAAACAACGCGTGCAGAAAACAGCACTCAGGCTACATGCCGCTCATTGTATTATTTTCCAGTTTTGTAGGCGGATTGTTGGGTATTAAAAAGCTCACATGCCCGTAACTTAACACATTGCTTCCAAAAACCTCATACCTAATCCTTTCAATGGCGGGACAGACACACAAAAAGTGTTCCGCCGTCCCATCCCCTTCAAGGCAAGAAGGGCAAATGAGATTGCCATGTATGTCGATCACAAACAGGTGTTTTCTCCACGTATACTGTCCAGTCTATAGTCGCACAAGTAGTCTGCAAGCCAATCTATTCAATGAAACCAAACACCTAGCACAACCCCAGACACTGACGACTGAGCTCTCTGACCAAGTGGTCAGATGACTCATTGCCAGGTAATTCCGAGTGATGTGGCGCCCAGAGAAGAACAAGTTTGTTATGTTTTCCAACGTTTCTAGTTTAGCCAGACTTAGTGCCCACATTCAAAATGTGAAGACCCCTAGACAGGATCTGCATGAAATCCGATCTCCTCTCTATTTGCAGTTGCTGCTGCCTCAGATTTTATTCTGGGCATTAGCATCGCAGCAAAGGATAAACCCGACGCTTCGAAGCTCACAGTACTCCACAAGATCCGTCCTTTCCCGGACGTGGCCGCAATAAAGAATCATATGGAAAGTATGCGGAGGCAATAATAAAGTGTTTTCATCTATTATGACCTTTGAAGGTGAACTTCATTGCCACCAAATCTTGACAGCAAAATTGTGTAAGTTTGGTAACTGTGAGGTGAGAAGACACTATAAAACATGTCCTCGGTCTGACCGAGTTTTCAGCGTATATGATGTTGGCGGCGCACTGGTACTGTTGTGAGCACAGCCATTCTTTGCTGAGAAGACATTGGGGCACCATGTAGCGAGCATAGAAACAGTTCTTCTTCTTTAAGATCGCTCTCCAGATGATTTGGATGTCACTGCATTAAGGTTTCCGAAGGTATAACCTCCATTGACCAATTGGCCTGGACCTCTTACTAGATGCACTTAAAGGAAGGGTTTAGTCAACCAAACAAGAGGACTTCTCCTACCTGAGTTTCGCCTCCAGATTCCTTCTCCTTCTCCTCCTGTTCTGGTATAATGAAAGCGAAACCTCGCCGAGAAACATAGAATGTCAAAACAGAAAGAAATGTAAGCGCGTTTGACCAATCAAAAGCAACCAAAAAGGATGCTAATGTATGTGTATGTGAGTGTGTATATGAATGTAGCAGAGTTTGAAAGTTCAGATTTTTCACCAAATGGAAAAAATCAATACCACAGCCCTGGTGCTACTACCTGTTTAATGTGCCTTGCCCCGCGTATTAAAATCCGTTAGTTGTGCCATCATCATGATTACATGTTTGTCGCAAACTTCCAGGGTTGGTAGGTATTTTCCCCCGTTATAATCCTACTTCCCGAGCCGAACCAATGTCAAGCTTCTACACCGATTGGTGCTTCATTTGTATGAGCGCTTGGTATTGGGAAATTACAGTATCGCTTTTAAAAATAAAAATTACCGCGAGAGTTCTCTTCATGGCTTTAAAATATAATGGACGGAATAATTAAAGCTGCAAAAATACTTTGGTCGTGGTGAATGCTTTATCAAATTCTAGCATTTAACAAAAAAAGTTATGTTGTGATAAAACAAAGTCCGTCAATAGCTAATTTTCCCTATAAGGTCAGTATCCAGCTCTTAAGAAAAGCGAAAACTCCATAAGAAATTACGTAAAAGAAATGGCTAAGAAATTTTCTTGTGTAAAATTTTATTGAGGCGTACTGTTCTTAAAAAAATTCCTACGCTTTCTAGTGCGGTTTTCTAAAGTTTTTTGTGAAAAAAGAGCACAAGGCAAAACACGCTTGGAACAGAAATATATGCCCGTTCCATTACTTCTTGAGGAAAGAGTGCAGGAACAAGGTTGGTGAAGTATCGGATGTCAAAATTCCTTCGACACACACACACGAAATAATGGCCATTTTTTTCTTGAGAGCTGCATACTGGCCTTTAGTGTGCATAATTGAATGAACGAATATTGTTCATCAATCTTTTTTTTGAATATCCGAAAAATTGGACAATCGAGTGTTAAGCGGATATCCATACTATTCGGATTTTATCCGTGCCAACAGAAACATAGTTCCTAGGAAAAGTCGTTTGTTAACTTGTTACTTATTTCTAAGTATACAGTTATGTATATGCGCCCCAAATGGCTAAGTGTTGACGATCATCCACAGTGATAAAAACCTAGTTGAAGCGCGTTGGGGAAAGCACTTTGTTACTTTTTATTGAAAATTGCAATAATATTTCTATATATATAATTTTCAACAGAGTGATATTATCACAAATCAAAAAAACATGTATAAACATTTACAGTTGACCTCTTGTATAACGTAAATAAAAGCAAACGACGAATGTTAACACTAATTACACGTGATCACAAATTTTAGTTTGGTTTTTGTTCTCCAGACGCCACTATCCAATTTCTATATAGAATTGCTCGTTGAATCCGAAAATCCAGTTAATTTTTTTTCTGTGGATACGTTTTCGAGATATTTTCTATTTACCGTTACTTAGCTTGAATAAAAACGTGGTTCCACTTAATCACGTATATCTTACAAACCAATGAAAAAATCTTAAGAGGAGATACGTCAAGTCAAAGCTAATAAAA
>NW_023458561.1:15803744-15812935 GCF_013731165.1 Rhagoletis pomonella | reverse complement strand
AAAGATTTTTTGTATGAGAAATGAGCAGGAAATAATGTTACTCATACCCCTCGTACACCTGAGTAACACTCTTTTCTGCTCATTTCTCATACAAAAAATCTTTGCGCTTTTCATTTGACCACTCATTATTTCTTATTTATTCATCGATTTTCTTCATAAGTCATTTGATTTAAATGATTAATTAATTTCTCAGAAGCTAGATGTTATATCGGAAAGTGATTTATATATAGTTTATAGAGAATTTTATTGTCTTTGATTTTCCGTATTTTGTATTAATATTGTTACATTGGTTCGTAAGGTATACGTGATTAAAAGGAACCAATTTTTGCTTTAAGCTGAATAGCGGTAAATTAAAAATATCTCGAAAATGTATCCATAGAAAAAAAATTAACTCTAAATTACCTAAATTAACAATGGCATGTAGACAGTAATCCGTGTGCATTTTTTAAGTTAATTTGTACCTTGAAAATCTTCGACAGGTTGAATTAATTCTGCTTATTGAATGGAGTATTCATTGAATCTGCAATAAAGGAAAAAATTAAGATTTCGTCGTAAAATATAGTTTTCTTATGTTCCTTAATTTAAACGCGTCAAGAACAACTCGTGTTCCAATTCACCCAATTTCTCACTGGGTTGCTTTTTGGTCAATTATACAAGTATATACATATGTACATATTTATATCAGGAAGACAGGATGAATGACAAACTAATAGATGCTCACTGATGCAACGACAAAGTGGCCTGAAGGGACCATTGTATGTACTTACATGAGACCATCCATTTTATAGAGACACATGCTCATAGATATTTAACAAAACAGTAAGTCAAATAGAACAGTCAACACAAAAAGTCCAATGCGGAGAGAACGAGTAATGATGTGAGGTATTTCAGATATTGAGGTCGTGACCGCTGGGCGAGTTGAGTTAGTGGTGTGGCTGCACAAGACCCTTAAAACGGTAATTTGATCCTTGATTTAAAATCTTATGGCATAAAAAACATGTCTGACATGTTAAGAAATGCGAATGAGATGCAACGCTGCTGCGTGTACGTGTAAGGATGATGTAATAGAGGAGAATGGGATGAAATGTCGGTATATGGCGTATAATCAAATAGTTGGGAACATTTTTGAAGTTCTTTAAAAATTATTAACAATTTAAATTGTTTTTTTCTTATGAACTAAAGTTAATTTTTGAAGTGAAACTTTTTGCGTTCTTTTGGGAGTGAATGCAAACATTGAAAATTGAAAAAGCGGCACACTTCTTTTAATCTTATTCCAAACGATAAAGCTAAAACGGAACGGGATCTCGGAGGTAGTTGGTCACGATTGAGATTAAAATTAAAATAGCTTTTCATTATTGTGCAGAAAAATACTAATAAGTATAGTACGCTAAAACATTTTTTGTTGATGTCATCAATTCTGCACCGGTCGTTCGATTTTCAAAAATGATCTGTACAACTTAAAGGGCTTGGCCTCTTTATTTTTTGAGAAAGGATTGCCACTTGTAAAAAATGTATTTTTTAATAAGTTAAATCCAATATAACTGTATGGGTAGCATTCGAAATATTTTTAAAAATACTTCAATTCCTAACTACATGTTGGGTGGTTGCCACTTGTATAAAAATCAAACTCAATTTAAATTAAGCCAATTAGGTAATTTAGATATGTATCACAATTTGCGGTTCAGCCGAAATATTTACGTTTTAAAATGTTTTCAATAGGGTTGCCATCTGTTTGAAAAGTCAAATTTAATTTTAATTATACACAAGTTATATGATATAAGTATTTAAATACGGGTGTCAAACGAAAGAGTAATGAATTATTGAAAGAAGGGTATCAATCGAGTTTGAAATGTTTATTCCTGAACTATATTGAGGAGGATTGGCACTTATCTGATTGAAATATGTATCACAACATGGGTGCCAGCTAGGGTTGCCAACCGTACTATTATATATAGTATTGTATTATTTTTTCAGTCTGCGTACTATATGCTGTTGGAAAAAATATATATGTGTAATAAATTATAAAATTTAGTAGGTAGTTACAGCGCTAGCTGCTAGGGACATTGGCTGAATCATAAAAATATTTCAGTAATTTATAAGAAAAAATTTTTATCCGGAAAAAAAAACATCACCGGCACACAAAAAAAAGTTGTTTGTAAATCCGACACTACCTACCTACAGGCATGTATTTTGACCCGCTGAATCCGAATTTTAAGCCAGTTTGTGCCGTACACCCTTCAATATCGAGTAAATTGTAAACATAGCTAAAACGGGATAAACGATAATAAAAAAATTTTATGAATCTTCACCAAGTATAATTCTTATGTATTTTGATCCGTTAAATACAAATCTGAAGTGTATTTAGACCACAAACCCTTCTAAATCTAAAACATTGTAAAAAAAACCTTGAAAAATGTTAAAAATAACAAAATCGATCGCGATTGAACCAATCGTGCTCACACTGAAAATAAAATTTTGTAAAAGTACTACGAAAATCTTTTGTAGTGTTATTTTTTGTACAATGTACGAAACTTTCGTTCACAATGCGAACACATTTTTCACAACGAGACAAGATTTTAAGAAACATACGTAAATATAACGAAAGGACTCCGTAAGGCATTTTTTCAGTACAATATACGAAATCTTACGTTTATTTTACGAAACACATTAGTAAAGCACTGAACAAATCTCTGTACGAATAATTTTGTATATTTTAGGAAGGCATTCGTAATATTTACGTATGGTTTTAAATTTACGAAATCTACAATTCTGTATTCGTACCATTTATTTAGTTAATACTTTCGTATAAAGTACTAATGCAGAAACATGTTTTTCAAATTCGTACAACATACGAATATTTTCTAACAATAAACTCAATTACCGGCAGTTTAATATTTCACCATATTTTTTGTATCGCGTGTCATTGCGAAATTAATTGTTGTCTGCTGTGAAATGTATAATATAATTTTAAACGTTTTAAAAAGGGCTGTGGATATACTATGCTTTTAAGCATACAAAGCTTTTACATCGCCTACGCTGTGCCTTGCGCTGCAATGTGGGACTTGATAAATAGGCAATTTCATTAGTTACCTATCAACGGCAAGCCTAAGCCAGGAGTACTACTTAATGTAATTAAAAGTAAGTACATGTATGACTTTTCACTGAAACTTGCTTCTCAGACGCCTTATAATTTTCCTTTAATTTATAGTCGTCAAGGAAACAAACATCGATGAAACTGCGAATCTGTCAAGTGCCTCTACATAAAAATATTATAATGTGTAAGAAAGTAAAACCATTTCTTTTATATTCTTTCATATTTTATATCTTATTATATTTAGTTTTGTTGAGTCTCATAGTTTAACACTTTGCATGAATATACTTTATTGAATGAAGCCTGAGCAATAAAAAAATATGTAGTATAGAAACTATCCCTATGCATATAAATAAAAGACTTAAATTTTATTATAGTTAAAATAACCTTTTTTATTAATTCTAAGCTACAGTGTAGTTAGAAAATGTTTTTTCTTTCGTAGAACGTGTGATTGCTTTTATTATTAACACTATAAAAAATATGACTAAAATTATAGCACAACACTTTCATTATATTTTAATCCATAATGTTAAGCGTTTTTGCAAAACGTTTTGTTAAACAAAAACGCCTAAAATTAACGATAAAAACAAAATATAAGTGTTGTGTTATAATTCGTAATATCGCTAGCTTAGAGTGAAAAGTTGCTAAGTCCACTTTTTATGAAAACTCATATTTTGATATAGGAGGCTAGAGAAATTGAATACGCATGGTTTCGAAAATTATAAAGGTACCTGTTTTATTTTTTCCTCTTCATAAGCCCTAAAAGGAAAATTTGCTAAGTCCAAAAGAAGCACCACAAATCCGATAAGGCCAAAATAATACGACATCTTTTAATAAATATCGAATCCTTCTGATTCTTATGGAGTTTTGCTTTGCTTTAAACGCCCAAAATGTTTGATTCAAAGTCTTGCGAAATAGTTAAAGAAAATGGCTATAGGAAGATTTTTTCCTCTCCTGTAAAATTTTTAAAATGGGACTTAGCAACTTTTCTTTCTAAGCTAGCGATATGTTTTTTACAGTGTGGAGAATGGAAGCAAAATCGCACATTCTACGAAACAAGCGCAGATTTTACGAAAGTAATTTCGTGAAATATACGAATTATTTCTGTGCATTTTACAAAAATTTCGTAAAAAAAATAAAGAAACAGTTCGATTTTTTTTATTAAATAGTACGAAATTCGCTAGTAAATAGTACGAAATTCTTAAGTAAATAGTACTAAATTCTTTAGTAAATAGTACGAATACATTCGTAAAATGTTCTAAAAATCTGATGCCTCATATTTTCGTAGTATGTACGAAAACAGTTTTGTACAATCAACGAAAACTTTCGTGGCTCAAAATGACGAAAAATTTCGTAAGATTTACGCAAGTTTTCGTTATATTTACGCAGATTTTATTTTCAGTGCATATACCCGTCGTTGAGTGAGTAACGTATACGTCCCGTAGCACCAGACACAGTCAGCCATAACTTCATTTAGGCCATATAATTTAAAAGTAATAAAGATTTGGAACGGTTTATAGTGTAAATACACTTCAGATTTGCATTTAACGGATCAAAATACATTAGAATTATGCTTGGTTTAGATTCATAAGTTTGTTGATTATCATTTACGTGTACGGCTCAAACTGACATAAAATTCGAATTCATCGGGTCAAAACACATGCTTGTAGGTAGGTATTTAATAAAATATTCTTTAAAATAAAACGTCATAGTGAGTTTATGAATAGAACAACAGATCAAAAACGGCAACTCAATTTTTGCAACTTCGGCATTCACAGAAAGAGTTTTTTCTACTATGAATATGAAATGGCGAGATGAGAGAAACAAAGCCCCTACCTCACTAAAAGAGATTATCTTTTGATTTATATAAGTTTAAATTTTTATTTGATAATACTTTCATAGTTATCAAGGAATCTTTAAAAACTGCCAAAAGTGCAAAGAAATGTATTTTTTTTTTATAAAAGAAAGGCATATTAAAGAAAAAATGTGTGCACTTAAAAAGCATTTTTACCTTTTATTTCAAATAAAATACTATTTATAAAAGAAGTGCACTATAATTTTTGTAGATTTTTTTGAAAAAGTACCACAAATGTCTTAGAAAATATTGGCAATCTTAGTGCCAACCAAAACAGTATGAGTAAAAAACTTTAGTCCGAGAACATTTTGAAGAGTGTTGCCTTCTTCTTCGAATTTAATTTAATTATGCACAAGATAATATTTTCGAGTTATTTGAAGAGGGATTCAACCGATTTAAATAGTTATAGTTGACTTCCACCAAGCCTTAACTGCAGTTTATGGAACACGTAATTTTTAGCAAAAAAAACCGACTTAAAAAAAAGTCATATAAACATATATTTCATGATCCAATGATCGGATCTAAACCAGATTAGTATGGGACACCTCTGAGACACTACCTTTCCGATGCAAAAAGAATTATCGAAATCGGTTGACGTGGTCCAAAGTTACGCGGGAACATACAGACCCGGCGAACTTCGTCCCGCCCAAAATTAGATTTTTAATTTAAACATTTTGGTACAACAGTTTCTCCAACAATCCACATTTACGATTTGTACTGCACATTCGTCGGCTAAGACTATCGTTTGGTGGTCGTTTGCCGCCTTAAATAACCGAACGAAAGTGTTATGTCCATGAGAAGATCCCTGGTGGGCACAATGAGCCGGATCTATAGTGAATGTGCCCTAGGAACTTTATCTTATAGTTAGTGGCAATTTCAATATCAATGCGTATCCTTGTTCAACAGAAATATAATATACATACATAAACTGAGACGAAATACCTTAAAAGCCAGTTTCGCGAAAGTAATTTAAGTGAAGAATTATGTTTTTCTGTCAGGTTCTATATTAAATTCAACTAAATAAATAAATTTTCATTAAATTGCTTTCATGAAACTGGCTTTTAAGGTATTTCGACAGGTGGTGATTTGAGATTTACCACTGCACAACTCAACACTGGTTTCTTCGAATGAGGCTCTAACGCATAATAATATTGGCAAATCACATCCATTGGGTCAATCGTAACACACGAGAGTTCAATATTCTCAATAGTGCAACGGGTCGATTTAGTCTGACATTCACGGCACCTTTTTTTCACTTTTTAGATTTTTAGTAGTAACTCGACCTCAGCACCGTTTCTAATACATGTTTTGAATGTTCGCCAAATCGGATCATAAAAAAATTTTTAGTACTAACTCAACTCCAGCGCCAACTGGCGGATTACTTTTCCACGCCCCCTTTTTAAAGAGCCGTTTTTTCTCAATGAGCATGTGATTAATTTCATATATCTCCACACGAAGTGTTCCAGTACTGTACCACGAAAACTTCCAGAGATATGCAGTATGAAATTCGGCTTGTATGGTAGGTGCCACGACCCCTTTTCCAATAGCTCCATATTTTCTACATGACTATGCGATTAATTTCATATATCACCACACCAAGTTCCAGTACTCTACCAAGAACAATTATAGAGATATGCAATAAGAAAAATTCGACTTGTATGGGAGGTGCCATGCCCATATAAAGTTCCAGTACTCTACCATGAACATTTCTAGAGGTACTTATTATGAAAAATTCTGTTTGTATGGGAAGTGCCACGCCCCCATTTCAAATAGTCTCCATGAGTATGCGATTGATTTCATATATCTCCATACCATGTTCGAGTACTCTACCATGAACACTTTCAGAGATATGCAGCATGAAAAATTCGGTTTTATGGAAAGTGCCACGCCTCCTTTTCCAATAACCACAATTTTTTTTCATGAGCATGCGATTGGTTTGATATATCTGCATACCAAGTTAGAGTACTCTACCATGAACACTTCCAGAGATATGCGGTATGAAAAATTCGGTTTCTATGGGAGGTGCCACGCCCCCTATTCCAATAACTACAATTTTTCTCCATGGGTATGCGATTGGTTTGATATATCTCCATACCAAGTTAGAGTACTCTACCATGAACACTTCCAGAGATATGCAGTATGAAAAATTCGGTTTCTATGGGAGGTGCCACGCCCCATTTTCCAATAACCACAATTTTTCTCCATGAGTATGCCATTGGTTTGATATATCTGCATACCAAGTTAGAGTACTCTACCATGAACACTTCCAGAGATATGCGGTATGAAAAATACGGTTTGTATGGGAGGTGCCACGCCCCTTTTCCAATAATCACAATTGTTCTCCATGAGTATGCGATTGGTTTGATATATCTCCATACCAAGTTAGAGTACTCTACCATGAACACTTCCAGAGATATGCAGTATGAAAAATTCGGTTTGTATGGGAGGTGCCACGCCCCCTGCACCTAGCGGTATGAAATATACTTTACATCCGATTCTCATACCTACCAAATATACACAAAAAATTTCATATAGATCGGTCCAGCCGTTTCGGAGGAGTTCGACCACTAACACCGTGACACGAGATTTTTATATATTAGATTATATATTCCGACGAACTGATAACCTCCTCCTTTTTTTGGAAGTCGGTTAAAAAGGAGATTACAACAAGAAAGGGGGAATTTTACCTATTAAGTAGAAGCCAACGAAAGGAAAAAAGCAAAACTTAAGAAAAAAATTTCTTTCCGACCACCCCAGTTGTTCTGACCCCCCCCGAAATTTAGAAATGTCGAATTTTAAGGCACTAAAAATTAAAAACAAAGGCAAAATGAACTTTGATAAAAGGCAAAAAGGCATATTTTTTTTAATTTTGTTATGTACTTCCTTTATGTACAATGTGCATGTTCAATTAAAGATATTAAAAAAAAACATACAGTGTTCAAAAAATTATAGCCGAGCCACTTTTTGCCAAATTTTAAAGTTTTATTTTCGTTGTTATTTAATTTTAGTTATTTTTTATAAAAAAAATAGTTAATTCTTTAACAAAACCCGTGTAAACCCAAGTTTCCAAATTTGTGCAATACTAAAAAAAAATCAACAAACTTTCGTACATATTTCGAGGTTTTTTAAAAATGCTAAGCAATTAATAGTAGTTTTTAGCCATTTGATACTTGTTCTTTATTCTACTGCAACTGCATACTCAGAATCTAATTAAAAAAGTCGAAATTTTTACGAAAATTTGTTGAATTTTTTTTAGTATTGCACAAATTTTTAAGGCAGTGGCACTCGATTGTTACATTTGTACAGATTAAGCGCACGCGGCAAATCGTAGGAGAAGCTCGGTCAAACACTAACATATGTGTAAGCGTCAATCTATTATTATTATTATTATTACTATTGGTACAAAATAAAAAAAAATTGCACATTTTTTTTGTAATCAAAAGATTTGTACAATACAGCGATGTTCTATTGAAAAATATCAACAAATCAATTTTCGTGATTGGGATAAAGAAAAATATTTGGGTATTCACACAATTGGTATACGATTTGCACCAAATTTTGGCAAATACCCAACCGTGTGACACTGCCTTTAAACTTGTATTTATACAGATGTTGTTAAAGAATGAACTATAAAATCTAACCAAAATTAAATAAAAACAAAAATAATATTTTAAAACTGGTAAAAATTTGGTGCGGCTATAATTTTTTTGACTACTGTACATTAGACTGCATCATCAAAAAAAGATGCGGGTTTTCCGGGGGGATTACCAAACCTAGTATATTTTAAGACTTCTATCAAAATTTTTCGGAAAAATATTAAGGTTTACGTGAGCTGGACCGGTTTGAAAATACCTCTAAAAATAGAGTTTTTTATGAATAAAAATTGTTTCTTAAAAGAATTTTTTGGAAAAAATACCCCCAGATGACAAAACAGTTTAAGCTTAAAAAATCTACATAAAAATATTAAAAAATTGTATCAACGGAATCATAATAATGAGATTTTTGATGCTGTTTTTTAACTTTTTCAAAAGATGTGTGTAAGAAAAGCTTGAATAACTGCTCCACTTTACCGATGTAGACTTATGAGGTATCAGTAGGCTAGGTATTTTCTCACCCTTCTTATTTATTTGCAAAAAAAACTCATTCACGTCTCAATTTTTTTTTATCAAATACCAACACATCTTAATTCAACATGGAATGACACGCGTTTATCTTACCTTCCCCTTTCATACTTTGAATACTTAC
>NW_023458561.1:15797557-15803644 GCF_013731165.1 Rhagoletis pomonella | reverse complement strand
GCTGTAAAACTTAAATCTTGTCAGAATTAAAATAAATTCTCATTTGTTCAGAACAAACTTGTTTACCGCCTGTATCACCCCCCACCCGAGGTAAGGGATATTAGATACAGCTACAAGTCTGTACAATTTGGTCCATACGAGCCCAAGAGAAGTGCTGTACGACAAAAAAGCCCTGTATTTGATCAGGCACAATAAAAAGCCCTATAAATTTATAGGCACAAGGATAGTTTAGTCCCTAAATGTATGTAAGCCGTCACAGCAAGAGACGTGACGCAGTACCTACTAAAAAAGCCCTATAAGCTATATAGGCAAAACAAAAAAGCCCTATAAATTATATAGGCAAACTAAAAAGCCCTGTAATTGTACAGGCACAATATATAAAGCCCTATCAATTGTATAGGCAATACAATGTTGGTCCAATCGAGCCTCAAATTTGAGCTCAAGCCACAGCAAAAGAGAATTGCTGTTGCTGGCGATACTGCTGCTACTAACGATTCGAACACATATACTGTTATACAAAAGGTAAATCGTGTCATAACTCAATTGCTGCATCCAGATAACAACAATGAGACCAACCATTTGGAGGAATTAAACGCGCATGCTTGTGCGAGTTTTGAAGAGTCAAATCCCGCAGAAACAGAAACGGCAACCACAAAAATTGGTGGAAATTTATTGCACAGCAGTCAAAATATTTGGCAGCCGAATGCAGCAGAAAGCACTACTAGAATGGTAGATGGCGATGGTGTGGACCTGGGCAACAGCGGTTGTCACCCAATAAAAATATTGCGTCCGCGTTTCCCGTTGCCTACAGCTGACAATAGGGATAAATACCATCATAAACGTTCAAAATAGCAAGGTGAGTTCCCGGAGGTTTGACGGAAAAGGAAGAAAACACAGCGATTGCAGAAGACCAAATAATTCCTCATCAAATAGCAGCAATTACAACAACAATGAATTTAACCGATTTCGAGAAGACATTGAAAGCATCAACAACAACGAATTAAAATGAAGTAATTTAAATATATGAAATCACAGAACCCACATTTCTTTAGTATTATTAGTAATTGTAATTATAGGCTTGCTAGTAACCTACTTTCGCTATAAATGTAAATCAAAAGATAAAATTACTATAAGTCTTTCACGCCCGCAAAATGTTCATGGATAAACATAAGGATATAAAAACATGTACACATACCGGAACAGTAAAATACATACAGTCCACACATATACATTTCAATCGAAGAAAAAACATAGACCTAAGCGGTAATTTTCCCCTCGGCAATATGTTCAAAATATATTTGAACAGGCTTATATAAATACAAATACACATGTAAATATATACACATATAAAATCTTCATTTTAGTCCTAAGACTTAGTATATAAGGAGCTGTAAAACTTAAATCTTGTCAGAATTAAAATAAATTCTCATTTGTTCAGAACAAACTTGTTTACCGCCTGTATCACCCCCCACCCGAGGTAAGGGATATTAGATACAGCTACAAGTCTGTACAATTTGGTCCATACGAGCCCAAGAGAAGTGCTGTACGACAAAAAAGCCCTGTATTTGATCAGGCACAATAAAAAGCCCTATAAATTTATAGGCACAAGGATAGTTTAGTCCCTAAATGTATGTAAGCCGTCACAGCAAGAGACGTGACGCAGTACCTACTAAAAAAGCCCTATAAGCTATATAGGCAAAACAAAAAAGCCCTATAAATTATATAGGCAAACTAAAAAGCCCTGTAATTGTACAGGCACAATATATAAAGCCCTATCAATTGTATAGGCAATACAATGTTGGTCCAATCGAGCCTCAAATTTGAGCTCAAGCCACAGCAAAAGAGAATTGCTGTTGCTGGCGATACTGCTGCTACTAACGATTCGAACACATATACTGTTATACAAAAGGTAAATCGTGTCATAACTCAATTGCTGCATCCAGATAACAACAATGAGACCAACCATTTGGAGGAATTAAACGCGCATGCTTGTGCGAGTTTTGAAGAGTCAAATCCCGCAGAAACAGAAACGGCAACCACAAAAATTGGTGGAAATTTATTGCACAGCAGTCAAAATATTTGGCAGCCGAATGCAGCAGAAAGCACTACTAGAATGGTAGATGGCGATGGTGTGGACCTGGGCAACAGCGGTTGTCACCCAATAAAAATATTGCGTCCGCGTTTCCCGTTGCCTACAGCTGACAATAGGGATAAATACCATCATAAACGTTCAAAATAGCAAGGTGAGTTCCCGGAGGTTTGACGGAAAAGGAAGAAAACACAGCGATTGCAGAAGACCAAATAATTCCTCATCAAATAGCAGCAATTACAACAACAATGAATTTAACCGATTTCGAGAAGACATTGAAAGCATCAACAACAACGAATTAAAATGAAGTAATTTAAATATATGAAATCACAGAACCCACATTTCTTTAGTATTATTAGTAATTGTAATTATAGGCTTGCTAGTAACCTACTTTCGCTATAAATGTAAATCAAAAGATAAAATTACTATAAGTCTTTCACGCCCGCAAAATGTTCATGGATAAACATAAGGATATAAAAACATGTACACATACCGGAACAGTAAAATACATACAGTCCACACATATACATTTCAATCGAAGAAAAAACATAGACCTAAGCGGTAATTTTCCCCTCGGCAATATGTTCAAAATATATTTGAACAGGCTTATATAAATACAAATACACATGTAAATATATACACATATAAAATCTTCATTTTAGTCCTAAGACTTAGTATATAAGGAGCTGTAAAACTTAAATCTTGTCAGAATTAAAATAAATTCTCATTTGTTCAGAACAAACTTGTTTACCGCCTGTATCACCCCCCACCCGAGGTAAGGGATATTAGATACAGCTACAAGTCTGTACAATTTGGTCCATACGAGCCCAAGAGAAGTGCTGTACGACAAAAAAGCCCTGTATTTGATCAGGCACAATAAAAAGCCCTATAAATTTATAGGCACAAGGATAGTTTAGTCCCTAAATGTATGTAAGCCGTCACAGCAAGAGACGTGACGCAGTACCTACTAAAAAAGCCCTATAAGCTATATAGGCAAAACAAAAAAGCCCTATAAATTATATAGGCAAACTAAAAAGCCCTGTAATTGTACAGGCACAATATATAAAGCCCTATCAATTGTATAGGCAATACAATGTTGGTCCAATCGAGCCTCAAATTTGAGCTCAAGCCACAGCAAAAGAGAATTGCTGTTGCTGGCGATACTGCTGCTACTAACGATTCGAACACATATACTGTTATACAAAAGGTAAATCGTGTCATAACTCAATTGCTGCATCCAGATAACAACAATGAGACCAACCATTTGGAGGAATTAAACGCGCATGCTTGTGCGAGTTTTGAAGAGTCAAATCCCGCAGAAACAGAAACGGCAACCACAAAAATTGGTGGAAATTTATTGCACAGCAGTCAAAATATTTGGCAGCCGAATGCAGCAGAAAGCACTACTAGAATGGTAGATGGCGATGGTGTGGACCTGGGCAACAGCGGTTGTCACCCAATAAAAATATTGCGTCCGCGTTTCCCGTTGCCTACAGCTGACAATAGGGATAAATACCATCATAAACGTTCAAAATAGCAAGGTGAGTTCCCGGAGGTTTGACGGAAAAGGAAGAAAACACAGCGATTGCAGAAGACCAAATAATTCCTCATCAAATAGCAGCAATTACAACAACAATGAATTTAACCGATTTCGAGAAGACATTGAAAGCATCAACAACAACGAATTAAAATGAAGTAATTTAAATATATGAAATCACAGAACCCACATTTCTTTAGTATTATTAGTAATTGTAATTATAGGCTTGCTAGTAACCTACTTTCGCTATAAATGTAAATCAAAAGATAAAATTACTATAAGTCTTTCACGCCCGCAAAATGTTCATGGATAAACATAAGGATATAAAAACATGTACACATACCGGAACAGTAAAATACATACAGTCCACACATATACATTTCAATCGAAGAAAAAACATAGACCTAAGCGGTAATTTTCCCCTCGGCAATATGTTCAAAATATATTTGAACAGGCTTATATAAATACAAATACACATGTAAATATATACACATATAAAATCTTCATTTTAGTCCTAAGACTTAGTATATAAGGAGCTGTAAAACTTAAATCTTGTCAGAATTAAAATAAATTCTCATTTGTTCAGAACAAACTTGTTTACCGCCTGTATCACCCCCCACCCGAGGTAAGGGATATTAGATACAGCTACAAGTCTGTACAATTTGGTCCATACGAGCCCAAGAGAAGTGCTGTACGACAAAAAAGCCCTGTATTTGATCAGGCACAATAAAAAGCCCTATAAATTTATAGGCACAAGGATAGTTTAGTCCCTAAATGTATGTAAGCCGTCACAGCAAGAGACGTGACGCAGTACCTACTAAAAAAGCCCTATAAGCTATATAGGCAAAACAAAAAAGCCCTATAAATTATATAGGCAAACTAAAAAGCCCTGTAATTGTACAGGCACAATATATAAAGCCCTATCAATTGTATAGGCAATACAATGTTGGTCCAATCGAGCCTCAAATTTGAGCTCAAGCCACAGCAAAAGAGAATTGCTGTTGCTGGCGATACTGCTGCTACTAACGATTCGAACACATATACTGTTATACAAAAGGTAAATCGTGTCATAACTCAATTGCTGCATCCAGATAACAACAATGAGACCAACCATTTGGAGGAATTAAACGCGCATGCTTGTGCGAGTTTTGAAGAGTCAAATCCCGCAGAAACAGAAACGGCAACCACAAAAATTGGTGGAAATTTATTGCACAGCAGTCAAAATATTTGGCAGCCGAATGCAGCAGAAAGCACTACTAGAATGGTAGATGGCGATGGTGTGGACCTGGGCAACAGCGGTTGTCACCCAATAAAAATATTGCGTCCGCGTTTCCCGTTGCCTACAGCTGACAATAGGGATAAATACCATCATAAACGTTCAAAATAGCAAGGTGAGTTCCCGGAGGTTTGACGGAAAAGGAAGAAAACACAGCGATTGCAGAAGACCAAATAATTCCTCATCAAATAGCAGCAATTACAACAACAATGAATTTAACCGATTTCGAGAAGACATTGAAAGCATCAACAACAACGAATTAAAATGAAGTAATTTAAATATATGAAATCACAGAACCCACATTTCTTTAGTATTATTAGTAATTGTAATTATAGGCTTGCTAGTAACCTACTTTCGCTATAAATGTAAATCAAAAGATAAAATTACTATAAGTCTTTCACGCCCGCAAAATGTTCATGGATAAACATAAGGATATAAAAACATGTACACATACCGGAACAGTAAAATACATACAGTCCACACATATACATTTCAATCGAAGAAAAAACATAGACCTAAGCGGTAATTTTCCCCTCGGCAATATGTTCAAAATATATTTGAACAGGCTTATATAAATACAAATACACATGTAAATATATACACATATAAAATCTTCATTTTAGTCCTAAGACTTAGTATATAAGGAGCTGTAAAACTTAAATCTTGTCAGAATTAAAATAAATTCTCATTTGTACAGAACAAACTTGTTGTCCGTCTTGTATCACCCCCCACCCGAGGTAAGGGATATTAGATACAGCTACAAGTCTGTACAATTTGGTCCGTACGAGCCCAAGAGAAGTGCTGTGCGACAAAAAAGCCCCCTATTTGATCAGGCACAATAAAAAGGCCTATAAATTTATAGGCACAAGGACAGTTTAGTCCATAAATGTATGTAAGCCGTCACAGCAAGAGACGTGACGCAGTACCTACTAAAAAAGCCCTATAAGCTATATAGGCAAAACAAAAAAGCCCTATAAATTATACAGGCAAACTAAAAAGCCCTGTAATTGTACAGGCACAATATAAAAAGCCCTATCAATTGTATAGGCAATACAATATTGGTCCAATCGAGCCTCAAATTTGAGCTCAATCGACAGCAAAAGAGAATTGCAATCCAAAGGAATATCATCCGCTGTGACATGACATGGCATGGGTCTGAAAAAACTAATAAAAACAATTCGCTGA
>NW_023458561.1:15791285-15797457 GCF_013731165.1 Rhagoletis pomonella | reverse complement strand
ACATGGCATGGGTCTGAAAAAACTAATAAAAACAATTCGCTGAAAATATTACGGGCTTTCGAAATAAGGGACTTCATAATCGGAACACAATAGGTGTTCAAAATATATTTGAACAGGCTAATATAAATACAAATACACATGTAAATATATACACATATACAATCTTCATTTTAGTCCTAAGATTTAGTATATAAGGAGCTGTAAAACTTAAATCTTGTCAGAATTAAAATAAATTCTCAATTGTACAGAATAAACTTGTTGCCTGTCTTGTATCACCCCCACCCGAGGTAAGGGATATTAGATACAGCTACAAGTCTGTACAATAGGTCCGCTAGTTCACAATGTCCGTTGCTATGCTACAATCGAATTCTTAAATTGATATATAGATACTCGTTGAGGTACGCACTGAAATCAAGAGAACGACTGTGCCCGGTTACTCCTCACAACACAGCGTTTAGTTCTAATTCACTAAGGAAACCTAAAAGGTGGTTTGGTGATCTCGAAACTTCTTTAACGGCGGTTGGTTGGTGGGAGCAAATTGGAAAATTCAATGGAAATCGCACACGGAAATGATTGGGGCTGAAAAAGTACTGCTTGATTGTATGTACATGGTATAATTTAACAAAAACTTGCTAATAAAAGGTTAAGGAATAGAATTAGAAAAAGACCAATACAAGAATGAAAGTAAAGGCGAGTACGTACATCTATCGGTTTTCTTATCGATTTTGTTATCGATATTTTTTATCGTTTTTCTAATCGATATTGTTATCAATAATCTTATCGCACTTGTTATCGATATTTTTAATGATATTATTACCGATTTTTTTATCGATTTTCTTAACGATATTTGCAACGACATTTTTTATCGATTTTATTACCGATATTTTTATGGATACAATAATCGATATATTTATCGATATCGATATTTTCAATGATTTTGGTATCGATATTTTTATCGATTTTCGTATCAACATTTTTATCGATTTTTCTATCGAAATTGTTATTGATTTTTTCTATCGATTTATCGATATTTTGGTGGATGTTACTATCGATTTTGTTATCGATAAAGTATAAAGTTGAAAATGAAGATAAAGGAAAACAGAATAACATTAATGTAATTATAACGGGTAGGGTAGAGGTAGAGATGTAGATAGAATAAAGACAAAAAATATTACCTTAAGCAGAAGCAGATGTACATATGTATGTACATACCTATGTATATTGGTTATGAGACAAACTAGATATACAACGTAAGTTTCACTTCTCCAGTGTGGCCCAGGCGCACTTACTTTTTTTCTAGCATCGGTCGCCTCTCGCGCAAACCTGCGAGTGTATATCGTCCCTGAAAAAGGTTCTAAAAAATACATATTTTCGTGTAAGCTCTATATATACCTACATACATATATTTTTGTCTAGGATAAACTGTTGAAAATACATAAATTTTTTACACTTTTATACCTTTAGTTTTCACGAAACCTAATTCTATCAGTTATAAAGATAAATCTTCCGCTACATGTTCAAAACCCTGCATTACTCTGCGAGTTTCTGTAGCACACTTTAAATCCGCTTATTTAAGTGGAATTAACTTCACAGGCAACAATGCTACTGAATTCTCCACTTTTTAGTGTTTTTGTCTGCAATTTTCTTCAATGAACTTCCAACGCCAGTTTAATCTCACGCACATAAATTTCCAAATCCTTTTGCTATTCATCCTTGATAGCTGTCTCTCCTTCTGCTTATCTGCGACGGTTTGTTAATGGATACCTCACTGCTTCCTTATCCTCTTCTCCCTGTATTTATGTACGTAGATAAGAATGTGGGAGCATATACATACATATGTTACCATAGCAACAACAATCAAGCTGCCACTGTTTCAAAGTAATAACTTCCAATTTTATTTAGCCAGTGAAGCAGCAAAGCACCCTGTCATCATTGGCGAAAGTCGACGCACCTCGCTGGCAGAAAATTAAGTCGAAGGAAGTGTTAGAGCAGTGATTCCCAAAGTGGTCCACGGGGTCGACGGGGGACCACGGTGACGTGAACAAAATATGAGTAGTAAATGGGGGTCCACGAAAATTTATCTGGTTTCGATGAAAAGAACCAAAATGATTGCTTGATAGCCTTTTTATTTAACTTTAATTTTTTGAGTGGTGTATAGTGCTCTAGACGCACTGCTGCACTTACCGTCACTTTGTGTTTTCATACGTTCAATAAATGGGATTTAATGTTCATAATTCACTGGATCCTTCACTTCTCAACCAATTTGATAATTTTTTTTTTTAAATGAAGGCTAATAAAATTTGCAAGAGACTAGTTGATCCCAATTTTCGAACTTTTATTTGTTTATATTAAATTTTTTAGTGCAAAGTGCAGAAGAAGTGCCAATTTTGAAGAAGATCGATTCTCCTGTTCCAGCTAATAAAAGTTTCATAATAAAAACTAGGTAAAAACAATTGTAGGGTTCTCCCAAAACGAAAAAAAAATTAAAAAGTAATAATTTGAAATGTTATAAAAAAAATTTCACCAAAAGTATTTTTTTTTGTGTTTGGTTTTTATAAAAATTTTGGGTATGCAGTTTTATAGATCATAAAATTTTAGTACAACAAAGTGCAAGTTGCAAGTCGCTAAGAGTTCGCGTTGATTTTTAATAACATAACAAACGCTTTTATCTCCCATTTAGCATACAAATGTGTTCGAAATGTTAGCGAAAAAGTTATTAAAAATCAAAGCGAACTCTTAGCGACTTGTAACTGGCACTTTATTATACTATAATTTAATGATCTACAAAACTGCATACCCAAGATTTTATAAAAACCAAAAACAAAAAATAAAAATATTTTTGGTGAAATTTTGTTATAACTTTTCAAATTATTACTTTTTAATATTTTTTCAATTTGGGAGAACCTTATAATTGTTTTTAACTAGTTTTTATAATGTACCTTTTATTAGCTGGAACAGGAGAATCGATCTTCTTCAAAATTGACACTTTTTCTGCACTTTGCACTTAAAAAATTAATAAAAACAAATAAAAAAATAAAAAATTGGGCTCAAGTAGTCTATTGAAAATTTGATTAGCTTTCATTTAAAAAAAGAATTAATCAATTGAGGAATGAAGGCTCCAGTGAATTATGAACATTAAATTCCATTTATTGACCACTTTGCGCTGGTATGACAATGAGTGGGGCGCCGCGAAAATTGCTGGCGGCAGAGATTTAAGCACTTGTGTCTTTTCAATGCTACAGGATGGTACCTTTGTTGAAGAAATTCTACAATGTTGAGTTCCCTGAGACTGAATGCTGGTGGATAAGCTTCACTTTTCTGTAGGGGAATATGCTTCGGTCTTCCAGGCTGAGGTAATTGCAATTCTCAAAGCCATGGACTACGTGGTGGAACATAGGTGGAGGGGAAGAAGTTTACGTGACTACAGTGATAACCAAGCTGCACTTAAGGCATTGACCAGCGCTCTATTTAAGTACTTCTAAACTAGTTCGGCAATGCAAATCTCGACTAAAAAATGATGGTGAACATAACGAGGTTGTTTTACTCTGGGTGCCAGGTCACCGGGGAGTACCAGGTTATGAGACATCTGATCATTTGGCCAGAGTTGGCTCAGACCAGGCATTCCTCGGTCCGCAACCAATTTTAGCACTCCCACCTTCGGCAATCGAAACCACCATTAAAAACTGGGTGAATACTTCGCTCAGCAATGACTGGGAGCCATCGAGTAGATGCAGGTGGGCAAAACGCATGTTGCCTTCAATCTCACAAGGTCTATCTAATTTTTTGCTCTCACTGAGCAGACGACACTGCAGACAACTTGCTGGACTACTGACTGGCCTCTTCACGTGGCACAAACACCTGATTGTGATAGGCGTAAATGACAAGTCCATTTGCCCATCTTGCCTTGAAGAAGATGAGACGGTGGAACACTTTTTGTGCTACTTGCTTGCTTGGTTATTTGTCATCGATTTTTTTTTAACTCGTTCTTTTCTCTATTGTCAGTTTCTGAAAAGTTTGGCGTAAGAAGCTTAGCCGTTTTGATGTTTTAAGTTTTGTGTTTTAAAAACGTGGAAAAATATTTTTCGCCTCATTTTAAAACTTGGAGCGATAAAAATAAAAATGATGCCATTAAGAAAAGTAAACTATTTTACATATACTCCAATTGCAAAGTCATGAGTGAGCCAAACATTTGATGAGTTTATGGTGAAGATAATGTAAATATAGCTAGCGCTCGCAGTGCTCTTAAAAATATAACTTTCCGAGCGAGAGAGTATTTTGATGTATTTGTATGTTCTATTTTTTAAAACCTACAAGTATCTAATCATATTATTTTTATAAATAGAACACAATAAAATATTTTACTTTTATTTTGGCCACTCTGAGTTTAGTATTTGAATTCACCCGCGATGCAAATTTGCATTGTTAGAACTAATTTTCACATTTAATTTTTTTACGAATTTTGGGAATATTTAGAGGTGTATCAGCGGAGGGTCCACCGAAACCAGTAAATTTACGAAAGGGGTCTGCGAGAAAAAAGTTTGGGAACCTCTGTGTGGCTGCCGCAGATTCATCAGCTACTTCTCTTCGCCTTCAGTAGCCTGCCCAGTTCACATATTTTGATGCCGTGTTCAGCATATTTTTCTTTAAACTTCGGTCATCAGCGTCAACTTCCCTCTTACGTCCAAAACTTTTCCACACACTGATTTCAGCTTCATATTATATGAGAGCCTCTTTCAACATTTTTGTTTACTGCACATGTGTGCGTTTGTTGGTATAAATGTAGTTTTTGAAAAAAAAAATCTGTGTTTCTGTTACAATGGCTTTGGAAAATATGCGATTTTCAAATAAAATCCTCTTGAATTGACTTTTCGCTCTGCTCTGTTTAACTCGTGGCTATCAGCATTTCCAGCATTTCTATGGATGAGGTACGCCCCTCGTGGCGTATACGTGACATGCCAGCTTGGTAACAAGAAAATTGTGCAAATCACTAGTTAGTTTGGCCGTGATTGGAAGTGATTTGAAAAACTGATAAAAATATTTGCCTTCCTGCTGTTTAGATTGGTGTTTATACAATAAGAAAACAGATGTCAGAAAATCCTTTGCATTTAACGGGATCGAACACCATAATTTATGAAGTATGTGTTTATTTTATCTATGCAAATTATTGAAGTGAAACTTCTTATTCGAGTTCGGAGATGGTTGCGTTAAATATTTAACATCAAGTCATAAAATCTGTATCGTTCGTTCGATTTTCAAAAATGAGGTCTCCCATGAAAGGCCTCGTCCTTCGGGTGTGCAACTTAGCTTTATTTCCATGAAAGGAGTTGTCACATGTTAGAAAACCGAATTCAAAATTTCTCTACCGCGGAGGGTTGCATTAAATATTTAACACCGAGTCATGAAATCTGTATCGTTCGTTCGATTTTAAAAGATGAGGTGTCAAATGAAAGGGCTTGACCTGTAGATGTAATATGATTTTAGTTTTTAAAGGGTAGCCATTAGGGATGTTAATTTTTCAGCTTTTTCCGATCCCGGGGCTTTCGAGATGTCGTTACCACAATTCGGGGATCCTGGGATTAGTCCCGGGATTTAGATATTCACTTAAATCGAAAAAATTGCTTCTATATTGTTTGAGAAACTCTCCTACCATAAAATAAATAATAAATAAATGGGTTTAAAACCTATTTTTTTATTTAAAGTGGCGCTTTTATGTTTTCTCTCTGACGTCAGGATTTATTTTAAAGGACTTTGTAATTTCAAAGATATGATTGATTCTAAATATTATTTAAAATATTCAATGCAATGTAGAATAAAAATGCAAGAGGAAATTTCTTTAGAATTAAAAAAAAAAATTTTTTTTGGTTCACAAGGACGGATCGATAAAGTTAGAAAGACGAAACTCGAGGATGTTATCGAGTTTATATAAGTCCTTAACATATAATTTTTTCAAAAACAAATATCGCGAGATTTCAAAAATAAAATTTTACTTACTAGTCCTTCTGCACCAAAAACTTGAATCCGTTTAAATTCTACAGGATTTCTTCTTTAACTCGATACCCTTACTTCTTTTCTAAGCACATTTCTCTAAAGTTTTTAAATCATTTTTGAATTACGGACGTCAGGGTGAAAAACTAAAAATGCAATTTTACTATATTTGGCCCATGGCTTCGTG
>NW_023458561.1:15791108-15791275 GCF_013731165.1 Rhagoletis pomonella | reverse complement strand
GTTTACAATATTTTCGTTTACTTCTCCTTTTCCACAAAATGATGCTACTTGTGCTTTACAAATTCATTTCGGCCCTGGGGTGTAATAACAAAGGCGATTGCACTCAAGACATTTATCCATGAAAGCTTCATTGCTTTCTTAGAACCTTATTTCCCCAAGCTTACAAC